>NW_028274809.1:88159448-88506794 GCF_037043125.1 Eumetopias jubatus
TTATAATTTCACCGTGTGTATCTACTATTTTATTGTTTTATGCTTTTGCTGTTTCACATGCATTTGTCATTTTGCTCAGAGTGTTTCAAGAATGTTGTGTTCTAATGTAGGTAGGTCATATCCCCCCCCCCCCCACCTGCTTTCTTCAGTTCCTCGCTGGAGCAGTTCTTTGCATATCACTGTCGCAGCTGCTCTTTCAATTTGGGCTTCTATGGGCTATTAGGATTTCCCCCCAAGTACTTTTAATCCCCCTACTGGATTAGACTTGAGCAATATGCAGTCAGCTGTTGATGGAAAGCCCTCAGGCACTACCAAAGGTGAAAGGGTTTATTTGCATTTTTAACGGGACTACAAGCACTCCCTTTCCAGACAACAGAAGGATAGGCTTTGGTTAGTTTTCCTAGCTCCTTGTTTGATTACCTGTGAGGTTTTCTCTAGTCTTCTTTTTCTTCCCTTTTTAGTGCCCCAGCTCCCACTCAGTTCTGATCTTTTATCTGATCCTCCTGGCCTTTTGTGCAAAGTTGTAATTCCTTTCTCTGCCCTGCTCCCAGCTGACTCTATCATCTCTTCTCCCAGAGGCAGGGTTGCAGGGTCTTCCTTCTTTCTTCATAATGTGTCAATGCTTTGTTATGGCATGTTTGAGTCTTCCTTTTGAGTCCTCTCCAGGAATTTTTAATTAATTCCCATTTGGAAGTCAAATAACTGAAGATGAGCCTTTTCTTACTTTTTGCGTTTCTGCTATAATAATCTGATTTTTCCTTGGTTCCTTAGAGGTTCTTTGAAAGACTGCATGGGGTTTAGAAATGCAAAAAGAAGAAAAAGCATAAAGCTTAATACTACATGGTTTTATCCGTCTACATTCATTCTTTTAAAGGAATCTACTTCATTCTTTTATATTTGTTTTTGATATTTAATTCTTCTTTGCCCAAAAGTAACACAACTATAGCTATTTTCTTTATTTTGTAGACTTGTGTGTGTGTGTGTATATATATATATAAATTATATATGTAATTTTTAAACCTCATGTGTCTTTATATTTTGAGTTTATCTCTTAAAAAATATAAAATTATCTGTGAGAATCTCTTACAAAAATATAAAATTATCTGTGAGATTTTGCTTTTCTTTAGAGGTTTTTTAAAATGTTTTTGCTTTTATCATTATTTATGCTTTTAGGTTGTTTGCTTACTAACACTTTTTTGTGTTTTATCTATTATTATTTTATATATATTTGTTTTTACAGAAAAAAGTTTTCAGTGTTTATAAAAGTAGTGTTCATTTTTCATTTGATAGTTTAATTTTTTTAATTATTAAAATTTGAATGTCTAATTATTAAAATAAAACATACAAAATGAAGTATTGTTTAGATATGAGATTTATTACTATCGTTTTGATTTCTCTCTCTCATTAACATTCTTCTAGAGTTTTTTATTTAGCTTTTCCATTCTAGAGCTCTTATTTTTGATTCATCTCTTGTTTAAGTGCTATATCTATTCAAGGATTATTTTCTTTAAAGAGGTGCATATGGTGGCATGCTTTTGGAATCTTTTTGTATTTGATAATTACTTCTGATACCTTCATACAAGAAGGACATCTTGTCAGTTTATAAAATTCTTGGGTCACAAGATATCTATCTTCAAACTTGGTAGTATTCTAGTACTTAGTCATGGAAAAGGTCTGAGACTGACCCAAACTTTATCACTTATATTATAACCTCTTCTTTTTTTTATAAAGATTTTATTTATTTATTTGACAGAGAAAGACACAGTGAGAGAGGGAACACAAGCAGAGGGAGTGTGAGAGGGAGAAGCAGGCTTCCCGCGGAGCAGGGAGCCTGATGCGGGGCTCGATCCCAGGACCCTGGGATCATGACCTGAGTGGAAGGCAGATGCTTAACGTCTGAGCCACCCAGGCGCCCCTATTATAACCTCTTCTTATCTGGGTAATTCAAGTATCTTTGCTATTAAATTTCTACCTTGTACTTCAATTTGAACTTATTTAATGACTTTTTGTAGTTATTGGAGGTTCTTCCCCCCACCCTCCCACCATATCTATAGTTCTGATATAAATTCTAAAGGAGGTACATTTAAGAACATGGCTTTCATGGGAGAAAAGTAAATTGTAATTCCTTTTTCAGTGTTTACTTAAATATCAATGCTTGCTTGCTGAGGGATAGTCAGAAAATCCAGTACTCCCAGATAATATTTTAATTGATTATTTTTGTGTTTAAGTTAAATAAAAATGGATGTAACTTTTCAAGCTGATATAATGAGTACTTGGTAGCACTATACTTTTCTTCCAACTGTGTATTGAAAATGTGTCATTTACCATGTCTAAAAAGCAACCTTCACTCAGTTATGCATATGTAAGGAAAATATTAATGTTTTATGATTCTAGTGATAAGAACTTATTGAATAGAATTGGGATCATATCATAATCAATTACAAGCACAAGAAAAGATCATACAATATTTACTGATTTCTTCTTTTGATAAATAATTTTAATAAAATCATGTAAAATCATGTAAAATGGATCTCTTTATATAAAAAGTCATGCAACTCTAAACTCTAAACTCTCTAATCAAATGAAACTTCAACATAATCTTTGAAAATTGTAATTTTTAAATTTACTTTTTAAAGATGGATAGTAACATTTTCTATGATAGAAATTACATAAAGCTTAAAATCACTGTAGAAATATAACTACAGACTTATTTTTATCTCCATAATTTAAAGCACCACATGAACAACTGTCAGTGGTATATTATTATCTACTAAGTCTTCAAAAGTATGAATAGAAACCATTGCTATTTTGCCTATCCTTTAATTTTTGTTATGAATACCATAAGGATGAATATAAGGAATATAATTTTCTCAAAAGTCCTGGCAAAATTCTTGAACACAATTTTAGAAAATAATGGAATTAGTAAAAGCATCAATTGGTGCAACAGATAATATTATAATTTTAAAGAAAACAGTGGTCTTACCTTGCAAATATCAAACTTCACAAAATAATTCTAATTTTTAAAAGTGATAAAATTATTTTTACAAATATTCTTCCTTTTGAGGTAAATGTATTATACCTTTTTTAAATTTTGTATTTTAATGTTTATATGATAAAAAGTTTAAAAAATACTATTTAAAAATATCTAATCTTAAGAACCTTGGTATTTTCTTAGCTCAATGGATGGTTTAGGCACCCTGGAAGCTAAAATCTAAAGTGGAGCATTCTCTAGTATTGCTTTTCTTCTATTGACTAACGTGTTTAAAATATGAGAAGAAGTCTCAAAGAAATAAATATTTAACTTTCAGAAAGTTTGGTTAAAAAATAATAAGTCCTTGAAATTTATTCAGATTTACAAATATGAGAATGAACTGTATTTTTAAGTAAAGCAAGATGAAGTATTAAATCATGGGCTTTATTAAAAAAAATACAGTAGTGAAATACCAACTTAGAAACCAACTTACTGTTGAAGCAACTTTCAGTTTGGGGCAGGAAGGGGGAAGTTGTAAGTCTTTGGCACCCTGTGGTTTCCCATTTCTTTCCAACTTTTTACTTCTGCTGCCCTCAGGGTCACCAGCTTTATTTCACAGGGATGAGTCTGGACCCTCTGGAGATTTTCTTGCTAGCTGTTATATTTCTGAATACCTATACACAGACAACTGCTGCCATGTGACCAAAAAAATGTAATTTGAAAACTGCTTTAATTCCAGGGCAAGTTTTATAAAAGTCCTAAAGTTTAAAATGTGTATATATTCCTAGAAAAGGCATGCCATCACTTCATTTGTGATCTAATAGCATCCCCTAAATGATCATTTTAGAGAGTGGGGGGGGGCAGTGACTTTTCCTGAGTGCTCATTTCAATAAATTCAATAAAAGCCCCTTCACTGTCAAAACCTGGGCAAAATATTTTGCATTTTGTTCCTTTTCTTTTTCAGCAGTACTGACAAAGCTCAAGTTGTTTTTTTTTTTTTTCTTATACAGTAACATAACTAGGGATTTATGGACAAAGATTTATTTATTTATTTATTTATTTATTTATTTATTTATTTTAAAGATTTTATTTATTTATTTGAGAAAGAGAGAATGAGAGACAGAGAGCACGAGAGGGAAGAGGGTCAGAGGGAGAAGCAGACTCCCCGCTGAGTGGGGAGCTCGATGTGGAACTCGATCCCGGGACTCCAGGATCATGCCCTGAGCTGAAGGCAGTCGAAGGCAGACGCTTAACCAACTGAGCCACCCAGGCGCCCTATGGACCAAGATTTAAAGTGTTGTATTACTTTGAGATCTAGAACCTGGAAAATAATTTCATTAAAAACCAGGCAAGAGGGCGCCTGGGTGGCTCAGATGGTTAAGCATCTACCTACGGCTCAGGTCATGATCCCAGAGTCCTGGGATCGAGTCCCACATCGGGCTCCCTGCTCCTTGGGAACCTGCTTCTCCCTCTGCCTCTCTCTCTCTCTCTCTCTGTCTCTCATGAATAAATAAATAAAATCTTAAAAAAAAAAAAACAGGCAAGAGCTGAAAAACAACAATACAAGTAAATACAGCCCCCAAATTTAAAAGCAGTTGTATTTTTAGGAAAAAAATTATAAATTTAAAAAACAAAAGTATATGGAAGTGTTCTATGTCTTCGCCAAAACATCAAAAACCTATATATCTAAATTGATTGAACTCAAACATTGTCTGGATATATGAAATGCAGATAATCTGAAGAGGTCTGTCGATTTCTGCTCACATTATGACAAGACACAGGGATATGAATTACCTACAAAAACTGATGATTAGGGGCGCCTGGGTGGCTCAGTTAATAAGCGTCTGCCTTCGGCTCAGGTCATGATCCCAGGGTCCTGGAATCGAGCCCCGCCTCGGGCTCCCTGCTCAGCGGGAAACCTGTTTCTCCCTTTCCCACTCCTCCTGCTTGTGTTCCCTCTCTCTCTGTATCTCTCTCTGTCAAATAAATAAAATCTTTAAAAAAACAAAACAACAACAACAAAAAAACCTGATGATTATTTTCATCTCAGCTGTGTGAGTGATTCAAATACTATTAACATTCTGCTATGATTATTAATAATAATATATTATTTACTGAATATTAGTATAATCCACTATACTGTAAATTACTCTAATTATACTCACTGTAATATAATATGTAATAATATTATATTATATATAATATATATTTATTAAAATATAAATAAATATTATAATAATATTTTATATATGTATTCATCATAATGTCCTTGTAAAGTAGTGCTATTACTATATGTACATTTTACAGATGAGGATACAGAGGTTTAGAGAGATTCAAATCATGGTTTTGTTTTACAAATTGATCTTTTAATAATGAATTTTAGTGCTAATAGAGAGGTCAGAAACTCAAAATCCTACTAAGAGCCAGCAAATGTGGTTCGTAAGTAAAGTCAATTAGTTGTAGCATAATCTAAAAAGGAAGAAATGTGTGGAAGCTGGGTATTATCATTCAAAGCAGGGAAGCAGGACCTCAATTCCAGTTCATTGTTGCTTTGGAGATAATTCAGATCCTTAGTTTCAAGAAATTATACAGACGAAACGTAAGTTTGGATTTTTAAACTATTGCTCAATTTTTAAATTTCCACAACCAATTAAAATTAACTACAGAACAACTAAAATCTTATTGGCAGGGAGGATCCAGCAGCTAGGAGGTAGCATAATAAATGAGATTATACCATTTATTTCATTTTAAATGATTTAACTGAAATCAAGTCATTTTTAAAACTTGGCATTTTAGAAGCAAAGGGGCAGAGCTTGATGACCCTTTTTCTTTTCATTTTTTTTTAATTGAAGTGTGATTGACATATGATATCCTATTAGTTTCAGACATGTGTCATAGTGATTCAGTATTTTATGCATTATGGAATGAAATGATCCTCATGTCTAGTTACCATTTGTCACCATACAAAGTTATTACGATATGAGTAACTATATTCTCTATGCTGTAATTTACATTCCCCTGACTTATTTTATGACTGGAAGTGTGTACCTCTTAATCCCCTTCATCTATTTTGCCTGACCCTGCACCCCCTCCCCACTCTGGTAAACAATAGTTTGTTTCTTATATCTATGAGTCTGTTTCTGTTTTACTTTGTTCATTTGGTTTTTTAGATTCCACATGTAAGTGAGATCATACAGTATTTGTCTTTCTCAGTCTGACTTACTTCATTTACTATAATACCCTCTGGGTCCATTCATGCTGTCTCAAATGGCAAAACTTCATTATTTTTTATGGATGAGTTCATATCCATTGTATGTGTATGCCACATCTTTTTTTATTCATTCATCTATCGATGGACAATTGGGTTGGTTTCATATCTTGGCGACTTTAAATAATGCTGCAACAAAACACAAGGGTGCATATATCTCTTTGAATTGGTGCTTTTGTTTTCTTTAGATAAATATCCAGAAGTGGAATTTCTGGATTGTATGGTAGTTCTATTTTTAATTTTTTTGAGGAAACTCATGCCGTTTTCCATATTGGCTGCAACAATTTATATTCCTACCAGTAGGGTTCCTTTTTTTCCAGGTCCTTGTCAACACTTATTTTTTTGTCTTTTTGTTAAGAGTCAATCTGGCAAGTGTGAGTGATATGTCATTGTGGTTTTGATTTGCATTTCCCTGATGATGAGTGCTGTTAAGCATCATTTCATGTGCCTGTTGGCCATCTATGTGTCTTTTTTGGAAAAATGTTTATTCAAGTTCTCTGCTCATTTGTTTGTTTTCTTTATATTAAATTGTTTGTAAATTCTTTATATATTTTGGACATCAGCCCCTTATTTGGATACAGGATTTGCAAACATCTTCTCCCATTTGGTGGGTTGACTTTTCATTTTGTTGATTTTTTTTTTCCACTGTGTAAAACTTTTTAGTTTGATTTAATCCCACTTGTTTATTTTAGCTTTTATTGCTCTTGCCTGAGGAGACTGGTCCCAAAAAGAACTGCTAAAATTGATGTCCGAGAGTTTACTATCTGTGTTTTCTTCTAGGAATTTCATGTTTCAGGTCTTATATTCAAGTCTTTAAATCATTTTGAATTTATTTTTGAGTGTGGTGTAAGATAGTGTCCAGTTTCATTCTTTTGCATAGCTGTCTAGTTTCCCAACACCACTAATTAAAAAGGCTCTCTTTTCCCCATCATGTATTCTTGCCTCCTTTGTCGTAGATTAATTGGTCATATATGCATGGGCTTATTTCTGGGCTCTCTATTGTGTCCCTTTGATCTATGCATCTGTTTTCATGCCAGCACTGTACTGTTTTGATGACCATAGCTTTGTAATATAATATCCTCTTTCTTGTATTGGCAGTTGCACAAGTCGCCAGTCTTAACAGTGCCTGGTTGACATGCTCGAGATTTTTTCTAAGAATTTCAAATTCCATTTTGTGAGTATATCTTGGTCTTAGTTGTATCCTCTTATTTGCAATAAGTGCCTCACCTCCACCCCCTCCCACCGATTTGGCTTTTGTCAAACAAAGATCATAACAAATTAAGAGGCCATTTACTACAATAACCCCCTTTAAAGAGTGGCATTAATTGGTTGTCAGCTTAACAGATTCTGAAGATATCAAGAATTAGTGATTAGCTAATTATTTTTTTTCCTCTGTGTGTGTGTGTGTGTGTGTGTGTGTGTTTCTCAGTTTTGTCATGAGTAAGGAGTACCAGTAAAGAAACTCACCAGTTAAGAATCTGTTTAGGAGCTAACATTTCTAACATTCCAGGAGGAAAGAGTGCTGTCATTTAAGCTTCAAAATGCATTAAGCATTACAATTCTTAAACTACTGCAAGATACTAAGGAAACAAATATTATGCTAACAATGAAAAACACAAGGAAATTGTTCTCAATGAAATTGACAGCTTCTATGTCAATGCTGAATGTATTTGGTACAAAATGATTTGCTTATCAAAATACCCCCTTGAAGAAAGATTTTGCTACAATGGAGAAAAAGGAATCGATAGCAATTTTATGCAGTTTAAAAATAGTGTTTACAATTATATATTGCTTATTTAGGGCAGTTCTATTGGAAAATATTTCTATTAAAAAAAGTTTTTCTTCTAAAGAAAAGCTTCCAATTCAATTATCTTTTTGACAACTGTATTGTCAAGAATTGAATAAACTTACCTCTTTAAAAATGCTGTCTATTGGCAAAGAGAACATAACTATTAGTAAAGAAGTACACAGTTAAGGAAAAATTTTACCCTCTCTTTGCTGAACTTTCAGAAAGAGTGAGAGAGTATGTTTGTGTGACAGCCCAGCTTCCTAGTGTACACTTATATCCTAATTTAATTAGTCGATCTATGAATGAAGCCAAGATTAAATTCTGTTCCTGCCACAAGTGAGACAAGCCAATCTGATGAACCACACTGAGTGAACAGCGAAGAAATGACATTGCATAAAACAAGTCTTTTAAACAATCCCTCTCTTATCAACAGCAAACCAATTTTATTTATTACTTTTACTCTAATGATTACTGTAAAGAAAAAGAGGCCTATGGTTGTTGTTATTATTGCTGTTGTTAGATTGTAACTCTACTCTGGATGATTTTCAAAGAACTTAGAGTTTCTCTAAAATGTGTGCATAATGTACAGATTTGTGCATAATGTAATATAATCTTTTGAAAAAGATATTTAGAGTTGCATTTTCTGCACGAGATGGATGAGGCAGCCTCTCAAATATCAGCCATCATTGACATTTACTTCAGCATAGATCATAAAAAGCCAAGGTTAAAAAAATATTCTTAAAATTTGGTTTTAATAAAGGTTGAAATAAATTAAAATGGTAAAAAATAGTGTTGCCTTTAGTTTGCTTTATCATAAGATAAGCATGATAGCATTACCCTAAGATTAGCAATAATGGATCAGAATATAGTTAGCATTTAAAACGTGTGCTAATTGAGAAGAAAAACCCCTTCTGTATAACCACTAGTTCATAAAAAAGTCATGTATTTTTTAAATGTTCATCAATGGTTTTTAAGTAATCCTTAAGGCAAGCAGTTAGGGGTAGCTGTAACCACTTAAATGGCTCAAGTATATGGGGCGCCTGGGTGGCTCAGTTGGTTAAGCGTCCAACTCTTGGTTTTGGCTGAGGTTGTGATTTTAGGATCGTGAGGTTGTTGGAAGTCACGTTCCTCTTCCTATTGGGCTCCATGTTGGGCTCCCAGCTAGGCGTGAAGCCTGCTTTAGTTTCTCACTCTCCCTCTGCCCCTCCCCACTCACACACACACTCTCTCTCTCTCAAAGATAAATAAAAAGTAATTAAAAAATAAATGGCTGAAGTATACACAATATTAATTTTATATCAACTTGGTAGAACTCATTTATGACCTACCAACTAAAAGCACTCTTGGATAAACTGATGTTCTGTATCACAGTCATACATTCCCTTCCATTTTCCTAGACTATTCAGACCTGAATTGGTTTGCCTTTTTTCACGCTTTTCCAACAAACAGCTACCAGCCACATATAATTCTTTCCATTTGGCAATATTTGCAATAGTTTTGGGGATCAAGGAGAAGCCAAGAATGATAGGATTTCAGAGCTCACCACATGCTATTATGGTAGCAAGAAAGATATGAGGACAATTGTGTTTTTAGTTGAGATAATCATTTTACTCCCTAGTTTGCTGTGTTCCTCAGTGTGCAGTTGGGGGTTGATTTCCAGGAAACATTTTAGTATCAAACTCATGATATGACCTGTACCATATAAACTCAAGAATCTAAATATAAGTTTAAGAAATATACCTTCTCTGTTGCTCTTTGCCTATGTTCATAGTTATATGAGATTTGCAGGTGTAACTCATAATACCTATCGTACTTTCACTCATTCATAAGACTCTACTACCACTAAGATGGCATGGGGTGGAATACGGACCTGCTCCAAACTTTGGAATTAATTTAATCTCTTTGAAATTCCATCTCCTATCCCTTGAAAAAATGGATGAGATTTCTACATACATTCTTTCCTCATAAATTTTATGATGCCGGGTTGCAAAAACACTAAGGAAGTTGCATAGCTTTGTGATTTTTTAAAAAAGATTTTTTTATTACTTCAGAAGGAGAGAGAGAGAGCGAGCATGAGCAGATGAGTGGGGGGAAGGGGCAGAGGGAGAGGGAGTAGCAGTATTCTGCTGAGCAGGGAGCCCAGTCCCAGGATCCGAGGATCATAGGATCATGACCCCAGCCAAAGGCAGCCCCTTAACTGCCTGAGCCACCCAGGCAGGCACCCCTAGTTTTGTGATTTTTAATTCATCCTTGTTTATAGCTATTGTGTATGTCATCTTATATTATTTAGGGAAATGCATTTTAAGTCATGACTAGAGAATCCTTTAGCCCTGTGAAACTGTTTTTATGTGCTCTATTACATTTACCATGTGAAAGTATCATTTTCCTTATTGCAGAGATGCTAAGGCAAATAATTGCTCTCATACATCGTTGCTACTAGGATCCCACTTAGGCGATCACAAACCTTTCGAGAATTTGGGGTAAATTAAACAAACTCAGTCTGGTTAAGAGAATAGAAGAGCATTTATTAATACTCAAAGAACAATAATAACTAGCATACTGTTGCTTCCTAGCAACTTCTAAAACAGAGATCCTGAAAAATGTTAATATAAAAAAAAATGTCTCCCTCTATGTTGCCATTTACTTATTCATGGATTTGTGCATTCAGATTTCATTCATTCATTCAAATACATAATCAATTTATTGAGCAGTCTCACTCCAGTGGCACGTAAATATAAATCAGTTTTATTATTTTCTGATCATTGAATTCAAATGTGCCCTGTCAAATATGGCTTTTCATTCTCTTATTAACTTCTTAAGAAGATCTCATGTTTTTTTTTTCAGTTACCTTACATTATTAAAAGTCTAGCCGTGTCCAAAACTACAATTTCATATCATATTTAAACCTCTGCTTCCTCTCCCCTTTTCCCCCAGCATGTCTGAGGCATGTGGCAGTAGGGAGTTGAAATAAATATGGGCATAGTTTATGAGCTCATTCTCTCTCCTCGATGAGCACCTTGTAAAGGAAGTAGTGGTTTTGTTCTGGGATTTTTCTTCCTAGCTTCCTCCCCGCCCCCCCGCCCCGGGTTGTGGGGTAGGGAGTGGGAATGGGTGGGAGGACAAGGGAGGTAGGAATATTATATAACTAGTTATTTATTGATGGTGTAGCATCTTCCCTGGTTTCATTTTGCACTTCCAAAAGTTCATTTTGCACTTTGCTGTGGTCCTCTAAGTCAGTGAGGGCTCTTTTAGAGAGGAGAAACAACATGCATGGCATCTCTAGGGCTTCTTTCTATTCCTGTTACTTCCAAACCTCTTCACAAAGAGTCATAGCACTAATGAAGACTCTTACATACTCTCAACAGTCCTTCATAAAGAATTATGTATAGAGGGGGTGGTTCACCATATTGTTTTTCCCAGGCAAGCTATCCATGGAAATCTCAGCTAGCCTCTTGTTTTCATGTATAATTCAAACTTCAGGGGACGTGGCTTCAGGTGATATGAGAACACTTGCACCATGCTTTCTCTACTCTGCAAGCAGCAGCTCTGTGTGGACCTACAGGTTTCTAGTTCAACAAGCATTCAGTCAAGTAGTTAAGAGGTCAGGTATCCTTTTAGGTACTCCTGATGCTACAAGTGATTCTGTTGAGTTACTTCTTTCTCATATTTGTCTCGGAAGGAGAGGAACATACATCTTTATTCTACCCCATGGGGTAACACAGGGTAACTTCTAACACCAACATGATGATTTCAGTGATTTCTGTTGCTTCCTTCTTACCCTTTTCTAGCCTTTATATTTAAGATGAGGACAGGGGGAAATGTGTTTGAGGGAAGTAATGTTTGTTTGAAAACCTCTTACAGTGTCTTCAGTTAGACGTTTACCCCAAATGTTTCTTGCTTATAGAATTTGCTTTTATGCTGGGAATGGCAGGCACTCCCTGTACCATCAGATGAAAGATGACTCCAAACTTTGCTGTGAAAGAGAGAAGCCAAGGGGGTCAGTGCTCAGAGGTGAAGACCCTTTGTTCTTCTTTGCTTACGCTTTTATTGGTCCTTCAGGATAATCACAAATCCTTATCACTGTTTCTCGAGCACGTGACAAAGGGTCTTACTGGAACTAGGAGGATCTGTTTTCTGGAAAGAAAGCATACACTGAATCAGTGTGTTCTTCGAGTTCTGCTAAACACAGCCTACGGGACGATACATACATCTCTTAGATCACAGTGTGGCTGTTTGGGCTAAGAAAGCTTCGGGGAAGGCAACTCCCTGTGGCATTCCAACGCAGAGTGGTCACACAGGCCTCAGCAATCTAAAGGCCCACGCTCTTCTCCTAAACCTTCCCTCGCCCCCAGCGGCCTCTGATTACATTTTAGCAAGCTAGGTATTACGGCTGGTTTCGTGCTCTACATTAACCCCGACACTTTTACCTCAGTTTATAACTGCAGGTTTAAGGAAAAGCTCCGTTCATTATCCTGTTACCTGAAATTTTTGAGGACTTAGCTGAAATTATTGAACACTTACTCTGGTAATATTTGGTTTTACTTCTTAGTTTCCTTTTGGGAAATTCAGTATTAAGAGATATATAATCCAGGATAAGGGATCATGAGACAGGCTTCTAGAATGCATGCTTCCTGATGGGAAATAAAGGAAAAATAGTGATTATTAGTCAGACAAAGCCATGTAAAAGGGAGTCAGTATATCTTACTGATAAAATAGAATAATACTGTTATACCCCTTCGGTGTTGAAAGTGTGACAATTAATTAGGCAATCTATGCAGTATTCAGATTTCAAAAAAGTGTTAACTACAACTATTGAAAACATCAGAAAATAAAGGTGAGGCTTACTCTCCATCCCACCTGAGTCACTAGTATATTTTTCATTTTCCCATCTTCTTGCACATAACATGTATGGTCACAGTTCTAGATTTGTTCCTTCTTAAGGAATGTATCTACATACTAAGAAATAATTATGCATAATTCTTCAATATCTAGTGAATTTTTCCTAGTGTCTTGTACATTTATCTCAAATAATAGCACTCTTTTAAGACCTGGCATATTTGGAAGAGGTTCCAAGCTCAAAATTTGGAGTTGATAGTTATGAGTTTTAAAGCTTTGCTTTGTCATTTGCTAGTAATATAATTTCAGGCAAGTCAACTAATCTTGAAAAACCTCAACTTATTTGTAAAATGGTGGCTGCTAATACTCATTCCCTAGTTTTTGTTGTTATTCTTTTTCAGAGATTAAATACGCACTAAACCCTGCATTTGGCCTGTTGAAATCCTCACAAAGGAGTGGCTCCTCTTGGGAGTAACAGGATAATATGGTACTTGGTATATAAATGCAACCACTAGACTTTTGTTTTCTGATTCTATGAACTACTTTATTCAATCACTTCTCAAAGTTTTCTTTCATCTCAATCTCTAGTATTTTTAGAATATCTGAATTTGTGATAGAATTCTGCTGGCATTCAATCTGGCCAGTACCAGATTTTTATATTAGGCTCAGTGCTCTCTGCATCCACACATATGGGATAATTTCCATGGGTCTACCTGGTTGTAAAAAGCTCAGTTTTCATTTGTTGTTGAAGTCTTACTAGCAGCAGCTAAGGTAACTTCTGCCTTAGCAGAAGAGCTGTGTGAGTATATATGGGCACATGGTATGACATGAATGTGTGATATTTCAGTATGTGCACACATGTATATACGTGTGTATGTGTACTCATGTACAGGCTTCCTACAGAAAGGTATGAAATCCATCCCCATTGCTTCAAAAGAGCCAGAAAATAACAGATGTCCGGTCCTGGTGTGCATTTGGAGTTGAACTATTAAAGAAAGCCCTGTCCTCTTCTTGCTATATCTGCATTAAACAGATTTCTCCAGTACAATTAAAATGCTATTTATCACTTTTTAACAAAAGATTAAAGAAGATTTCACTAGAAAGAAATTAATGTGCTGGTGTAAATTGCTTGATCTATTTGTGCTTTACCTGCATCTTAAAGAGCTGCTCCCATAAGGAAAACAAGATATATTAAGAGCTTTTTCAGTCAAAGAATGAATTACAAATATTTACCAAGAGTCGATTATGGGTGAGACACTGTGTTAAGTGCTATACTTAGGCAAGTCCTTTGGCACTAAATTTTTTAAAGTAGGTTTTAGAATATTAATAATTTTACAATCATGGTGTATTTGGAGAGATTACTATTTTCAGTGTCCCCTGGACTTATGTTTTTACCTGAAATCAAATGATCCTTAATTTTTTAAATGGCCTTTGAACATTTAGGAACTGAGCAGCTAAATAAGCTGTTAATGAGACATATTTTAATGGCTATTGAAAATATCAATTAGTAGTCTTATTAAATTCATAGGTGAGGAGAATATCATATTAAACATGTCAGATTTTTTTTCTCTTAATTACTATGGGAGCATTGAGGTCTGAGGTCCTCATATTAGCTAAGATGCTATTTCATTACAGAGTTGGAGTTAATAGCCTGAAGAAAAACAGTTGAGAAGACTGAACATCAGTTATGGGCAAACAGCAATTCTAAAAGTACTCTAGAATATATTTAATGTTTCTGTTACCATATGTTATTCTTAATAATGCCTGAAATAAAAATAAAATAGTACCACTTGATGCTATACAATAATTTTCTAAGTAGAAATTCACATTAGCTGATTTCAAAGAAGCACTTGAGCATTTACAGGGATGAATGCAGAGTATAATTGAATACTCTACAGATATTCAGATAATAATAAATCGTTGTTTTTCTTGTTTGAATCCATGTATTTTATTTTCCTGTCATACCAAAACATTCTTGCAAGCAGTTCTAAATTAGAAATCTAAGAAGTAGAGACACATTTTAGTTTCTGATCTCCCACTACATTTTAATATAGATTTATAATTCTCAAAAGTTTTTCATGGTTATCTCACTTGATCTTCACAAAAATCATATGAAGTGTGAAGTATGTTTTTATTATGACCATTTCAAGGATGAGGAAAGGAAGGCTCAAAGAAGTTGTAATGTCTGCTCAGGGCCATGCAAATAACTCTCACCATTACGCCCAAGGATTTTCACCTTAAAATATTTAGCAGAGTACAGTTATCATTCATTGACAATTTATTATTTAACAAACATAGTTTTAGGCTCATTTAACTTGTTAATTAGCTATCACAATATCTTTTACAAAAGAGATTTTTATTTTTGCCATTTTATAAATTAAAAAAAGGTTTAAGACAGCCATAATTTGTTCTTAAATGAACCAGTCTATTTATAATGAGGACCCATTAAAAATTTCCTTTTTATTGTCAGTATTTCTCAGGAAGAAAATATTTGGCATTTTAGCCTATCATGTAATAGAGAAAAAAAATTCTCCAATTTTAAAATAATTTTATTATATAAAGCAAATTGTTTTAAATTTTAAATTTAAGTTGTTAGAAGGTGGGCAAGATAAACAAAGCATTACTACATGACATTTCTAAAATGAACTGTATGCCACCTGCCATTTCAGTTAAACTTGATCTTATTTTTCTTCTCCTTCTTCTTGTTCTCTTTCTTCTCTTCTTCTTTTCTCTTTTTTTGAAGCAACATCATTTGACAGATATTTGCTTAACAGAGGCTTTGATGGCTACTTGATAAAGAAAATAAGAAGTGTTAGGGAAACTTCCAAAATTTCAGAATTTGCAAGTTATTATTTTCAGTGCAGTTTTTTGCTTGTTTTCAAAATTTCATGAAAGCACACAGTCTTCTAATCATGAATAAATCAATATTAGACAGAATTGATTCTGCATGTTCTGTTGAAAGATTATCTTTGAACAGAGTTTAGTGGTTGACTCTGTAGTTATATAATGAGATTAGAAGGTTAAAAAAATATGTACTATATGAAAACCTGACAGCTTTTTATTTTCCTTACAAATACTGATTGAAAGCCCACTGTATGTCAGCTGCTATGCTAGGAAGTACAGGATTTTAATAATGTACCAAAGTACCTATCATCAAAAACTGATTAGTGAGCAATGGCTTGCCCCTCTCAGGAATGTATATTTAAGGAGGCCTTCTGCTGGACTGTTCTCAGTGAAAAGTCAACTTTAATTTCTCAATTCACATGAACTGTTATTTCCTACACACTATCCAAAGACCTCTGGAAGTGCATTTCTTTCTATAGGCCTCATTTCACAAGACAAAGTATACACAAGAATCACTTAACTCAGAATAGACATCAAAATGGACTTAAGTGTTTGTTTTCAAAAACAAAGTCTAAGTTTTCTACATTTAAAATGGTACTTGATTATATAGCTAATCTCAAATTTGAGGACTTTCAGTAAGAGAGGGTTTTGGGGGAAAAAAAAGCAGCACACCTTGTTTTGTATGGGTATTCTCTCTAGAAACTCTTTGCTGGTTGGAATGCCTTTGTTCTCTCACAAGAGGTTGAATAACTACCATCCGAACATAATTTAAGCATATTTGATATGGGTAGGTGTACTAGGAAAGAGATGTTTATTCTTCAAGGTTCAAGTCTAAATTAAACCTTCAGCTTTCAATGGCACAGAAAATGCTCAACAAACAAATTACTAGCAATTATTAACACCTGAAAATAAATCAAGAAGAAATGAGAAGACAGTAATAGAGTGGTTTGAAGAATGTAGCAGGGTAGAATTGGTTCCTATCTCTTCTTGACCAAATAGTCCTCTTCCTCAATCTGGGAAGAGTGTCCTCATGTGAGTGGTGAGGAAAGAGCATGAGATGGGAGAGGGAGCCAGCAGGGGAACACCTGCCTGGCTAGCAACACGTGAAACAGTAAGATCAAAGGGCAGCCGGATGGTACAGGCCACTCACCCTCATGCCAAGAACAGATGCTCTTGTTGCTACTAGAAAGTCTGTCAAAGACACTTCTTAACTGTATCATAATGCAATTCGGATATAAAGAAGACAGTTTGATTTTGGTTAAGAATTGAAATAAAGCAGAACTATATCTGATCAAGATGAGAAGAGAATAAGAAAGGAGTAGAAAGACCCTAGTGAAAGTATACCACAGGAAGAATTCCTCAACGTCTCATTAGGGAAAAAAAAAAAAAATAATAATCTTAACAGAACTTAGTCTATGTTACATATTTTACCTATCATTTTCAAAATATATTATCTTCCTTATTTTTTTTTTTTATTTTTGAAAGATTTTATTTACTTATTTGACAGAGGGAGGGCACAAGCAGGGGGAGCAGGAGAAGGAGAGGGAGAAACAGGCTCTCTGCTGAGCAGGGAGCCTGAGGATCCCAAGACCCTGCGATCATGACCTGAGCCCAAGGCAGCCACTTGACCAACTGAGTCACCCATGTGCCCCTCTTATCTTCTTTATAAACTTCATTTCAGTTAGTACCATGGGCAAAAGCTTGTTTTTTAGTTTTCAACATGGTTTCTCTAGTGAGCAATTACCTGTCCTTATCTTTGGGTCTGATTCTAACATACTTCAGCTCTTATAGATTGTCTCTCATAATCTGCTCAAAACTTTCCTTCAAAAGATTGCCTCTTTTCCTTATAGTGGTTGCCACTGATTCTTTATTATAGCTATTTTGCAGTTATGCATAACGTCATTGAATCTCTAGAAGCCGAGCATACCTTCATCCTTAGAGTATGTCTCTATCCTTTCAAATTTAGAATCCTTGCCTAAGTTCCTTAGAATCCTTGCCTGAGTTCCTAGACAACTGCTGCATATAGGGAGACACTGGCCCTATGATAATGAATATCTTTCTCAGCAAAGCGCAGAACAACAGCGAGATGGGTGTGATGCGTAATCTAGCAATTTCACGTGTTCAGGGAGAATACTTATTAACCAAAAATGGTCAGTGGAAAGGCTTAATGGTTTTAGTTACTTACTTTGTTGTTATGAACGCAGATGAGCAACTCATACATAAGGTCTCGTCTCTGGTCTGCCTATGTAGCTTTAATTATGCCATATGACTTCATTTGTGTCCTACTCTCAAAAATCTCTCCCACTCCCCCTGCTTGTGTTCCCTCTCTCACTGCGTCTCCCTCTGTCAAATAAATAAATACAAATCTAAAATAAAATAAAATAAAATAAACACTAAAGTTAGGTGATTTAAGACATTTTGTCCCATAAGCATAGTTCTTAGATAGACTATTATAGTTATAAGGCTTGGGTGAGATAATTCTGTTTTAAAATTATGGTTAAGGTTAAAAATAGTTAAATACAGTATTTTTTAAATTTAATACCACTTACTATTTCAGATTTTTAATAGTAAACATGACAATTTAAAATGTGTTTATATGATCATATTTAGTACTTATTATTTTTTTTAAGGTTTTATTTATTTTTCAACAGAGAGAGAGAACACAAGCAGGGGGAGTGGGAGAGGGAGAAGCAGGCTTCCCGCGGAGCAGGGAGCCCGATGTGGGACTCGATCCCAAGACCCTGGGATCATGACCTGAGCCGAAGGCAGACGCTTAACGATTGAACCACCCAGGCGCCCCATATTTAGTACTTATAATTGGACCTATCCCACCGGTACCAGAGCATGTGTAAATTATTTTGAAACTTTATAATGTATTTTAATGCCCTCTCTTTATAACCAAACCAACATGAGTTTGCTCCTTGGTGAATCAGAAACTGCACTGAGTTTATTTGTCTCACAGAGAAAGCTTATTTGCAGCCAATAAGGATATCACAGGAAATGGCTTCCAAGCTGTGACCCCCCCAAGACAGGGTGAATGGATGGACTCTTTTTGTTTAGGGTTAAGATGAATATTTAGACAGGGAAACTTTGTCATGGGATATAGAGGCAGGCATTAGGTCACACATGCACCCTGGGGGGGGGGGGAAACATGCCTATACATACGTTCTATGTTATGTAAATGAAGATGAGGCTCCTCCTTGAGTGGAGATTTTAGTATTCTAAAGAGGTAAAGGGAATTGTAGGCCCTTCCAGAGGTCACTTCACGGTCCATCTGCGCAGGCACAAGTCAGGATTAGTTCAAAAGGTCTGGAAGGTCTGGGCCCGCAGCAGGGCTTTCCAGGAAAGTTGCCATCTCTTGGAGGGTGGTTTTGGGTGTCCTTTGCCTGGGTCAAGAGGAAAGCCAGACAGAGGAGCTTAGGGAAAGATGTAAGACAAGGGATAGGGAGTACAAGCAGGTAGGCAATAAAGGCCAGATCTTGGGGTCTAGCAGGTTGCATCTTCATGCCGCCCCCTGCCCCCGCATCGTGGAGGTATTTTAAGTTCAATTTTTGCTATCTGTATGATTTGCTCTGAAAAAGACATTGCAATGAAACTTTCCAAATATTAATAATGAAGAGATTTTTTTTCAGTTCACAAATTAATCTGTCTTACCTGCACCCCCAACTCTCTCGTCTGTCTCTTCATTCATTCTGTTCTCTTGGCAAGATAACAAACGTGGTTAAATTCAACTCTCTACATCTCTATCCTTGCACCCAGGCAGTTAACTTTAGACAGAAGCAGCAAATAGCACACAAACAGAAAAACAGCAAACAAAACACAGATGATAATAATGTTCATTGTTTTCATTTTAAACTCCTAAATACTATTGTCTGAGTAGATATTATAGCCCTAAAATTTCATTACATATTTTCTTCCACTACATCATTTCACATGGTCCCTTCTCTTTTGAATCTTCTACTCCCTCCCCAATTTGTATTCTCCTCTGAGTGACTTCTCCTCTTATTTTAGTGAGAAAATATGTGCCACAGAGGAGAACTTCCATATGCAACTACTTCCCATCAACCACCTCCATTATGTCTAAATTACTCTGCTTTTTGTCTTGTTACTTTAAGAGCACTGTCCATGCTCCTGTCGAAAAGCCAGTTTCTTTCCTTCTTTCCTGGTTCACTCCCTTGGCTCCTTAAAATTATTCCCTCTTTATATTGCATTGTATTTTTTCTTTTATCTATCATCCCCATAGGTTACTTACTAGCATGCCTAATTTTTCCTAATGTGCTATTCCCCCAAAAAAGGATCCTGACTCTAGTTACTCTTTTCTCCTTCACTTCACAGAAAAAATCATCGCAAGAGTTCTCTCTACTCGATACCAATTCCTCTCATCCAGTTCTTTCTTAAACCACTTCAGTCATGATTTCTCCCTTACTTCTTCATGGAAATCACTCTTATCAAGGCCAACAGTCAGCTGAATATGACTAAATGAAAAGATCAATTTTCATTTCACATTTTACTTGAAGTCTCATCAGCGTTGGTCGCAGTCTATTACTCCTACTCCTCCTTGAAACATTTTCTTTCTTTGACTTCAAGGACCTTACTTGGTCCTGGTTCTGCTTCTGCCTCCGTGGCTGCATCTTCACAGCCTCCTGTGTGTTCTTATATTCCTGAATGGCAAGCCTTGCAGTGCCCCAGGCTCATGTTTTATTCACTCTTCTCTACCTATATGCACTCCTTAGATGAACCCATCTAGTCATTGGTTTTAAATAATACTTATATGCTAATTACCCCCAAACTGTCTCTTTTACCTGGACCTCTTCCTTAAACTTCGGACTTGTATATCCAACTACCTAGACAACATTTTCTCTTGGGTATCTGACAGGCATAAGACATTTAATAAATCCAAATTTGAACTCCCCTCCTCAAATATAGTAACTCAATTTGTCATGATATTTGAGTCAAAATTGTTGATTACTCTCTTCCTCTCATACCTGAATCTAATAAAAAAACAAATTATGTCGGCTTAGAACTTCAAAATATGAAGAATCTAACTTCTTACCATACCACCTATAACTCTGTGGTTGAAACCATCATTGATCTTCTTGCCTACATCATAAGAAAAACCTCTTCTTAACTAATCTCCTAAACCCCACCCTTATCCCATTTTTCTCATCACCATAGCCAAAGTGGTCATTTCTATTTATTTATTTTTTTTAAAAGATTTTATTTATTTATTTGACAGAGAGAGAGAGAGCGTGCACAAGCAGGGGGAGTAGCAGGCAGAGGGAGAATTAAGCTTTCTGCGGAGTGGGGAGCCTGATGTGGGGCTCGATTCCAGGACCCTGGGATCATGACCTGAGCCGATGTCAGACACTTAACCGACTGAGCCACCCAGGCGTGCCCCAGAATGGTCATTTTTAAACATAAGCAGATCACTTACGGTTAGGTGTCACCTCTCTGCTAAGAGCCTTCCAGTAACTTTCCATTGCATTCAGAGAAAAAGTCAAAGCTCTTAGAATGGCTTACAATCTCTACATTATCTGGCTCTGATCATTCTCCCTCTCTTGTGGTTATCTGAGCTTATTTCATACCCTTCTATTCTACCTTAATTAAGTAGGAGACACAAACAAATTGAAATTTTTGATTCTTGAGAAAATGATTATTGACTAAACCTCACTTACCCAGCAGCTCTAGCTTATCTACTATCCTCCAAACAAAATTGTTTAACTTATTTTTTTCTTTTCCCCTAAAAATTAACATTATCAGAAGCTGGAAATACAATAGAAGGAACTGGATATGCAATCTTCTATCATTTTTTCTTACTTTTCATCTTCAATATTTGCAGTCCAATCTTTGTTCATCAGCACAGGCCATGTTGTTCACATGTCTAACATTTATTATGACAGGATGAATAATTCAGTTGAACTCCACCTCCCCAACCCAAGGTACACATTCAAATTGAATCAACTTTTTAAAAAACTGACTGGAAGACAGCTTCCAAATATTTTATTTAGTTCTTTAGTAAAGTATTAATTTCATTAGAGTGGATTCAGTTATTTCTCGTGGAGGTACACCACTTTGCCTTTATTGAGTTCTAACCTGGAATAAAACAGAAACTGGATTTGAATCTACTTTTGTGCCAGGATTCATCAAATTTATAAAACCCACATAAAAGAAGTATAGAATACTGAACCTTTAGAGAAAGACTTTTAACGTTTCTACAGTGAAGATTTTTAAAAATCTAGTGTTTGTCACAATTCTACCTACTTGATAATAGTAAATAAAGCAGTTTAGAGCAATGAAAAGCTCATGGCCTATAGGTTTTATAATTAATTCAAATTTATATGTTCACAAACTTTTATTTGTTAGTGGACTAAATTTCTCAACATAAGAAAGGGTAGAAATTTACTAATTTGTTCAGATTTCTGTCTTTTAGTCAGTAATTTTTAGCTTTTTAAGCTAGATGCAGCAATTTTCTTGCTTCTGTTTTCACTATTTTTCTATCAACACTAAGCTGATGGATTATTCTTTTTGATAAATAAGGATTGAGAGATTTTCTAAACAAGGAATGGAGCATACACAGCAAATGCATGGCGACTAATCCCTGCGGGGCTCATGACCAAAATTTCCAATCAGGTATGTTCTGTTGACCTGGTATAAGGGCTTTTACATAGGGCTCCAGCACTAGGGAGGGCTATACCAATTGATTTGATTCGGCACTTAATTTGTATTATTGTCCTGAATTATTCCTTAGGATATCCCAATTCCAAGAAATTAATCTCTTTTTACTATCATATTTTCGCAGACACCTTAGGGGGTCCCACCCATGTCCCTTTACTCTTCTGACTTCAGTGAACAGTGGCCCAGTGTTCAACTGCCGGCACCCACACTTCTTGGCCAGAGGGCTTTCTTTCCTAGCTGACTCCTTTGCAGCCAGCCCTGTAATAGGCCCTACATGGCAGAGAATTAACCCCAAGAGCTCTCCTCACCTGTGATGGATGGAAGGCGCTAGATACATATCCTTTGCCCTTTGACTGAGATAACACTGAGGTGGGGTTTTACCCCAGTTTCCAAAGTTTGTCCAGTGGAACTAAACTCCAGTCACTCACAGTGTGACCTGGCTTCATGGCACACACTTATGTTTTCCTTTCCTTGTTTCATTTCTCCACTCTCCTACTGGGGTTTTCCTCTCACTCCTAACTCCCGCTCTAATCTTCATGTCTGTGTTTGCTTCTGGGGAAACCCAAAATAAGCTACACATACCAGAATACATTGAAAAGATGCCAACCCTGTACACAACTCAGCATATAAAACTAATACAATACATGGAGGAAGGGAAGCCTGTAAGTTTCCCATCAAATAGAATCCCATGCTTTCATTTTCTGGATTTGGGATGATTTACATAGGCAGCTTTATGTTACTTTTCTTCAAATACTATGTAAAACAGCATATTAGGTTTTCATTGTTACGTGTTTAATTATTTTCAGACAGTGAACAAGATTACAAAGGAATATATTTTCTAGATTGAGATATTTAGATATTTAGGGATTGAGATATTTAAAATTAGTTCTAACAATTCCACTAATTTTAGCCAGGTAGGAAAGGAACAGAATTTGGTAGTGAAATGAGGGAGACTCACACACTGAGAAAGATATTCAGAGAGATTCAAATTACAGAAAAGAATACTCAGCATTTAGCCTCCAGAAATAACAGCCCACTGTGCCTGAAGGGTTGCTGTGAATATTGTTGCTGCTATTAGCCTTCCTTTCAAGCTGTAATGGATTTTAGGCTATACATGACTGCATAGCATTCTAAGGATATCTAGATGTTGAGAGAATATTGCCAGGTAGTCACTTAAAGTGTTAGAAGTCTTTTATGGCACTCCATTTTCTCTGAGACTGTCTATAAAAGTTAGGGAAAAAGCTTTATGAGACTGCTAACAATATAACATGTATGACTTTTTGGTATTTTTTTTTTTTTTTTAAGATCCAGACAAATCCCTTTTATGTTGTCTTGGAGGGCTATGCATCAAGCTGGCTAAGGCCCTTGGGTATTGTCTTCTAACCTAAGTTGCAAACTTGCCTTTGCATGATATCCTATCCCCAGCCATTTTGACACTGATTTGAAAGGACCAGTAAGTTTATTTTCCCATTTGGAGCACCCTAGCGCTGTTTTCTCTTTCTGACAGTGCCCGAAACAAGGGCAGAGACCACGTCTTCTATTTACCTTGCGGTTCCCAGCAATGCCTATTATAGTGCCCTCCAAAGAGTAGGCACTCAATAAATGTGCCTACTGACAAAGGCAAAATGACATTAGTCATCTCCTGGCTATGACCTTGTAAAGGAAATGTGAGTCCCTCTCACCCCACATAATATAAAGCTGCCTGTGGCCACTAATGGATGAAAAGTTTTTATCAGCTACGTTTCAGGTGTTTCTCTAGTAATTTCCTGGTCTCAAGTCCTCATTTTCAAGCAGAACTTTTTAAAAAGGTGGCATGACAACAACACATTTTCCTTAAATTTTATGTTACCCTTTAGGATTTCCAAGGGTTCAAAAAACTTCTCTGTGGAAATAAGAAGAGCTCCTTCAGTACTTTATACTGGATTACATAAGGATTTCTATTTTCACGGACCTAAGACATTTCTAACAGTCTACCTAAAGCCAAATCCCCACTATGTAGAGTAAGCATGTGATAAGAAAATGCCTTCCTGCCTTCTTCTTCCACAGGAAGATAATTTGTTGGTCTACAAGAATAACTGGCTTTAGTATCAGAAAACTAGGGTTTAAGTCTACCTCTGTTTCACATTATGTAATTTTGGGCAAATTATTTAATTTCTTTGAAGTTCAGTTTCCTTAATAATAATGTCTAACATGAAAAGCTTGTTGCAAGGATTAAAAATAAGGCACATGAGAGAACATCTCCAGTAGCTCATCTATGATAGTAACTCTGTAAACAGAATTGATGTCTGAAGTTGTACGTGCTTAATCATTTTTGGGGCTTTGCACACACCTCTAGTTCATCTTAAATCAACCTGGCAAACTCTCATTCTTCCTTCAGGTCTCCACTCAAGCTACACGCTCTAAAGTTTTCCTTAATTCCTCCTGGCAGACGTAGGCATCCCTGCCATTTTAGAATCATGTTCATCTCAAATGCTAATTGTTTGCATAAATGATTCCTATTGCTCTCTGAGCTCCTGGGTGGCAGAAACTGTGTCTTCTTACCTGTCCAGCTCTGGTTTATTGTACATCACTGTCCCCTAGTATGCACTATAGGAATATCTGGTGACTGAATGAACATCACACAGGGGAATATGCCTCAATCTGGATAAAAATGTTTATAAATTTTACAGTAAGATACCAAAATTCAGCAATATGTAGGCAGAATACATGTACTGTAGGAATTCCAACCCAAATGGAGAGATTTTCTTTTGATGGCAAATCTTGGTAAAATGGCCAAGTTGTCTTTTCCTTGCTTTATTTTGGTGTCTGAAAGGAAGATTGAGGGATGGAAAGAAAGGGAACAACAGAATGACCACAAATCAGACGTAACAGACTAACGTCTGTTACGTCTGACATAAATTTATGTCCTGGGTGCCAGCATAATGCATGACATAAATAATATTTTTGAATGAATAGACTGTGGTTTACTTTATTATTTATTTGTTTGTTTTTAAAGATTCATTTATTTATTTGTGAGAGAGAGGGAGCACAAGAGTGAGTGGGGGGAGGGGCAGAGGGAGAGGGAGAGAATCCTCAAGCAGACTTCCCGTTGCTCATGGAGCCAGATGTGGAGCTGGATCCCAGGACCCTGAGATCATGACCTGAGCCAAACTCAAGAGTTGGCCGCTTAACCGACTGAGCCATCCAAGTACCCCTTCAGTCTACTTTATTCAGAAGAACTGAAAGTTTAGAGGGAACTGTCTGGTTATTTAGACTCCACTGTATATTCTATTTTTCTGAAATTCAGTTTGTTGAATCTACATTTTTGCCATCACAAGCCTTTATCAGTGGTATATAAGTGGGTGCTTATTTTCTGCAAGCACTAATTTCTCTAGACCACTTCAGTAGCTACCAATAAGTCCCTTCTCATTTTCACACATATTATGTATCATTGGCAGCAACGGAACCATTGGAGTCCAGAGCAATAAGCAATCTTCTGATGATTGATACTTTTATACCACCCTGCTATTAATTGAAGGAACTTCCATTGACTGGCCACTGAGAGTGTCTGTGCATAAGAGGTGAATTGAAGCAAAGGGGTTGGTTCACCGTTGGGTCCTTTCTATGCCACTGGGCAGTGTAGTAATCTTCATTTGACCTATTTCCTATTTGCACAGACTTTTTTCTAGTCCTGCTTTTCTTCGGTTCTCAAGACAATATATATGTAAACTTTTATTTGTATGTTATATATTTGATCATACATAAATATATTAGTATATTGTATATGCATATATAACATAATAATATGTATAAATGTCAAAGTTTCCTCTTCTTATAAGGACACCAGTCAGATTTGACTGAGGCTCACCGCCATTGTCTCCTTTTTACTTAATTACTTCTTTAAAGATCCTATCTCTAAATACGGTCACATTCTGAGGTACTGGTTCAAAATCTTGAAAGAAATAATTTGATTAATTTGGGTCATTAGTTTTTACCTAAGACATATATTGGTTATACTTGGTTCAAATTCCGATCCCTGACTGGTACCTGTGATTGAGTGTGGTGGTTGGGGAGGATTAGTGTGGGGTCACATAACATAAAAGAAAGTGTGGACATTTTGGCCCACTCTTTATTACAAGAATTATGGGAAGAGAGTCGCAATGAACTGTGACCGGCAGAGCCTTTTAAGACTCATTGTTTTTATAGGTTCTGTTCAGAGCTGTTTTCAACCTTTGCCTTTACTATCAGAAATGCGATCACTTTATTCCATTTCTATGAGGATGACTCACATGCCTCGCATTCCTATACTACCCCTTCTCTACCACTATCACCACATCTGATCATGGATTATGGAAAAGGCTTCACTGAGGTTTGTTATAGCTTTCTAGAAGCACTGCCATTAGAACTAAACACAGAATTCCACTTAAAATTCTTTATGATAGGAGTTACACGGGTAGGAGGGTATTTTCCATTTTGTTTCTAATACTCCTCTTGATTATGCCTGCCTGTTTGGGCCACTGCAGCACATTAGCGTAATGTCCTCAGAAAATCATCTATTCTGATAGTAGTCTCAAGAAACCATTTGGAATAAAGACAGTTAGATGAGTTCACCTGTGTGGACCAATTGAATAAGTAATAAGAGCATGGCCCAGCTTCCTATCCAAATAATGTTGAATACTTTTCTCTAATGCATTACCTTAAGCTTGCTCATTTGATCCTCATGCCATTTTTCTGCCAATTTATAGCCTCTGGAGATTTTCCTATAGTTTATGCACATTGACTTGGCATTTCACTAGTCTTTTTTGTAAAAGCTTAGTATGATTTGCTCACTTGGAGATTTTTGTATGCTGTTTCTCCAATTATTTATACCAAATGTAAAATAAGAATTGTCATGAAATGGATCTATAGAAATTTTTTTATGCATTTCAGAGAAGTGTCCATTTATCTTTTTATTTTCCTTTGTCACTACTAAATCAGGTTTTTATTCAGACAAAGTAGATAAGTAATTTTAAATGTAGCACTTTACAAAAGTCTTTATGAATATTTTAACTGTATTATACCTGTTAGTGGCCTTTTATTTAAAAAAAAAGCATTTGTATTTTCTCAAAGAGCCCTCAAGATATCCAATTTATGGCTATGCTAGTTTCTAGAGAAGCTGTGAGAGAATATGAGAACCTTAAGGGCAAAGGGCTGGCCCTTCTTCAGCTTTCATCACCAGTACCTCTCACCTTGTATATTAGGAGAGCTCAGCAAGTATGTGTTCCCCTGAAGTTGTACTGTGCCTCTTAGCAGCATCTCACATTCTCTTCTGTAGCCTAAGATTTTCCATCGATATGGAGTTCATTAGCTCATTTAGTATGAAAGAGAGGTTCACCAAGTACATCTTACACCACTCTTAGCACTGCCAAAATCAGAACCCTTTTGGCAAGAACTTATTCCTCCAGCAAACGGATATTTATAACTTGGAACTCGGTGTATAAAAGCCCTTCTATTTCCAATCATCATCCCCAAACTCTCAGCTAAAAAGAAAAAGAACACATATGAAATCAGAAGTATGGAACACAGGAAGGAGGGAAACATATTCATGTTGAGTATCTTTGACATAATCACCATCTCATTTCATCTAACAGAGAAATGCATCCTTGAGCATTATTTTTCTGACTTTACTGATGAAGCTGAAGTTGGGACTTAGAAATTAAGTCACTTGCTGAGAATCAAATAGTTACTTGGAACCAAAGATGAAATTGAAACTCAGGTCAATCTGACTGTGTCTTTGTATGTATCGTCTGATATCGAAGCCTGAAAATAACACAAGCTTGACGGGGTCTGACAAAATGGATGTGCAATAAATATGTGTTGAATGAAAGTATAAATGAGTAATTGCCTCTAACGTTTATACTACTTCTGCACATTCTACCACCTTTGTGCAAAGGGTTGTTCTGGATTGCAACATCAGAGCAGTCAGAATCAGCATACTGTTTACTTTTAGGACAGGACAATCATGTTACAAAGCAAAAATAATGATAAGAGCTAGAGGCAGGGCACAAGGCTGGAATCAAATGTATGCAATTAAGGATCTGGAAAGAACAAAAGCAGCCACTAAGAAAAAAAAAAAATCAGGAAGATTTTAACTGTCCAAGGGTAGGAGCACCAGATAGTAGAGTTTGAACTTTAAGAGCAAACCACAAAGCACAACCTCAACAGGTCAAGGCATGAGAGACGAATGTCTAGCAGGTAAAGATATACCTGCAGTTCTCCAGTTCCTGATCTCATCCCCTCTATGTTGACTTGATCAGTATCTGGGTACCCAGTCCTTTTACTTTCTAATAGAATTTTATATCCTGAATGTCAGCTGACCATGATTCCAAAAGGGTGAGTTGTGTTTAGCATTTAGGGTATGTTGAAGTAATCTGTTTCTGTCAAACTGTTTGCTTTTGGCACTTGACAAATATTGGTTAGGTATTTGGAATAAAAATACAGACTTAATGATATTGGCTAGGTACCTGGAAAATTTGAAGTGATTTATATCTAACTGATCTTATGATTATTCCATAAAAATTATTGTCCTTGCTTTCAAATTGCTTACAATCTAATGATGGACTCCAATTTAAGTAGTATACCTTATGTTAAGTGAGGTCACTTTTCACAGTTTTACAAATTCTTCATAAAATTAATTTACCTGAATTCAGTGTTCTAACTTTAACCAGTCCATTGTAATTAATGATTATACTCAAATGAACATTTATGTGCATACTGATGTAGGTTCTTTTTTTTTTTTAATTTTATTTATTTGAGAGAGAGAGAGAGAACAAGCAGGCAGAAGGGGAGAGGAAGAGGGAGAAAGAGACTCACTGCTGAGTAGGGAGCCTGATGCAGGACTCGATCCCAGGACCCTGGAATCATGACCTGAGCTGAAGGTGGGCGCTTAACCGACTGAGCCACCCAGGCGCCCCTACTGATGTAGATTCTAACTGAAATGAAGAAATCTGTCTTCAGAAAGCTGTTCATAACTAAAAGAGGAAGGAAGAAAGAAAGGAAGGAGGGGAAGAAGGGACGGGAAAAAACTTAGATTATAGGTTTTTAGACCATAAGTTTTTAGACCATTGTTATCTGCATGGCTATACAGTGCATTAAAAAGGTTGAGTCTGTTGTGCTCACTTTCATTTAGCGATTTTGAAGCACTTTCTATATGAGTGTTATCATCTCCATTTACATACAAAGAAAATGTGATGAATAACGCACACACATCAATTAGCCTTGAGAAGTCTCTCAACACATTTGAGCTCCAGTTATTTCAACAGTCCAAATACTGCAGGGAAAAAACCCTCAAAAGTACAGTGTTGTTACCGCTATCATTTGTTTATCAGACACAGAAAGTATTTTATATACTATAGAGACAATTGACTCCTTTTTCTAAACCTTTCCTTTCTAATTGAAAAAAAAGAAACAAGTTAGGAAATCTGAATCCTGTTTTGATATTTATAAATGATAGTTAAAATTCAGTATAATTAGAACTATAAGAATGTGTGGTTTGATAAGCCCATAACACTATATGGGAGAACAGGGAAATATTGGGAGAACATTGAGCACAGCACATTTCCACGAATACAGAGACCAGGAGTTTTAAACCAAACCCTCTAATTACTTTTTCTGTATGATCCTGGGCGAAGCGATTTATCTGTCTAGGTCTCTATCATAATCCAAGAAAAGATAGTATGTAGATAGATATAATCCAAGAGAAAAGATAGTTTCACCATGGTAGTGCAGAGGTCAGAATTAGCTTCAGGTTCATTTTCATTTGTTACATTTACTTTTTTGTTGATAACATCACTTGAAGTAAATCTTTATCATTCCTAACTTCTGGTTAGCAGACCCACTACTTGACATAATAGCTTAAAAGCAGCCTTAGCACATTCCCTGTGAGAAATTTAAGGTCATATATGAGCAGAGAGAATACTTCTTTCTTGACGGTTGCTTTATGCTTCTCTTCCCATCCCCGCCCTTCCCTTCCCTCATGTCCTCTCCAGCTCCTCCTCTTCTTTTTCTTTCCTTGCACCTCTTTCTGTCTCTATCTTATCTTTATCTCCGTCATCTCTATTTCTAGCTATCTTTTTTTCTCTCCTGACAGGCTTTTTCTGTTGCTCTCCTACATGCCTCAACATAGCTAAGCAATGCCCTGACTTTGTATGTCTATTCAAGCCAAAAGTCACTAAGAGATTTATGTGTCGTAATTTAAAAAATCTAAGTCTGAGAACCTGACTAACAAGTTGCAACCAATTTATTGGATGCCCCGTGGCTAGGTGTTCACTGCTGGTTTAATAATCTTGGGAAAGGAGGCAGGGGTGGGAGGTACTGCAGCATAAGGGACAATGCACTGCAGGAGCTAAATCTTGTGGTGGAAGAAACTCCTCCTGGAAAACAAACAAACAAACAAACAAATAACAAGCCAAAAACCGGATAATGAACTGGACAGATACTCCAAAATGAATTCCCTAACTATGCATTCTGTATTTTACGAAGAATATGAAGAGACTGCTCATTAGGTTCATGGTAGATGATAAAATCTATTTAGAATATCCTGGGCAGCCAATTGGGCATTAGACCATGAAGCCTTAGCTCACTAGGTCGCTAAGGACCTATCTTGTTTTCATTCAAGGACACAATTTTCATTTTTCTTTTATAAATATTTAGAAACACTTTTGCCTCACAATTTAATTCAAAATAGGTAAAAACCTATTATAGTGAATAACTAAAAATTGTTATTTGAATAATTTATCTTACAGAATAAATGTATATATATTCAAATATATATATATACACATACATATTTGAAGCAGGTTGACTGAGAGATGGAAATTCTATACATTTCTAATGGTTTTGTGGCTTGTCTTCATAATGGAATATGAACTTTGTTCTTTTGCTTGCTGTTTCCTGTGGCAAAACAAAGTAAACAAAATGCTGGAAGCATTTATTAAGGAAATTATAGGTACTGTATTTTTAGATTTCTGAATTTTCTGACATTGATCAAATCATTGATTACTCAAATAACTTTTCAGAACGAATAAAAGTACTTTGTAATAGTTCATATTTGTGTTTTAAATTGCTGATTTTCATAAGCAGTGTTTGGCAGTAGAACATTTGACTTCTATTTCTCTTTCTGTTATAATGATAGGAGTTCTAGTTACCATTTGTCTTTTGTTTTTAAAGATTTTATTTATTAATTTGAGAGAGAGAGAATGAGAGACAGAGAGCACGAGAGGGAGGAGGGTCAGAGGGAGAAGCAGACTCCCTGCTGAGCAGGGAGCCGGATGTGGGACTCGATCCCGGGACTCCAGGATCATGACCTGAGCCGAAGGCAGTCGCTTAACCAACTGAGCCACCCAGGCGCCCTAGTTACCATTTGTCTTAACCATGGATATTTATCACATAAGAATTTTCCAGTTGCAAATGGTAGAAAACTCCACTCAAATCAGTTTAAGCAAAAAGAGAAATTTAATGGCTCAGATCACTAAATAAAACAAGGAGTGCTGATGTTAACATGGCTGGATTTAGAGCTTCAAAATAGGTCCCCAGGACCTGTGCTTTCTCCATTTGGCTTGCTAAACAAATCTCGTTCACTATTATGCTAATTACCAGTTATCTGAACTGTCAAATATCTGTTTTAAATTCTTATTAAATGGAGAGGTATTCTAAATAATTTTTGGGCACTGTATCAGTCAGAGTTATACCAGAAAAATAGAACCAGCAAGATTCATAAATATGCATAGATTTCTTGTGAAGATTGATACGTGGTTGTGGGAGCTAGCTAATTAGATGAAAATGCTTAGGGCAGGCAGTCTTAGAAAGGGCAGGCTGAAAGTCTTGGACAAAGCTGATGGTGGTGTCCTCAGGTGGAATTTCTTCTTCCTCATGGAGACTTTGGTTCTGCTCTTAAACTAACTGGGTAGAATAAACCCACCCAGATTATGGAAAATAATCTCCTTTATTAAAGTTAGCTGACTGTATATGTTATTCACATATACAAAATATCTTCCCGGTAACACCTAGGTCCGCATTAAATTGAATCACTAGAGACTAGGTCTTGTTAAATAGACATGTAAAGCTGAATATCATAGGCACTGCTATTAGAAGAAAAAAAACAGGGAGATTAAACAGCAAACAGTAACAAGAAAATTCTAACACCGGTGTGATTCAAATAATCTCTTCTCTGAAAACTTAATTGGCCTCCATGTAAGAAATGACTAAGATTGGGACAAGATTACCATTATTGAATAGCCTACTGTTTTTAATTCTTTGACTATGACACTAACAAGAGCTTGTTAAAAGACCTGCTTCTTTCAATTAACAATCAGTAGAGCTACCCTACCAACCTTTCCTGAGTATTCATAAATTGTAAAGTACATTTATCTTCAACGATCTTGCTCCCTATTCCCTCCAGAGTCACAGGCTACAAGCTTTAAAATTCCGTGTTGTATTCCAAGAACCTTCGACATAGTAGATGCTGACTTAATATTTCTGAAAAGAAAGAATGGATAGGGAAGGGAAGGGAGGACTACATACAGACATACTTTCAATATTTTGCTATTACTAATAATGTTACAGTGATAACTTAGTGCCTTCATTGTCTCTTATTTGTGAAGATGTCTCTTCAAGATTAATTTCTGGAATAGAGATTGCTGGATCAAAGGACAAATGTATATTTAACTTTTTTTTTTAGATACTGCCCAAATTTGCACCACAGTGATTATAGGAATTAGAGATTTCAGCAAGCTCCCCAGGTGATTATTGTGTTTAGTAAAGCTTAAGAATAACTATTTTAGAATATGAGTATTACCCTTTTAAGTATTAACTCTCTTGTCAAAAAAAAAAAAAAAAAGTGCACCGGTAGTACTCTAGGTAATACAGTATTTCCCGGCATACCTGCCAGTTTCCACACCCCTACACAGTGGTTGTTGATGGAACCCCTGAAGCTCATCCCGGTCAAGAAACCCTGGTTTAGGAGCATCTCACAATTATAAAAATATTTGTTTTTCTAACTCAGTGAGGACAGTTGATTCCCTTCACGAGCTTCACTTGTCTTCTGCAGTCTTACCTACACTTAGCCTAAGCTTGATCCTGCATTTCTGCTTAAAACTAAACCAAGAAATTTGGATAACATCACTTATGAAGTTATTGATTTACAGAACTTTTGCCTTATTTTTTTCTAGGTGCATCTTCCCTTCACAGCTAGGAAAGTGAACATCAAACAAAGAAATCTTTATCTTTTTACAGCGTTATTTGATCTGTATAACCATATGATTTTATCATCATTGCAATATTATTGCACAGTTTATTCCAAGAGCAAACTGAGATGTGTGCACAAGTATAAACAATAACTAATATACAAGAAAACTGTGCTGTAAAGTTTCATTTTTCTACATGCTGTTTTCCCCCCATTTAGTAAGAATTTAAAATAGAAGTTGACAGTTCAGCTAACTGGTAATTAGCATAGCAATGGACCAGATTTGTTCAGCAGTCCACAACTTCATGGATACTTACCTTAGTCACTTCTGAGACAGCTATATGTGTTATTTCAGCTCAGAAAAGTGCCTTCATAAAACAATAGGACTTCCTTAAGTGCAGAAATTAGGTTATACATCTCTGTATATCTCAAAGAGCAACTTTTTGACACCCAATATATTACTGCAAATATTTTACTGTTCCACATGAATCAAGTATATTGCGCATGAGGGCACCTGGGTGGCTCAGTTGTTAGCGTCTGCCTTCGGCTCAGGTCATGATTCCACAGTCCTGGGATCGAGCCCTGCATCGGGCTCCCTGCTCGGCGGGAAGCCTGCTTCTCCCTCTCCCACTCCCCCTGCTTGTGTTCCCTCTCTCGCTGTGTCTCTCTCTGTCAAATAAATAAATAAAATCTTTAAATAAAAAAAGTATATTGAGCATGAGACTTTGAATATTGACATCCTGCAAACTGACCCCTGAAGGACTCCTAAGATAGCATTGCCCTTGGTCATGAAGTTAATATGTCTAGACTGTAAAATCCATTCTTCATATTAAACGGAATGATACCCTGAGATCTTATAAGACAGGTAGACTTAGACTTTCTGAGGGAAATCTGAAGTCACAATATATTCAAGAAATATATTTTATGAAAGTTATTATACTAGAAGGTTACTCTCTATTCATCCTTGTCCCCAATCAATTAATTATCAAGTCCTATTGACTAAGATCCAAAAATATTTCTGAACTCTCTTTTCCATCTTCAGCCCCTGTACTAATGCATAACTACCAAACTAGTATCTCCTTATCTAATCCTAGTACTTTCAAACCATCCCCTCATAGGTGGCAATACTCTTAAAATTCTTGTGGATTCTATTAAATATCCTACTTTAAAGTAAACAAAGAAGCAATCTTTTGCTGGATACTAGATATAGGCAGTCTGACTCTATTAGGAAAACAGCCCAGTGTTGCTATAATCTGGTATATGTACTTAAGTAGAAAGGAATGCTGAGGACACACCATTAAAAATGAAAATTGGCCAGGCACCAGAAAACCAAATCCTACCATGAACCCATCACTAATCCCTACAAATTCTCCAAAAGGAACTATATGCAAAAAAGAAAGTGTAATCAAACTGAGGCAAAGCGATAATTTATTATTAGCTAATGATTTGGGTTAAAAGTAGAATTCCAGTGAGCTGTGCTGGATAATGTGGAAAATTTATTTATTTTCCTAAGCTAGAATGGCCTTATCCCTATTTCCCCCTTTAACCCAATTTCAAGTCTGAGTTTTAGATTTTATTATCCAACATGAGGAAGTCAGTTCAGAGCCTTTGTGAGTGTGTGTTTGGGGGGACTGGGGTGAGGAAGAGAGAGAAGGAGAGAGAAGGAAGGAGGGAAGGAAGGAAGGAAAAGAAAGAAAAAAAAGAAAATGAATGAAGGGGCAGACACATGACTAGGTCCTGAGCATGCAATACTGAATAAAGCAGATATGTCCTTTGTCCTCTTGGAGGTTATAGTCTAATTAGTAAACAGATCTTAAACATATTGTGTGTGTGTGTGTGTGTGTGTGTGTTGTATCTTTTATGCATGTAAAATAAAGAAGAGCATTGTAAAAAACATGGAATGACATGAGATTGTATCAGACAGACCTACTGATATTAGAAAGTTAGGAAACAGTTCTTTCAGAGGAATTTATATTTAGGTTGAAATCTAAAGTCAAGATTGAGATACCATGGCAGAAGTTATTTTCCAGACTGGGGGACAGGATATGTGAAGTGCAGAATGGAAAAAAAAGACATGACTTGTTTAAGGAACTGAAACATGGTCAAAGTATTAGAAATATAGAAGGAGGGCCGCCTGGGGGGCTCAGACGTTAAGCGTCTGCCTTCGGCTCAGGTCATGATTCTGGAGTCCCGGGATGGAGCCCCACATCGGGCTCCCTGCTCTGCGGGAAGCCTGCTTCTCCCTCTCCCACTCCCCCTGTTTGTGTTCCCTCTCTCGCTGTGTCTCGCTCTGTCAAATAAATAAATAAAATCTTTAAAAAAAAAGAAATATAGAAGGATACCACTAGATGGCCAAGGTATTAGAAGTGGGGAAGTATACCAGTAGATGAAGCTGGAGAGATAGGCAGAGACTAGGTCATGCTCACCGTTGTTGGTAATGTTAAGAATATGAGGTTTTATTCTGACTGCTATTAGTAGCTATAAGAGGGTTTTATAATACATAAGCCACTTTTCATTTTAATAAGATCCCTTTGGTAACCATGAGGAGTGTGGTTTAAAAGGAATAAGAAGCAGAGATGAGATATAAGTCCCCAAGCAAGAGATGATGGTGACTTGGTTTAGAAAAGAGAAACAGAGAAGGAAATAAATATAGGATTTGAGATATATTTTGAAGCTAGAAGTGGCAGGATGTGGTGATGAATTAGATGTAGAAGATAGAAATTATGGAAGATAAATTCCTGGTTTCTGGAATGAGTCATTGGGTAGAAAGTGACACCATTCGCCATTCGCCAAAATGGAGAAAAATGAAGGGATAAATTTCGTTAAGAAAGAACAAGAATTTACTACTAGATATGTTGCATTTAAGATGCCTAAAAGAATTTCAATGTAAATATCAAAAAGGCAACTGTATGTATGAGTTAGAATCTCAGAAGACAGGTTAGAATATAAAAGTGTTATTGTAATATTAATGAAAATGAAGGAAACTTTAAAGACTTTTCTATGACAAAATTTAGGGATTCCACATCTGAACCTGGGAAACTCCAGTTTTGGAATCCTGGGCATGATACAGAAAGAGAAGGTGGAAAAGGTAGCTAAGAAAAAGCAGTCAGTAGGAAGAATACCAAGACAGCGCTAAGAGGGAAAAAAAAAAAAAAAGGGAAAAAGGGATTAACTTGGTCTGATGCTATAGGAAGGTCAGTAAAAAGGACTGAGAACGGTTTAGACACATGTAAGTAACTGGCAATCTCTGTAGGTTAAAAAAAAAGTGGATGGTGGGTTTGGAGGATATATCAGTGTGATATAAAGACGACTGAGGGAAAAAATAAAGTCAGCTTGTATGAAAAATTCTTTGGAGAATGTTGGATGCAAATGAAGCATGGAGAGAAAGGGCTAGAAATGGAGAGTGGTTTGAGGTTAAGAGAAAAGTTTTGTTTCAAGATGATAAATAGTAGATTAAGTTCATATGTTGAAGGTAAGATTTAGTAGAAAAGGAAAGGTTAAAAATGCAGAAAGAATTGGGAATTATTGAAGATGAGTTTCAGAGGAGATGGGATGAGTATCTGTGTTTGCTTTGTATTGGACTAAAAGATGGGAGGATGCTTCCTTCTGCATTACAAAAGGAGAGGGTGGTGAAGAATTAATGCAGATGCAGATCGGTTTTAGCTGGAGCTGTAAGAAAACAGAGTTGCTTTTTGATGTGCTCTCATTTCTCTATCCAGTAAGAGGAAAGATCATCCTCAGAGCATGGAGTAGGGTGGAAGGGAGTGAATTAGAAGGCTGGGGACTGTGGCAAAGAAATGAGAAATAAAATTTGAAGGTTGGCTGATGGGCAGAGAATGGGGAGGGTCGGTGGGGACAATGTCTCAATGAACTCAAAGAGTTATTGCAGTGAGAGTACCTGCACAATACAGAAAGAAATACTGCCAGGTGGAAGAATAAGATGCTCTTGTATGTGTATGTCTGTGTGTGTGGGGGGGTGGGGGCTAATCTCTTTTGGTAGAGGTAAAATTTCTGGTGATGACAAAAAATATACTGTTTATCACGATGGAAATTTGTGGTTGACGTGTACTGGAAGTAAAAGATCAGATGTAGAGAGGAGGTGAAGAAAGCAAGGGAGAAAATTGTGGATCCATTTATCTCATAGATATTGGTTTGGTTGTGGTCAGAAAGCTAGAAAGCTAGGTGCTGACTCTCAAATAAAAATAATGAAATAAAAATGATCAGAAGGTTGGCAGACGATTCTTTGAAGATGGATGCTATTTGTGAGACCCTCAAAAAAGCAGATGTTACAAAATAAGAGGAAAATAATAATCTAGAATAATAATGGGGAGGGCACTGATTTTATATCTACCCCTGAGGTTCTGGTTAGGGGCCCACATTTTGAACAGCTGCTGGGAAAGATGACCTCAGGAGGTGCAAAGTTTCAGTCAGTAAAGGTAAAACATTTGAAAGAACATTTAAGAGTCTAGTCTTAGAATATCAGGGCATTTGTGATCAAAGAGTTTCAGAGGGCAGATCAGAAGGGTTAGAGTAGGAAGAAAGGAGGTTGTATCAGTGGATAGAAAGTTATGCTGCACTGCATTTCAAGCAGAGAACTGTATAAACAAGGATAACAATGTTGAAAGATTTTGTCTTAGATAAAGATGAGTTTATAAGAGTTCCAATTATGGTCTGAGAATAAGGGCTGCCGGCTAGTGAAAATGTGAAGCCAACTGTGTCATTATCTTTCAGGCAGTTAGATTTGGCAGTTGCAGTTGGAGCCATGGGTAGGAGGATTGAGTGAGTGAACATAAACCACGTGGTTCTTTTCTTGGAGAATAGAGGAAGTGATGCAAGTAAGCAAGTCAAGTTGGACCAGCCTTTTTCTACCGTCAGGCACTGACAACACAGAGAGATGATTAGGTTTTTGTTTTTGTTTTGTTTTTGTTTTTGTTTTTGCATTCCACCCCCCCCACTGTGTCCCAATCTATGTTAAACAGTGATGAAATACCTATGTGACAAAGAGAAAAATAATAATAAAATAAAAATAATATGCAAATCTTTCTATTTCTCTCTCTCTTTTTAAAGATTTATATATTTATTTGTCAGAGAGAGAGAGAGAGAAATCACAAGCAGGGGGAGCAGCAGGCAGAGAGAGAAGCAGGCTCCCCACTGAGCAAGGAGCCCAATGTGGAACTGGATCCCAGGACCCTGGGATCATGACCCGAGTCGAAGGCAGATACGTAACTGACTGAGCCACACAGGCGTCCCTTTCTTTCTTTCTTTCTTTTTTTTTTTTTTTTTGAGAGAGATAGATTGTGTGCATGCCAGCGGGTTGGGGGTGGGCAGGAGAAAAAAAGGAGAAAGAATCTTAAGCAGGCTCCAAGCCCAGTACGGAGCCGGATGCTGGGCTCGACCTCAGGGCCCTGGATCATGACCTGAACTGAAATCAAGAGTTGGATGCTTAACTGATTGAGCCACCCAGGGCCCCCCCTTTATGTTTTTTTTTTTAACCACTCCCTTTTTACAACGGTAGTTTATTAACTGTTGAATTCTGTCTCTCAGAATATGGAAAATGGAAAACAAATGGAAAGTAAAGCTTAAAAGACTAAGATTTATTATTTTTTATTGTTTGGTTAAAATCATAAAAAAATGAGTTCAAGGCAGTGTTGGGGTCAGGTGCAGATTGAGGTAGGCTGTATTTGATGGACACTGGTGTTGCTTTCATATCTTTACTATTGTAAATAATACTGCAATAAACATAGGGGTACATATATCTTTTCAAATTAGTGCTTTCATTTTCTTTGGATAAATACCCCAAAGTGGGATTACTGGATCATATGGCATTTTCATTTTTTAATTTTTTGAAGAAACTCCATCCTGGTTTCCACAGTGGTTGCACCAATTTATTTTCCCATTCACAAGGGTTCCCTTTTCTCCACAGTCTCTCCAACACTTGTTATTTCTTGTCATTTTCACTAACCATTCTAATTGGTGTGAAGTGATATTTCATTGTGGTTTTGATTTGTATTTCCCTGACAATTAGTGATTTTGAGCATCTTTTCATGTGTCTGTTGGCCATCGGGATATCTTCTTTGGAGAAATGTCTAATCAGGTCCTCTGTCCATTTCTTGATCAGACTATTTCTTTTTGGTGTTGCGTGTGTAAGTTCTTTATATATTTTGGATATTAACCCATTATCAGATATACCATTTGCAAATATCTTCTCCCATTGATTGTTTTATTTGGAGTTAACATTTCAATATAAAATATTTTCTAAAGTGGTATGATTTTTGATTGTCCAATATCCTCAGGACAAGAATTATCTAAATCTTAAAATAGAACATGAAACAAGGTAGTGGTTTCTCGTGGCACTTTAGCTTCTAAGTATAGAAACCCACTGAAGCCAGCTCAAACGTATAAGAGATTTCCTGAGAAGTAGGAAAATCTAACATGTTCATGCAACTAAGGATGAGAAATAAAGATGGACTCTGTGGGGCCTGACTAATTCTCCACTCAAGGATTACAGGGCTCCTTTCATCCCAGTTTTCTGTCTCACGGCTCGCCCACTTCTGTGTACATGTTCCAGTATCCCTCCTCTCTCACTGTCCCCATCCCCAACCCCATGCCGGCTGTTCCTCTTGCCCATGTTAGCACAGCTGCCTACTAGGTAAGCTTCACACTTTTGGGTTTAGAATACTGAGAGAAAGGATCTTGGTGACTCTGCTAAGCCTACAATTTGTTTTCACTTCTCTCGCATGCTCCTCGTTGGTCTCATTATCTGTAAACAGGAAGGAGAAGGATGCTATTGGTACCTAAGGCTGCCCCTCTCAGGAACACTATCTGGGTGGAGCAGGTTTAGGTAAATAAAGATGTTAAATGGGTCAGCCACATTGACTGACGTATCTAATATATGTATACTGCTGGGGGAATCATTAGTGGTAATGTTTCCAGAATATAGAGTAGCCAGCTGAGAGCCAGAGTCTGTATGTCAAGCTTAATTTCTGTGTGTTTATGTATGAACTGAAAACCAAGTTTGAGAGAGATTTTTCAAACAATGAAAGCAAAAACCTCAACAAGTAAAAATCAATAAATAACTGTCTTGAACAGTCTTGGCTAGGCAGAGAAAATAGTTTGTTTATCATCCACATCCCTTAAGTAGCAAGAGCTAATAGAATTTGAATTTAAACCTCTTACTTACTCCAAAGACTCATTACTCTTTCAGATTTACGATTGCATTTTGGAATTGCAATGCTAAATATTTAATATTCCTACTTTAGTTCTGAATGTACTTTAATTACTCTATATAATGTGGAAAATTGCTTTCTTGTTCAGTTTTTGTATATACAATGGAAGAAATAAAGTTGTATTACTATTGATGCTATTTGAATAACACAATTATTTTAAAAAACAAGACTGAAAAATGAAGTTCCTAATGTAATTCTTGTCAAGGAAAATACATACTATTTTCTTAAAATGTAAAGAAATGCAGTTACCTACTTTAACACATGATTAATAAACATGGATGGTTTCTTAGGCCCTAATCAGAACAATGTTTTTTGTTTTTGTTTTTGTTTTTTTAATCTGGTAATATATGGCCCCCTAGTTTTATGTCTTGTCCCCTCTCTTCTGCTCCCTAACCCAAATCTTGCTGTGTGACCTCATTTTTCAGCAGTTAAAATGAATAGTAGGTAATTTCATTGTGAGAACTCTGAAAATTTTCTAAATTCCATCATGAAGCTATAACCAAAATGTTAGGAGTAAGAATGTGACACAAAACCAAGGTTGACTATGCAGTTAAAAAGAGACAGACAGGACCCTGATGTGTTTACATTCCCCTTTGTCAGTTTGGACAACGTACAAAACTACAGAAGCATCACTTAAAATGTATATCACTGGCAAAAGTAAGTCTTATTTTTATCAGCTAAAGAAAATAAAATACATGTTTTAAAATGTCAGTACCTGTAACAATTGCTTTGCTTTAAAGTGTAGGGATGATTGGAGCCATAACTCTGTAAGCACAGTGCTCTGTCACTGTCTGTGAGGGCTCTCTTTGAGACATTTGATTTACGTCAGGCAAGTTTACCAACAACACTCAAAGTTTCTTGCTATCTCCTACTGTATAAAACTTATATATCTATAGTAAAACAAGGTTACTCATCTAATTAACAAAGACGTTGATTAAAATCTGTTTCCCACATCTGATGAGATAAGGAAGCCAAAATGATAAACCCCTATACTACAGATGCTGAAGCAGAAGAATAATGAACTGGATGAATAAATGACAATTTGAAAGAAATGTTGCTGTCCTTTATGAACTAATAATTAAATACGTCAGAAATACAGACAGTAGCTGCAATATTGTTTTATTTTAATTTAAATTTTTGTGTCAGTGCCATCAAAAAAAAAAAAATGAAGAACAAGAGAAGAGCAAGCTCAATTTATTTTTCATGCTAGAGGATAAAAAAAAAAATAACTGGTACCACAAGAATGAACAGAGAGAGAAGAAATGTCATTATTGTAATCCTGAAGGAATAGGACATAGGACAGATTTTAGAATGGTCCCTTCTGTCCACCATGAGTTCAACATGGCACTATACTGGGGGCTCTGCTGTACTTGAAGCTGCATCAGATACTTGGTTCCTGGTAGGAAAAGATGCTGAAAGGGTAACTAAGAATCTGGAAGTTAAGAGAGTTAAGTGTTCAGAAAATACTGAATAAGATGGAGTAAATGAGACTCCGAACTACCATCTGTGCTCCTTTTTATGGAATTTCTGGGGTAGAACATAGATTTACCTACCCATAGTCTCCAAGCCCAGAGGCAGTAACTAGAAAGTACAAGACTATGGCATTTCAGTTCAAAAGGCATAACATAATATAATTATGAGAAAAATTCAACATGAAGATATTCTTTAAAACAACTTGTTTACCCTTCAGAAATTATAACATCATTAACAACAAAGGAAGGCTGAAAAACTGTTCAGAATTAAAAGAGCCTAGAGAAAAAAGATGATTAAATGCAACGTATAATGCTGGATTATATTAAATCAGAAAAAAAGGGAAATTTGACTATATAGAACATTATTGGTCAATGGGCATAATTTGAATAAAAACTGTATATTGTATTAGTGTTAAAATTATTGATTTTGATAGGTGTATTGTGGTTATGCAAGAGAAGTTCCTTGCACTTAGAAAATGCAGGCTGGAGTGTTTCGATTAACAGAGTACTAGGCAGTGTTTGTAATTTACTGTCACAGAGTACTAGGCAGTACTAAAAGTAGCCAGAGGGACAAAAGGTGAATAACTGATGAATCTAAGTGAACGACATAGGTGTTCACTCGACTATTCTTATAACTCTTCTGTAAGTCTGAGATTATTTCAAAACAATGAGTTAAAAACTAAAGGCATGACAAACATTCATGTTATGGCTCTGGTAGTGGCTAATCATGTGGGCTTTGAGCCTATTTCCTCTGTAAAATAAAAATAATCTGCCCCTTCTATCTCAGAGGTGAAGATCAGTGAGATAATGGGGTTCACAAAACATTATTTACTTTTCTAAGATTTCTAAGATATTTTATAGGAAAGAAAAGAGTGATTTTTCAACCCAGCTACACTTATATCACAGATGAAATTTCGTTAGATTTTAGATACAAACTTTAGCTCTTGTTTTCAATTCTAATACAACTATGCCTCAATTAAAGAATGCTCTGAGAATGAAGCTTTTCTCTGTAACAATAGTAGGAGATTTTAAACTAAGGTTAAACATTACTAAAACAAGGAAAAAAAATGCTTATAACATGTGACTAAGGGTACTTGCTGCTTACAGTTTTATGGTATCAGAACTATTATCCTGGTGAACTCTTCCATTTCTTGTATTTCAGTTATAAGTGAACAGAACTTATCATAGTCAGTGTTCTGAAGTTTGAGAAGAGTCAATTTGGTGTAAGGAACATCTTTTATGTCTCCACTGGGCACTAGGTTTTTTTACTATGTGTTGGGAATACAAAGATAATAAATTCTTTACTGTTTCTTCTAGTACTTGGTTATTTTTCTTCACATACCCAAAGTCTTCCTGTTCTTTTGATTTTACTCTTCATTAAAACAGGGAGATTTTGATGAGTCATATATTTATACTTTTACCCTCATATTTTGGCTGAAACTACTCAAAGAGTTACCTCAACCAGTTTTATTATGACCTGGAATAAATATGAGAATCTCTTGCATCATTCCTGTAATAGTAGGTCAATATCACTGAAAATCTTAGAAAAATAAATCACATTTTCCTGACCTCTTTCATCATCAGCTAGTTCACTCTTCCTCCAACTTCTCAAGCAACTTCTCAAAATTACTAGTATTTTAACAAATACCAAATTCAACAGCATTTTCTTAATCTATATTATTTTTTATTTTGTGAAGTGATTGACCCAGCCAGCCACTGCGGTCCTTTATTCTGGAACTTTTCTCCCTTAGATTTCTATGAAAGTCTGTGTGATCTCTTTGACTATAGCCTCTGATCTTTATTTGGTTTTCTTTCTCCAACAGCACACCTCCATGGTTCTGATCTTGGCACACTTTTCTTTTTTTCCCTTTTTGGATTACATGTAATTAAGTCATCTCAAGATGACTTCCAAGAAGTCTCTAACTCCAGACTCATCTTTCCTCTTCAAACCATGTAGTTGGTACAATCACCTGCTTTATATCACTATGCATAGTCTATACATATGACATTATCCATAGTGTGCCCAAGAGCCTCCAACTCTCAATACCCAAACCTACCCACACACCAGCATCTCTTCAGCTCTGTGGAATGGACCATTCAGAAAAGGATACTAGAAAAGGAGAGGTATTTTTGTATGGGATGAAAAAGAGAGCTTCATCTAACAGGAATAGTGGGTAGTGTTCTACAGTAAGAAATAGGAAAACTAGGTACTCCTTATAGTAATTTAACTTAGGATAGCTATAAACAAATTGATTTAAAGTGAAGAAAGATGAGATGCAAGATGGAAGCAGGAGAAGAGAGAGAGCAAGTGCGAGTGAGCGCATAGGGGCAGAAGTTTGAACGTTAAGCATGACAATAAAACATAGCACCATATGTCCTTTTATTTATTCTTTACTAGAATAGAAAAGCTCTTCACCTGAATAGAATGTTACTTGAAAGATAATTTTTAACTTATCGTGATAAATTGGTCTTTCAAGAACATTTAGGGAAATATCTTCTCAGAATAAAACCCGGCTTATACTGTCACAGAACAGTATGCATTAATGTTTAAAAATTAGTCAAAACCTCCTGCAGGAGAAAGAGTTAAATTACAGTTTAAATAATCCTTTTTAGCTTGAAATATACCCCATACTGTTAGATAATACAAGGGTGTTGAGAAAAGTAACTAAAAACTAATTCACCAAGTTTGTAAAATCAAATATTCTATGCTCTAGGTAATCTTAATATTGCTCAGTCACTGTAAATCAGATTATTCTTGAGACTGTATTTAAGTCAAGGTAAGATAGTCTTCTATTTACAAATGTAATTTTGTCTCCTGAGTAGGTAATCTTGTTATAATATTGTCAGGTTAACTGAAATTGATTTGTGTTTACTAAACATAGTGAAAACTAATCAGATATTAGACACTGAGGTGTTGGAGGTATTTAAACCTTTGATAGACACTGTTAGTGTTTCATGGAAGGATTATTATTTTTTTGTCTCAGAGGTCAACATTGCTTTTTAGATTGTTCCTTCAAGTAGAGGGAAAATGAGGAGAAAAGGCTTGCATTTGCTTTATGAAATTTTGTAATTTGGGAATATTTGGGAGAATTTGGGATTGGTTTTGGGGGAATTATTTATGTTTTATTTCCATTGCTACAAAAACCACATTGGCTTTTCCATCTGCTTAATTCCATTCCAGGTTTGCTATTCTCTACCACTCATAGCATCACTGAACTCCACACAATAGCTCTTATAGGAGACAGACATTACTAGGCAATTTGAAAAGCAGGGTGAAGATAAAGCCTGATAGTTCATGTGCCCTGGCCTGGTGACTTGGCTCACTTCTGAAGCTTATACCAAATGGGCTGCGTGCGTTCCTGTGGTGTCTGTGTATCAGTTCTATGAGGCTTAAAGAAACATTTCCCCTGATACAATAATAAACCCACCATAATCATTCGTTTTGGGGAAATTTTACAGTTGTTGGTTAACCTGCTCCCTTATGCCCTGCAATATTCATTAGCAGATTTCTCTGTTTATGAGTGATATTATATGGAAATGGTTATGCGAAGCTAACAGATGTAACCACTGAAATAAATTAGAAGGAAAAGTTCTGTTTTTTACAGATGGTTCTATTGAATAAGCGCCCCCGCCCCCCTCCACTTTAACGTTTAGTTTTCTTTCAACAGAAAACTTTTCTTTACTGACTACGGGAATGTGGCCAAAGTGGAGCGATGTGACATGGATGGGCTGAACAGAACGAGGATAATTGATTCAAAGACAGAGCAGCCAGCTGCACTGGCACTAGACCTAGTCAACAAATTGGTTTACTGGGTAGATCTTTACTTGGACTATGTGGAAGTAGTGGACTATCAAGGAAAAAATAGACATACTATCATTCAAGGCAGACAAGTAAGTACAATTTTGTTAGAAAATGCAGCTAAGGTAATAAAATGAATGGTGTCATACTAGGAAGAAGACCCAAAAATTGAATTGCAATGTTGAAAATTTCTTACGAAGTCAAGCTGCAAAGGGTCATAAAAATTGTGATGTATTTCCTATATGGGAGAATGTTCTTTTCACAGCACATTCCATAATATTGGAGATGCCTCTGACTTCCTCTTTTGCTCTATTAAAAGCAAAGCACACAAAACAGAGCCCAACAAAAATAAAACAAAAACAATAAGCAAAAGCAAAACTGTCACACTAGTAAGAAAGGAATTAGAATAGGACAGATGTTTTGACCTGTTAAAAGTAAAACTTACTAAAAACTAATTTAAATAGTTTATTTATAAGGAGAAAAAAATAGTTTATCTGTAAGGAGCTAGACTATCATCTATCCCGTGTGGCCTTGGAGTTATTGTGCTAACAATAGCAAATGGCTGCTCACAAAAATATTTTTATTATTTTCAAAGGCTGGACTACATGTTGACTTCTGATGCATTCAAGCACTTCCTAGAATGAGAATCCTGTGAAAGTCACTGAGGTCAAGATCTTTCCCATCTGTGTAGTTTTTGCCTTGCTGAATTACAAGGTTTTGCAGATAACACTCAGTAGACACTTAAAGGAGATCTCTAAGTAGAAATAAGCTTATTCACTAGTGTACTTTCTTCAATTGAATTTTACCTCAGTGATCGCACTAATTTCTTGTGAGATTCTTATTCTATGGAGCCGAAATATGTGAATCCCTTTTCTTTCTTTTGCAATCCAAGACAAAAATATTCTGTAATGATCCCTTAAAGTTACCTTTCCTTTCTAATCAGTTTTTAACAATGAAATTATTTTACCTTCCTTGAAAGACAAACAAATGCACTAATCTGGGAGTAAAAAAAGTGTCCAATATTAGAGATGAGGCCAGTTATTTCTTTTGTACTTCTGCCTGTCGTAAAAAACTTGATTTCTTTGGAAAGCCTTAGTTATGACTTTTAGAGGATCTAATCTCTAAAATGATTATGATGGGTCTTCTTTTTACCTATACGTAATTAAAATTTTAAACCTTATAAGAAATTCAAATGATTTTCCTCAGGATTACTTTTAAAAAGTTTTCTAATGCCTGGTTTTTAATTATTCATTTTTTTCATTTCTATTTCCTGTGTTTTTTCTGATTCCTTAAACATATGCTTACTCTGTCACTAAGTCATCCAACATAGATACTTTTCTCTAAATATTTGAGCTGTAGGCAGATTGGTCCAGCTACCACTCTAAGCTCCTCCCAGCGGTGTTGGGAGTAGCAGAGCAGGCAACAGTGTACTTATTTCATGGGAAACAGGCTCTTCTGAAGGAAGGAACAGGGACAGTGAATACAATTTCATCTCTACTACGTGGACCCATTTTCTACCCTGCCCGTTGTCCCTTCTGTGGCTGTGTTTTTCTCTTGGGTGTGGATTGGCAGTTATGTAAAGAGCAAAGTAAGTATGCCAGAACCACACACTCCCAGATGAATGGCTCCAAACTTTGGGCAAAACATACATGAGATTAATGGCGATGGAAGAATTGAGTTTACCTGCAATTTTTATAGGAAAAAGTATTGCTCAAGTAAAATTTGGGCTTAGATTTATCTAGAGAATATGATATCAGCTTATGTGGAAATGATATTAGTATATAAACACATGACACCTCCACCCCTTCTTTCTATCACATGCACTTGTGCATGAGTGTGGGTACACACACACACACACAGACACACACACACACACAGACACACACACACACTGGGGAAAGACCCTTACATTGGAAAACATTATTTGGGCTTTAACATGGAATGATTCTCCTCATTAATTCCTATCTTACCTTTCTCAGTTGGTTAAGTGTCTGCTTTTGGCTCAGGTCATGATTAAGGTCCTGGGATGAGCCCCAGTCAGGCTCCTTGCTTAGTGGGAGTCAGTTTTGTCCTCTCCTTCTGCTCCTCTCCTGGCTCGTGCTCACTCGCTCTCTCTTTCTCTCTCTTAAATAAATAAGTAAAATCTTTAAAAAAATAAATTTTTACAGTCAAACCATATATACTTTTTCAAATTCTCTTAACTACAAATCTATACTAAAAGTGCCATATAATGCCAAAGAATTGTGACAGATTTTTTTCAGCGGAATCTCTATAGCAAATCGAATCATAGCCCCACCCTACCCTGACACAGAACCACTTTAAATTAACTATAACAGGAGGAATGCCCAAAAGCATTGTGCTTAGCATGTAGGCATTTGTATGAGAAGATCAATAAACTCATTCTTCCTCTGCTTTACTAGAAGCTTGCAATGACTGCAAGGTATCCATTCCTCCACTCAATTCCCAGGACCTCTGCTAAGGAGAGTTATGTTGTTCAAGTGTCATTACTTCCAAATCCATTATGAAAAGGCTTTAGAAACATATGTGATTCATGAGTAAAGTCTTTTATTTTTTTTTACAATTATTCCAAATACATAGTTTCATTGTTTATTGTTTTCCATGCTGGGACAAGTATTTGTCTAAATGTAACCTGTGGCTTAAAAAAATGGGATTTTATATATATATATATATATATATATATATATGGAATTTTGAACTTATAAAATAAATTTTCAAAGGTGTTTTCTCATCAGTCCTTACACAGCCAGAACTATACATTTTTAGATTTTGTATCTCCTGGCTATATGAACAAGCAGCCCATAAAAACATCTCACATCTTATATAACAGTGCCATAAGCATCTTATTGAATATGCTTGGAAGTTTTGTTCTCACTTGCCTTTGAAAAGTAGCTACTAAACATGTTTTCTTATTGAATCATGAATAAAATTCTCCATACATTTAGAACTGCTTTATCTACTACTGCATAATGTTTTCTTCTCAGAGAAAAAATTTAAATTAGTGAAATGTTTAATTCTTTGAGAGAAAATAAGTGATAATATGTGTGTGACTGCCCTACTATAGGAATTTTCCACAGTAGTAAGCACAATCAGTTTTTCTTTCAAGTTGAAAGCAGCATAATTAAAAATCATAGTTATTTTTGCCCCTCCGTATAGGTCAGACATCTTTATGGCATAACTGTGTTTGAAGACTATTTGTATGCAACCAATTCTGATAACTTCAATATCATAAGGATAAACCGATTTAATGGCACAGATATTCATTCATTCATTAAAATGGAAAATGCTCGAGGCATCCGAATTTATCAAAAAAGAACTCAACCAACAGGTAAGACACAAGACTTCTTCATTGCCTTTATAATGGTGGGTTGAATGGGGATGTGGTCCTTGTGCTTTGTATGGAGTTAGAGTGGGTAAGTCATAAATTCTCTGTTTGATAGCAAAAGTATACATGTCTGCTTGAAAAAATGGAATAGCACTTCCAGCACAAGTCTAAATGACAAATTGTTCAGTTCCTAGTGAATTGTTTCTACAACCATAGAATTGAAATGATGGCTAGATTTAGATTCAGGAAAGAACTTTCAATCATGATATATGTAGACAGGAAACCCAGATGCTAAGATGCTAAGGATTCTTTTTTTTTTTTTTTTGGATATCATTGTGGGAGACATTTCAAATCAGGTGACTCTCTTACAGAATCTATCCAGTTCTTATTGTAATCATTCCGGTCTCTTAACTTACCCCAATTATTCTTTAATACAAGTTAATTAAAAAAAAAACTTTCAATGAGAAGGCTATAATGTTTCTAAGTATTTCTTAAAAACACAAACCAGTTATTTTTGCATAGCAGGTTAGTGATGCTTGTTCATCAATACAATTTACATTTTTAAAAGCATAACCATTTTATTATTAAAAGAAAATTGCCATGTTATTTGTCACAATTTCAAGTGGTGATCAAAAAGAAATATAATTACAATAGTATGTAAAATCTTACTGACATTATTCCTACCACAGCCTTTTTTTCTTTGACTCATCTTTTTCTCATTGTCTTCGTACAGTACTTTTCCTTTACTTTTTTCCTTCTCTAACTTCAACCCTCATGAAATGTCCTACTTCTCAATCTCCACGTGTAAACTAGCCTCCTCCTTTTGAAAATTACTAAATTTCTAAATTTAAATTCACTATACTGTCACACACACACACACACACACACACACACACACATTCATTTTGTGGTAGAGTTCTCAAAATGGCAACGGACTCAAAACTGAAAAAAAGAATATATGTCTCAGAACTTCTTAATAAGATAGTTACTGAATCACATTTCTTCTAGGTTAAGTGCTCATATAATGGATTATTTCAAAAGAAATCCTTTCTCTGCTTAATTACCTAACCTGGCATATTTTTACAGTATCTTTTTATATTTGTAAGAAATATGCATTTTTAAAAAGAACAACAAGCCTGCATCAAAAAAAAATCATGTTACTTATTTCGCTTACATGTAAACAGTTTAAATTAATATAAAAGCAGAATTTTTTAAACATATTTTTTGGAGGACTTTAGCAAATTCCTACTTCTTCTTCTATGAGGTTTAAACACTTTTTCCAATTGATTATGGTAATAAATACCTGGGTATAAAGCTTTTTCGTAGGATTCCCTCTTCTTGCACTGCAAACGTTTCAACATACCAATGTACATAATTATCTTGTCTTTGGAGAATTTCAAGTGTGCCGTTTTTTATTTGTTGTAGTCAGAAGCCATGCATGTGAAGTGGATCCATATGGAATGCCAGGGGGATGCTCACACATCTGTCTGCTCAGCAGCAGTTACAAAACACGGACCTGTCGCTGCAGGACGGGCTTCAACCTGGGAAGTGACGGCAGGTCGTGCAAAAGTATGTTGTTAAAATCATACATTTTGCCAGCATCTACTGCTTCAGGATAGGTTTATTTATTTATTTATATTATTAATTAGCGACGTCAACGTCAAGAATAATATAAGACTTCAACAGGTGAAATTTGCCTGCAAAATGTACCAGCCGTTTTTCTCAGTATTCAGGGTTTTTTGTTTTGTTTTGTGATGATGGGAATGAGAAACTGAATCAGGCAACAGAGTCACTAAATTTATGGATCCCCGGGAAGCATACTTTAGGGTATATTTTTAGGAAGATCCTTTCCTTAATTCCTTAAAGAAGGCTTTTGGTCTAATGAAACTGAATATTTGGTTGACCATATTTTCTCTCATCTGAACTAAGAAGTAGCTCCTAGTAATAGGTGTGCTGTTTAGTCCAACAGAAATCCACATAAAGTAATGTTTCATCTTATCCAGCATCACTGGGGAGTGAAATTCATTTCATTATTTAATTTTCCAGGTAACTGGAGCTATACTAATTAAATATCAATCTCTTTAACAATTTTATTGAAAAGCTTTCAAACAGTAAGACATGTCTCTGTTTTGTTTGTGAAATATACTGAATAATTTAATTGTTTCTTATTTAAATAAGCTAATAAATAATTTTATACATGACTTTTGTAAACTTAGATTGTTGCCCCAAAATTTGTTAAATTAAGGTCTTTACTTGGGGTCTTCATAATCAAATATATTAGAATGGTCTGTATAGAAATGATGTCCATGTGGAGACTGTTGTCCTTTAAATGTCCCTCAATACCATAATTTTTAAAGTTATGATGACTGCTTTTTACAGTGCCCATTGTGTCTCCATTTTGTTATAGCAATGGCTTTTTATTTCTGTCAGTTTTTCCTCTCTGGTCACCGTCTTGCCATTTCTTCCGACTTTCTTGTCATGTGCTCACTGAGGACTATGACATTAGATCACTAAATTTGTTAAAATTTTAAGTCTAAATGGTAGCACAAATATTTTTTTAATCAAAAACCCAGGAGGCTCAACTGTGATAAAATATATGTATTAGTATTTTGTTTTCATTTCTAACTTTGTATTAAATGCTGGGTCTCCTGTTCAAGAGATCTTCTGGATAACTGAGAGAAGTCTCAAGATGAGTGAAGTTGTGCACGCGCATGCGTGTGTGTGTGTGTGTGTGTGTGTGTGTGTGTGAGACCAGCCTTTAACCTGGTGTGGTTACTACTTGAAAAATGGTGACATGTCATAAAAAAATGCAACCATACACATTTATATATACATATTGGCATGCATGTATACATACATACATACATACAGATGTTTGGGGGGAAAATAGGATCACAGTTGCCTAAGCCCTAATCACCCTTAATATAGTGTATCAGTCAAGGTACATTTACATTAACAGAGACAATTCTAGTTATTTTAAGCAGAAAAGATCAAATACAAATAGATAGGTGCTTACACAATCAATGAAAAGCCTGAAGCAATAGCTTCTAGACTCAGTCCTCAGAACATCCCTCAAAACCACCATTGAACTACCTTGGCTTCAAATTGGAAACCTGCCACACTCAGAAGCCAGGACATCGGGAAGCCTCAAATATCAATGGTAACTTCAAAAACACACCATTTTAACTAATATCCAGGAATCTCCACAACTTGCACCACAACTACTACCTCCAGAAATATGTCTCAACTGATAGCTCTCTACTGGCAAACAAAACAAAGCAAAACAAAACAAAACAACACAACACAACACCCTCTTCCTTGCCTCTTGATATACACAAAGGAAGAACACTAATGTGGAAAAATTCAAATTTCTCCTTTGGATGAATACCAACAGAAGGAGCAAAAAGCAGCCTCATTTCCATATCCCAAATGTGAGTTAGTACATCTTATTATAGGTACTTAAAACCAGGCCCATCACTCTGTGAGTGTCTCTGAAATGTAGTTTTTAGTTTCAATTGTCTATTGTACAAGAAAACACACGAGAAGAAACTTTAAAATGGGTGTTGAATGACTAAAATAAGTGACTTAAGTAAACAATGGGAAAAATCGTTATTCTTATTTAAAGCATACACACACAGGGGCACCTCGGTGGTTCAGTTGGTGAAGCACCTGACTCTTGGTTTTGGCTCAGGTCGTGATCTCCGTGTTGTGAGATTGAGTCCTGGTTGGGGCTCTGCATTCAGCGGGAAGTCTGCTTGAGATTTTCTCCCTCTGCCCACCCCGCCCCCCCGCCCCCACTTGCGCTTTCTATAGATAAATAAATAAAATCTTTAAAAAATATAAAAAATAAAACATACACACATACATTAAACCAATGAAATACCAGGTTTACTGAATACCAATGACAACATCAATTAAAAATAAACATTAGTGGGATGCCTGGGTGGCTCAGTCCATTAAGCGTCTGCCTTCTACTTGGGTCATGGGCCCAGGGTCCTGTGATTGAGTCCCGCATTAGGCTCCTTGCTCAGCGAGAGGCCTGCTTCTCCCTCAGCATGCTGCTCCCTCTGCCTGTGTGCTCTCTCTGACAAATAAACAAAATCTTTAAAAGAAAAAAACATTAGCAAAATTGGGTATGGTGAAACTAGTATTCTTGTGTATTGTTAATAGAATTGGAAATTGATATCACTGTTGGAAAGAAATTTGATAAAATATTTTTTTAAAAAACCATAAAACTGACAGTGTTAAGAAATTATCCTTCTTTTGACTGAAGAAATTCATTGTAAATGTATTTATAATAACGAAAACCCAGAAACAATCTAAATATCTAACGATAGGTAAGCACCTGACTATATCATATTGCCTCTCTAGCAGGTAACATGATGCTGTCATTGAAAATAATGTTTTGGGGGTGCCTGGGTTGGTCAGTCAGTTAAGCATCTGCCTTTCGCTCAGGTCATAATCTCAGGGTCCTGGGATCGAGCCCCACATTGGGCTCCCTATTCAGTGGGGAGTCTGCTTCTCCCTCTCCCCCCTGCTTGTGCTCTCTATCTCAAATAAAATAAATAAAATCCTTAAAAAAAAAGGAAATAATGTTTTGAAGACTTTAATGACAATAAAATACAATTTTTTTAAAAATGAGGTACTAAAGTGTTATATAAGGTTCCTATTCTTTTAAAGATTTTATTTATTTATTTGACAGAGAGAGAGAGAGCACAAGCAGGAGGATTGGCAGGCAGAGGGAGAGGGAGAAGCAGGCTCCCCAGGGAGCAGGGAGCCCGATGCAGCTCTCTATCCCAGGACCCTGGGATCATGACGTGAGCCGAAAGCTGTCGCTTAACCAACTGAGCCACCCAGGCGTCCTAAGATTCCTATTTTTATTTTTATTTTATTTTTAAATTATTTTAAGATTCTTATTTTTAAAAAACAAAAGTATTTATGCATATAAAGTTGGTAGAAAATGTTAATTTTCAAATAAATCTGCACTACTTTAAAATAATATGCAATACTATTTTTAAAAAATACTCGAAAGTAGGTGGACACTGAGAAGCTGTAAGGCCAATGAGGAAGAAGGATGTTAATATTCTTTACCAGTAATTCCATTTCTAGAAATGTATGCTTAGAGATCATCTAAGAAAATGTGCAAAATGTTAGGTTGAAGAAAAACATGCTTATCTCAGTATTATTATAAGAATTAAAAGATATAATCAACTGAGGAACAGTTTGACAAATTATCATATATTATACTGACCATACTGAAAGAATGAATGTAAGACTTAAAATAATGGATCAACATAGAACATAATTTTGATGCTAAGATTTAGTAATAAAAGCAGAATATAAAATTGAGTGTCCTCTTCTATATAATTAATTGCACATTAGAAAAGTAACTAAATAAATTAAATTTGAAAGAGTCACATGAAAGAATACGATATAACAGCAAAAATAAGTGAACAATAATTGCAACAACCATGGCTGAATATTACAAATATAATAAGAATAAAATTAATTCACAGAAGAATTCACACATGAAATTGAAACATGCAAAATCAAACAATGTACTGTTGAGAAATACATGCAACATGTGTACTAAAACTTGACAAAATACACGATAAACAAAATAATCAGGATATTGGAAGTCTTTGGGATGAAAGGGAAATAGGAAAAAAGGGGTCGGGCATTGGTTTAGGGCACATGCATACTTTTCAGTGTTCTGGAAATATTTTAAGATCTGTGCCAGGTGCATGAGATTTATTTTTCTTCATACACTAGAATATAATGAATACAAGTTCATATACATTTAATATTCAATAACACAAATTTTAAAAGAAAACAAGAGAAAGAAATTATATAAACTGACAATATTGTTTGTATTGAGGGTATTGAGTTTATGAGTCAGTCCTCATTTTTTTTTTGCATCACCTCAGTTTAATAATCCAATAAATGACGAAAAAGACAAATAATGAAAACAGCATCATATAGCACAGCAGCTTTGTTTGGCTCCCTCCAGATAAAATCTTCAGTTTTCCCATAGTTTTACTTAGAAATCCAGTTGTAGAATCAAATTGTGAATCCATTTCAGCTAATAATTTATTTTGATGTTTAACCTCATGGCCTATTTCAACGGAAAGAGATTTTATAGCAGTTACTTTGCTTCTTAGACTTTCAATGAGTCGTTTTCTTCTTCACAGGCCCTATAGCCACTGTTAGCATAGCCATAGTTCCTATAGTTGCCAGGAGGTGCTCCTTCACCCAGGCCTGCACGCCTCATCCTGCCAGAGTAGGGAAGAAAAAAGCAGATGGAGGGGTGGGTAGGAAGGGGCTGGGGTCCCCCGGACGGTGTCTTCAGTACCTGGGCCCAGAGAAACACCAACTTCTTTCCCCAAAGCGCCACATCACTGGAGTCTAATAAGTCCTCATTTTTTTTCTCCTTTTTTCTCCAAATTTTCTATAGTTTAGTTATTTTACTTTGCTAAGAATCTCCCTTGTGGTACTGTTATGCAATTATAATTGAATCATTTGTATCCTCAGTTTTATTAATAAAACTCAGTAAGTGTTCCCTTTTATATAAAGTATTTTCTTCAAATTGTATGGACCAAACTAAGTCAATTGCTCTAGAAATTGGAGAGCCTGGCATGTATTTCGTATGAAAGTCTGAAGGAGTCAATTCACTCTGTAGAAAAAGCTGCATTGATTCTAGCATTTTAACCTGGGAAATAGCTTTTTTGTTTGGAGTTTGTGTTTTGTTTTGTTTTGTTTTGTTTTTGATAAGGGCTGTGTTGTACATCAGAGTTACTGGCACACACCATCAACCTCTAACATTCTAATTAAGATGTAAAGAAAAAAGTGAGTGCTTTAACTGGCATTTTATTTCATTTTTTAAAAAAATAAATCACTTGTTTAGACATTTGTAATATATTCTCCTGCACGTTTGTGATACTGTGTGATTCTATTTGTTTGCCTTTGGACAGCCTTAGATGCAAACTCCGAGGAGGGGTGTTTTAAATATTCTGTAGTTTTTAGCCTTTTCAGACATAATGAATGCTACAGTTAGTATCTACAGAATGTGTTAGATAGATTGTAATGAATTGTAAAGTTAAATGTGCCAGATGTTTTAATAAATGTCCATTTTACTGTTACCAGTTATCCAATGATCTGTCATGTTTTTGCTATACAGACTGTTACAGACAAAAGAATAATTAACTAAATATAACCCATTCACGGAAGTAATTTCTGTTTTAATTAAAGTAATGCAATTAGCTGGCCTCCTTGCATCAAGATACATTTGGCATATTTTAGAGTTTAATTTTTGGTATTGAATTTAAAAAATGCTAATTGTGCCAGTTAATTAAACAGTGGCATTCTGCAGTGTACAGAAGATTAGGCAGCCTCAGTTGTTTGTGTTTGTAATCTTTCTTCTGCAGGACCGAAGAATGAGTTGTTCCTCTTTTATGGGAAAGGACGCCCAGGAATTGTTAGAGGAATGGACTTGAATACCAAGATAGCTGATGAATACATGATCCCCATAGAGAATCTGGTAAACCCTCGTGCTTTAGATTTCCACGCAGAAACCAATTATATCTACTTTGCTGACACCACCAGTTTCCTAATTGGCCGGCAGAAGATAGATGGCACAGAGCGAGAAACTATCCTGAAAGATGGTAAGTGACAATACGCAATATGAGCAGCAAACTGCCCCACGATACGGCGCTGGGAAAGGATAAATCCGACGTATGTCAAACTCACTTCAACCAGAACCTAAGTACTTACTGTTGATTTAAAAACAGTTGTTGATTGGATTTTCTTCAGTAACATTATTTCTACCTGTTTTTCACACACTAGCATATTAAAACCTCCATGATAAAATGGAACTTGGAATTGTCCACCACATTTTAAACATTACTGGAATTAAATTAAGCTACTTATTCACCTTCATGGAAAACGCAGATTTATAATTATATGTTTATAGTGCTATATGGCAGAACGTAAGATTTAACAGGACATTAGAGACTTGTGTAATATTTGATTCTTACTAGGATATTGGTCGTGTCATTCAGAGTGCATTAAAAATATCGATGTCCCCATTGTCAGTGCATTTCTTGCATATTGTTTCTTTTTTTTTAAAGATTTTTTTATTCATTTATTTGACAGAGAGACACAGCGAGAGAGGGAACACAAGCAGGGGGAGTGGGAGAGGGAGAAGCAGGCTTCCCGCCGAGCAGGGAGCCTGATGCGGGGCTCGATCCCAGAACCCTGGGATCATGACCTGAGCTGAAGGCAGCCGCTTAACGACTGAGCCACCCAGGCGCCCCTCTTGCATATTGTTTCTTTATAAATGATTAAAACTGACTTCCCTAGAGTTGCCCTTGAAATACCTGTATTCACAGAGATACTTTGTTTATACCTAGTTTTACTTATAAATATTTATATGCAAGACTATATTTGCAAACATATATGCCTATACTTTATTAAAACAGTGTATTTTATAAATTTCATGGCTCAAGAACAACCAATCAAGTAACGAAATAATGTAACTTTGGTATAAGTAGAAAATATCTTTAATAATCAAGCAAACCAAATCTTTGACTACTAGTCAGTCACCTTTAGACATGTTCAGTTATGATTCTGGACCTCAGTTTCCTCACATACACACCCTGCTCACTTCTCAAATATTTTAAAAATCCTTGATTTAGGGAGCATTAATTATATGTTTATTAGATGAAGAACACTGTGTTAGCTATCTTAGGAGATAAAAGGAATGTTAGAAAGTGGCTACTGCCTTCAAGGTGTTCATAATCTACCTTTGGAGAGAATATAAAAGCACAAAAAATGTAAATGTTTTGCAGCATTTTATTTAATTAATAAGTTCAAAGCAGACCCAAAGAAAATATATGATTATTGGGGAATATCTGTGTAATGGGTCTCCACAGGGAGGAAGAGACGTCTTTATGTGAGTGTTCCTAGAGAACTTTGTGTGCAGGAGGTGGTATTTGGGCTAGATTTTAAAGGAAGAATGTTAAAGGGGAGGGGAGGACAATTTCAGCCACAAGGAATTCCGTAGAGAAAAGAAAAAAAAAATCAAGTACTACAGAAAGAGGGTGAGGGGAACATTAAGTAGATCACTACAGGAGGTTTTGGTCCCAGGGAATAGGGTCAGAGGAAGAGTGGAAAGTGCGAGGTGATGAAATCAGACTGAAATGTGAGGTGAAGGGGCTTGGAGGAAATCCTGAAGGGCTAAGAGGCAGGAAATGCTTTTGAGTCAAAGAATAGTGTGAATGAAAAGATATTTTAGGAGAATCAGTCTGGTGGTAGAGTGCAGAATGGAGCAGAGAGGAGAGAGAGAGAATAAAAGCAGATACGGACTAAAATTATTTACAGCATGAGTGCTAATGAGTGGTGGTCTTTCCTGACTTCATGGGAATGGGGTAGTATAAGGAGATTATTCATTCAATTCAGGTTCACTACAAATCAAACCTTGAATGATAAAATGTACACTTCCCATGAGTGACAGACGGAGTGTTAAAATGAAAAAAATAGTGTTTTTTTTAATATTACTGTTGTTGTTTATAGTTTACTGATTAAGGCAATATAAAGCCACCATGACTTTTTAGAGAGGCTAATTAGAGTTAAGATTTTTTCCTTAAATTGGACGTGACAGAGGCTTTCTGCCCACTTTTCTCTGTCATGTGATTTCAAGTGATAGAAAATGGACAATTTTAGAAGGACAATAGACTTGCACATTCTCTGTAAGCAGATACATTTGGATTGCTGTGATTTTGACCTAGAAATTTTCATGAAGGCCTGAAATGTAACTTTGAAGGTTCTTGGTTTCCTTTCAAAAAGTGTCAGTTCCTGTGCTGTGACTGAATGTTCCAGCTAATAATCCTAACTTTGATAACAATATCTTATCAGTGACATTGGTGGGCCTTTGCTTTTCACCCCAGCAACAGAGATCAGCTCTAACAGCCGCTTGACGGCCAGGCACATCTGTACAGTGTTGCTTTGGCAGTATGAAGGTTATGAGAACATTTCATAGATTTCACACCTGAAATACACTTAACATTTTGATATTCCTATGCAAGGACAACTTAATGTTTTTTTTATTACTCTTTTTTCTAACCAGGAAGAAGGGAGGAAAGTAATAATAGACATTATGATATAAGATTAGCATGTCAAAACAGAAGTTATATTTGGCAAATGACAACTTATCATTCTTGAAATCAGAAAAAAATTATATTCTATATGTGTTCATTAATTTAGCTAGAATATCCACCATCCAACCTGAAAACTGGGAGGCAGTGCTTGGTTTGACAAATTATTTTGTAAGCTCGGTAGAAATTCTGAGTCTTAGATAAATTTGTACAGTTTGAAGTACAAGGCTATAAAGATTTTGCTGCTTGTAAATATAACATTAATATCTTGGACATCTTTTATGTAAGCTTAGATCCTTTCTATAAAGAAAAAAAAACACCAACAGCATTTCTAAAAAGGCCCATCTCTACTCATTCTTTGATTTTTTTTTCTCTCAGAGGTTTATGGAAAACTTCCTAAAGATGCTATATCCTAGAGTCTGTAGAATCTTGTGGGCTAAAACAGTAGTTAAATAAAAGATAAAGGAAAATTGTCCCTTTGAGATACTTACATCTATCTCAATAAGTACTGAAAATATCTATGAAATGAAGACATACTAGCAATTTAATTAAAATAGACTTCTGTAAAGACAAAGCATGTACCAATCTGTAAGTTTTTTATTCTCTGGAATTCTTGCCATAATTTTTGTAAAATTCATACTATTTCTTTTAATTAATTATTTGATTTAATTATTTGTCCAGCTAATAAATAAATCCTGCAAATGCCTTCACTGGTCCAGGTGCTATTGTAGGTGATGGGAATGCTGCAGTAAACAGGATAAAGCTTCATATTTAGTTTGTATCTAAATAATGGGAGGAAGATAATAAACATATATGAACAAGATAATGATAACTGCTGTAGCAAAAATAAAGTAGGATACTGTGGTAAAAAGTAAAAGGCAATTATGAACAGGAGGCAAAATTGGACTAAGTGGTCAGGGAATTTAAAGTAGCCATTCTTGCCAGTTATAATTGTTACATTATCTAAGGGAACAAGATAGATGCTCTTTATAAGATCAAATTCACTTCTTGGGTGTTTGTCTAAGATTTATTTTTCATTGCAGTATGAATTATAATTTTCAACAGAAAGGAAAAAAAAATATAAAGATGATAACTTACTGTTCAATTTATTATTGTATGCATTCTGTTAATGCAGTACTTGTTTCTAAACTGTATAAATTAATTCTACTGGGATACATATATCCAAATAGAAGGCATGTTAAAACAATCTTTCGTATTGTTCTATATCTTTAAAATATTTAAAAAAACACTCAAAGCATTTTTCCTGAGTTTGAAAGTTATTAATGCCTGCAGGTATAACAGAAAAACTGTACTCTCCATAGCTCCCATAACTAAACTGGAGATTTGAGGTCACCAAGTTTGCGGTAATATGTTACAAAAGCCACAGGAACTAGCAGAAAGCCTGTGCTCTTAAATGCTTTATATACTGACCTCATATATATATATATTTTTATGGTGGGTTCTGTTTGATTGAGATATGGAGTGTGCACGCGTTTCCACACCTCAGACTCCTCCTTTACCTGAAGGTATTTACAAGAGCCATGAAATTGGAGAACAATGAATAGCTTTGGATGGGATGCAACATAGGATCTATTTTCTGATATTATGAAAAGTGTAGCCAAGAGAAAGGGGAAAGAGTCTTTCTGTGCAGAACATACTCTCCGAATGACATGTTGGAAGATAATCTGTTGACATACTACAAAATGGTAGTGCCTTATTGCTTGTCCAGTATGTGAAGGATCAATCCCTATTCTTCAGCTCAGTCGCATCCCTGGAATCTCCATACTCCCTCCATGGATTTTAGAATCCAACAGTTCCTCCAATTTGTTGGTTTGAAATGTATGATATTATACCTGGGACATGAATTATTATACACTACTGTAAAATTTTGAACCCTCGCTATCACTACTACCACCACCACCCACCTACACCCCCCAACCCCCCCAGATATGACTACCAACTTAGGACCCACTTCAGAACTCCAGAAATATTTCCAGGCCTCTACTCTAACTGATCCTAGGGTGGCTACTTACAATAGATTACAGGATTTGATCTGTTTCCAAATGACACCAATCTTAGAGTGAGATTATCATTTTCTAGAGATCATGATTTGTTCTTGGATTTCAGTGAACTTCGTCACTGTATACCTCTCTAGGAATTTCTAGTGTGTCATAAAGATCCAGTTTACTGTGTGTGGATTTATTTTATTTTTATTTTTATTTTTATAATTTTGTTTTTATTTTTATTCCAGTGTAGTTAACATGTTGTATTAGTCTCAGGTGTACAATGTAGCAATTTAACAATTCCGTATATTACTCAATGCTCCTCAAAATAAGTGTACTCTTAATCCTCTTCACCTATTTCATGCATCTGCCCACCTACCTCTTCTCTGGTAACCCTCTAGGCTTTCTATTCTATTCATCTGTGTCTATTTTTGTGCCAGCACTATACTGTTTTGATTACTACAGCTTTGTAATATAACTTGAAGTCTGGAATTGTGATACCTCCTGCTTTGTTTTTCTTTTTCAAGGTTGCTTTGGCTACTCGGGGTCTTTTGTGGTTCCATACAAATTTTAGGATTGTTTGTTCTAGCTGTGTGAAAAATGATGCTAGTATTTTGATAGGGATTGCATTAAATCTTTAGATTGCTTTGGGTAGTACAGACATTTTAACAATATTTGTTATTCCTATCCATGAGCATGGGATATCTTTCCATTTGTCTGTGTCATCTTGAATTTCTTTCATCATTGTTTTATAGTTTTCAGAGTACAGATCTTTTACTTCTTTGGTTAAGTTTATTCCTAGGTATTTTATCATTTTTGGTGCAATAGTAAATGGGATTGTTTTCTTAATTTCTCTTTCTGCTGCTTCATTATTAGTGTATAGAAATGCAATGGATTTCTGTACATTCATTTTGTATACTGCAACTTTACTGAATTCATGTATCAGTTCTGGTAGTTTTTTGGTGGGGTCTTCAGGGTTTTCTATATATAATATCACGTCATCTGTAAATAATGAAAGTTTTACTTCTTCCTTGCCGATTTAGATTACTTTTATTTCTTATTTTTTTAAGATTTTATTTATTTATTTATTTATTTATTTATTTATTTATTTATTTATTTAAAGAGAGAGCGACAGTGAGAGAGCACAAGCAGGGGGAGTGACAGAGGGAGAGGGAGAAGCAGGCTCCTCTCTGAGCAGGGAGCCTGATGTGGGGCTTGATTCCAGGACCCTGGGATCATGACTTGAGTTGAAGGCAGATGCTTAACTGACTGAGCCACCACGTGCCCATGGACGCCTTTTATTTCTTTTTGTTGTCTGATTGCTTTGGCTAGAACTTTCAGTACTATGTTGAATAAAAGTAGTGAAAGTGAATATCCTTGTCTTGTTCTTGACCTCAGGGGAAAATCTCACTCTTTGTTCTTGGATGTCAGTGAACTTCAGCATTATTAACTAGTAATTTCTAGTCATAAAGAGCCAGTTTTACAGTGATGAAACAAACATGTTGAGCTATCAGTAATGAATTATGTTAGAAAGTTCCCATGAACTTTAAGTAGTGAGTATGCCTTGCAAAACATTGTAAAATTGAGAACAACCTTTTACTCTCTTCTGTTAGATTACAGGTACATATCAATCTCATTTTTCTGAAATTAACTCTTAAAGGAAAAGCTCTGAGACTCTGAGAGGTATAGACTCTGGCTAACAATTAAAGAAAATAATGAATACATTTATCAGTCATGAGACATTTCCTAATTAAAACTTTAAGAAGTGATTTGTGAACATTTGCAATTCTTGAGAATCTAATTGTTATTGTCCTACTGAGTAGCAAGTTTATAGCCTGTTTGCACGTACTGACTCCCATTGACTATCAATAAGATGTTTTTTCCAGAATTCATTGGAGATCTGAGTCCTCAAATATGGGTTCAGTCCCATTGTTAATTTGCTAGTATATATTTTTCATATTTTTTATGTTTCTCATGAAGTATATGAGATATTTGAAAAAAAAATAAACACCTCTAAGCCAATATATATCTTTTTGTCTGAGGAGTTGACATGAATAGAAGAAGCTTGAAATCTGGATTCTAAAATACAGTGTCATAAAAAAAATAGAATTGGTCATGAGGCTAATGAATCTGGGAAAACATAGAGAAGATATCTTTCCCCTTATTTGTTTCCACACAACATAAGCATATATACCAGACATAATACATGCTATTTGTACTACAAATGTATGCATACAACATACTACAAATACATGGATATACACATTAGCTGAGAATAGCTCTAGAAGCTTCTACAAAAAGTCTATTTTCTTATAAATGCTAAATTGCTGGTAAAGTCAAAAGAGAAAATGTGAAAATACTTGGTAATCTTCAAAGTACCATTAGAGTATTATTACAAATATAACCATTATATTAATAGATATTCTGATTAGTATAATTTTTTGCACATTTTAAATAAATTGCCAGTTTTCAGTATAAATTAAAATAAAAGAAATGTATTCCACCCAGTTGCTTAATTATTCTTAGTAGTATGTGATTTTTATTTGTGACTTAAGAAATCACTTGGGAATCCTTTATTAACCCAGGACTACTATTGTAAACATTGACTATAATTGTACTATTGCTTAGGTTAATACCAATTTCTGATTAAAAAACAAGTTTGATAAGTTATTCTTGGCAGACATGACTGTGGGGGGTCCTAGAGTAGGAAATACTAGTTCAAATTGCGGGGCGAGATAATATCCACAATGCAAGCTGAGCGACTTCCCATGAAACTTGCCATTTTGAGTGGACTTAGGGGAGTGGTAAATCATTGTATGTGTAACAAATACATCAAAAATGTGACTCTGACCTATCTAAAGCATAACTTTATTTTTTGTCTCCCATTTGGCTTTGAAAATTTATTTTGTAAGCTCTCTTACTAGCAAAATTTGACAGCAAAACTTGATCAAACCCCAATCCTTTCTGCTCCCAACTGGGCAACTGACAGACTTCTTAGTCACTTTAAATCAGAAACACAGCATCAGTTTGGTAATTAGAATGCCTAATCCATTCCACTATATGCACATGTATTTCAGAATTCTAAATTCAATGTATCATCAAATCTTCCCTGCTTATCATTTGTGTTGTCTTCTGGCTAGAAGCCTGGAAAAGGAAAGGAAGACATATTTGGTTCCTCGTTTTTCTCTGCCTTGCATTTATTTTCCCTGCCACCCCTCCCAGCTTGCTAGTCAGTTACCAGTGCTCACTGCTCAACATTGGCGGGAACTGATTAGAGGGGCATGAGTGGTTAGGAATGATTAGAGGGGCATGAGTGGTTAGGAGTGATTAGAGGGTTATGAGTGCTTAGGAGTGATAAGGAGATAGCAAGGGTCTTATTTGAACTAGTCCCATTGTAATAATGGCCTCTCTCTGAACATGATGGATTTTTAAAATTTACTCTCTTGAGGGATTTGGGTACGTGTGTGTCTCTATGTCTGTGTGTGTGCATGTGTAAGCTTTTTGGGGATTTTCTGTTGGATCTCACTAATTTCATTTCCCTTGGCCAAAGTGTATGAAACTATGCTTGTGACTTTGCTTCCCTGAATATCCAGTCCATGCCCATTGTTTGAGTCCTGTTATTGTTTGAGTCCTTATACCCTGCTGGGCAACTTTGTACTTGACCAAATACATTCCTTATGCCAGCATTCTCTTTTGTGTGGTCTACAGAATAATTTGCAAACCTTCTGCACTAATAAAGTATGGGAGTACAGATACCATGCAAATCAACCGCTACTACTTTGCCACCAGAGTTCATCTTAGCTTTTTCAGATGTGAGGCATTTTTAGGCATTAGCTATGTGCATTTGGGAAAACCAACTGTTGAGAGCTCAGTTCAAAGATCTCTCAGAAGTCCTAGAGAAGCTCTATCACTAGAGTTGAGGTGAAGGGCATTTCTCCAATGTCTCTTTCCTATTACCTTGGGAGATTGAAGGGCAGGGACTATAGACTTAGAGAACAGCAACATCTCCGAAGTTCACTTCTCTTTACATTCTCTTCCCTTTATACCAAAGACCCTGTTGAGGCATCCAAGAGCTGTAGAAACAAATCTGATCTAGTTCATTGTAATATATGAGAACTTTCATTTTTCCTCACACTGATTTTGATATTTTTTTCATCATTTTGACTCATAATCCAAGCTTTAATTTTAACATCCCATTACAAATGTCACAGTGAGTTACCGTTGCTCCTAATTCTGCAACCAAATTGCCGACGTTCTAATAGTCAATAGGCAGTGGTCCAAATGACACCTGGAAAGAAAAACAACTGTAAGACTATTTTTGAAAATTCATTTAAACATGCAGGTGGTAACAAAGAGTATTTTCACTCTCCTTTATCTCCTAGTTCCTTTTTTTAATCTAATTTTAATATCACCTAGATTCTTAATTTTTATCTTAAACACTTTAAAATAAGGATTTTGCAAGGCTTAGAATTGAGTCCTTTCAAACTAAAAAAGTGTTTAAAAATAATAATAAAAGCACACACTAAAGTTCTCAAGAGGTTACATGACAGCGCCATCCCTAGCCATGACATGAAAGAGCAACTCTTCACCTTCTCATCCTTTCCTCTGATTGTAACAACTCAAACTTTGCCTATCATTTATATTTTTAAGTGGATGGAACAGTAGATGTGGCATATTTCCTAAAATGTGATATTCCTGCTCAGTGAGTTTTATCATCTGAGTTAATTTTCTGTCCAGATTCTCCAGAGTCACAAAATATATACAAATTAAAACTATTTTCCATCCCAGACTAGCATTGGCTCTCAAATAAATGAAAAAAAATTGCTTATTCACTGTGCATCACGAGTCATAGAACTGTTGCTATTAATTAATTCCCATTGCCTATACTGTTCTACCTTATGCCCCAGAGAAAATTATGTTACTTTTGGATACCACGGTCATGAATTGTGAGTTGAACAAGTTGGGTTATGGGGAGTGAGCTCTAGCAGAAGAAAACTAGTGCACCTAGCTATGTGTATATACATTCTATAACCTTTCTACCACAGATTGATTTGACAATAAGCTTTGCCACATATATTTAACTATATTTAGAGTCAAAAATATTGGATTAAATGTCAATCATATTAGTTATTTGGTATCATATAAACAAAAATCTTTAAGTAATGGATTTCTTTTTTCTTTCTTTTTTCTTTCTTTCTTTCTTCTTTCTTTCTTTCTTTCTTTCTTTCTTTCTTTCTTTCTTTCTTTCTTTCTTTCTTTCTTTCTTTCTTTCTCTTCATTCTTTCTTTCTTTCTTTCTCTTTTTCCTTCCTTCCTTCTTTCCTTCCTTCCTTCCTTCCTTCCCTCCCTCTTTCCTTTTTCTGACCACACTGGCTGTATTAACTGGTATTCTTTTATTCTATCTAAAAATGGCTACAAGGGGGCACCTGGGTGGCTCAGTCGTTAAGCGTTTGCCTTCGGCTCAGGTCATGATCCCAGGGTCCTGGGATCGAGTCCCACATCGGGCTCCCTGCTCAGCGGGAGACCTGCTTCTCCCTCTCCCACTCCCCCTGCTTGTGTTCCTGCTCTCACTGTCTCTCTCTGTCAAATAAATAAATAAAATCTTAAAAAAAATAAAAAATAAAAAAATAAAAATGGCTACAAATTTTATTCTGAATACCCGTATTTTTCTTCTGATAATCTCTAGCTGTTTTTATAATTTCATTTTTACAAATCAGGTTTATTGTAACATAATTTACATATAGTAAAATCCACTTTTTTTTTTTAAGGAAATAGTTCAGTGTATCCAGATGAACAATCAATACCACAATCAAATTAGAATATTTCCATTTCCCCAGAAAGTTCCCTCATGTTCCTAACAGCTACTAGTCTAATTTCTACTCTGGTCTAATTTTTCTTTCTTTATTTTTACCTTTTCTGAAATGTCAGAAAAGTTTCATTATATAGTGAATAGCTTTTGAGTTTGGATTGCTTCACTTAGATAATGCTTTTGAGATTCCTCCATGTTGTTGAATGTATCTATTCATTCTTTTTTATGTTGGGTTATGTATGGATGTTCCATGAGTTTTTTATTCTTTTACCAGTTGATGTTCATTTGGGTTGTTTCAAGTTTAGTCAGTTATGACGAAAGCTGTTATAAACACTTGTATACGATATATTGTGTAGACATGTGTTTTCATTTCTAAAAGTGGACTGCCTGGTAATATGGTAAGATTATGTATTACTTTATAAGAAAATGCTAAACCAAAAATGCCAAACTTCAGTGTGTCCAAACTGGTTATCAAAGTGGCTGGATCATTTTACTTTACCAACATCAAAGTATGGGAGTTCCAGTTGTTCTGCCTTCTCATCAATGCACACAGTATTATCAGTCTTTTTCATTTGAGCCATTGTAATAGGTGTATATTGAAAACTCATTGTTTTAATTTGAAGGTTTCTACATCAAGGTCATCTTAGGGTCTGATTTTATTGACAGCTGCACCTCTTCTGTTGACCAGTTTACCTCAATGAGTTGTTTGTCCTTTTATGTTTTTTGTATATCTCATAATTATTTATTAAATGTCAAACAGTGAATTTAAAAAAAACCTTAGAGATTCAAATTAGTAAAATTTATGCCTGGAGACTAAGCATATCTCTTCTGTCAGTTATTAGTGTGGAAAGTTTGGTCAATCTATTCAGTAATTGGATTGGATTTAGATTTTGTTCTTACTATAGTTACCTTTGGTAAACCAAATCTTTCAGATCCCTCCAGTGATGGGCTGATACTACCTTGTGCTTGATGAGGAGAGTTGGGTATGCTTGCTCCTTCCTCAGCTTTCAATAGTCCGTTCACAGCTGCCTTACTGAGAGATCTCTCTCTACACTCTTACCCTTCCCTCAGTAAGATTATTGTGCTGTTACTAAGTGAGAAGCTTCTATTGGGTAGAAGAGGGGCTCTCCATTTTCTTGGTTAAGACTTGGTCTTAGGTCCTATGTGTCTGGGGTTTTGAGGTGGGTCTTTCTGTGCCTCTTCTCCTTTGGCAGCCAGTGTCTTCCATGTTCTGTGGGAAGTCCTGGCCTGTAAATAATTGCTGCTGCAAGCCCCAGGGTAGTAGCAAATATCTGTGTTTTTTGTTTGTTGGGTGTTTTGTTTTGTTTTGTTCTGTTTTGTTGCTGTTGCTGTTTGTTTTTGTATGAACCCAAGATTATGGGTTCAAGCAGCTTTACTCTGCTTTCTCCAGGGATGAACCACTTTGCTTCTCCTGTTCCCTCAGCATCAGTGTACCTTTGATTGGACCAGTGGTAGTAGAGTATCTTACTCTTCTCCAAGACTAGTGTTGCTTGTTCTGAATTAACAAACTTGTGGTAAGACAAAGGGTTTTCCTACCCCTCCCTCAGGGTCACATGGCTCTGGCTTGTATCCCTCCCTCACGGGTAGCTAATCCTTACAGATCGCTTTACCTTTGAGGAAGGGAAGGTTTCCTGCACCTTTTCCTGTGGCAGGTAATTTTTTGTTTCTATACCCTCCTCACAGTCAATGGATCGTTGTCTTGCTTCTGAGAGTGGGAAAGTCTCCTTCTCCATCCCCAGTGGTTTAAGGGATTTCCTTTGTATGTGAGAAGAGTCTGCGGACATACAGGGATCTCTCTCAGGTTTCCTGCTATGCCTTCAATATTTTTCTTGTGAACCCAGCAAAAGAAATCTCTTGTGCTGGTTTGTCTCAAGAATTCTAAACCTTCAATTAAATCAAACTTAGTTTTAAGAATTCTTTACCATTTTATCTTTCTTAAATGTCTATTTTTATGGCAGTTTCCTTTTCCTCCTTTGTTCTGCCAATGGTACAACACTTCATGCCTGGAAGAGTCCTTTCACATTTGGGTATTTCATCTTGTTGCCTTGGGATCTCAGCTTTCATTTGAACTCAAGAAAAGTTATGATATTGTAGATTATTGGACTTTCTCTTATTGTTATGTGTTGCAATATTCTTTTGCAGCATTCTGCATCCTAAATAAAGCCCAATGCCATATGTCTAAAATTCATTAATGCAAATGGGAATTTAAAGAAAAAGATTGAAATATTTTTAAAGATTTTATTTACTCATTTGACAGAGAGAGAGAGCACAAGTATGCAGAGTGGCAGGCAGAGGGAGAGGGAGAAGTAGGCTCTCCACTGAGCAGGGAGCTGGACGCGGGGTTCGATCCCAGGACCCCAGGATTATGACCTGAGCCGAAGGCAGCCGCTTAACCGACTGAGCCACACAGGTGCCCCCTAAGATTAAAATATTTTTAAAAACTGTTTTGTCTCCCTTCACCTTAGCATTGGAAGCAATTCTTAAAAATACCGAGTACTACTTATGAATGCATTGAATCTCTTGTGATGCTTTATACATCCACAATTTACACATAAAAAAATTTCACTTGATGCAAAAAGATTTGTGTTTTCTATTTTTAATAAGCTCATATTGCATCTTTTAACCAATAAATAAATAAATAAATAAATAAATAAATAAATAAATGTCACGATGGGAATTTTCACTTTGCAAAAAGAAAAATAGCTTAATGCTTTATGTTATCAGAAAAAATCTGTTATTAAAGAGATGGTACAGGAAGCCTATCTGAAAATCTGACCGTTATTCATTGTTAAGATTTCTATTTATTTATCTATATAAGACATTAACTACCAAAGGTCTGCCAGATAGTAGGCGAGGTGTTCATCTAAAATTATAAGATTGTTGTTCTCAAAGAATCTGCATTTTAGTTTAATGCATCTGTCAGATTACAAATGAATCAAAGGACTATATATAAGACCAAGCAGACAAGCCAGACTTTACCCTCTATATTAATAAAAATTAGTGGAAAATATTAACAAAATATATTGATAACAGCACTGAGAAATTGAAAAAAGTATACCATGAGTCATCAGAAATAATGAGAATTTTCTAGCTAGAGTACAGATTGGATCATATTGACCAGAGAGCAAGAAACCATAGCCTAAAACATCACAAGTATAAACTTCAAATATCAGAGGTGAAAGGGAAAGGGAGAACCTTATTTTCTTAATAAAGACTAAAAATTATTTTTAAAAAGAAGGCCTTAAGGCAATCTTTAAAGCAACTTAATAATTAAGTGAATTAAAAATAATGGGTTCAGTTCAATCCATCCCCCCTGGAATTAATTATACTCCTAAAAAATACACATAAAAAATGGGTTGGGATGTGTCTATTTGTTTAAGTGAACAACAACAAAAAAAAGAAAAAGAAGAAGATAGCAGGAGAGGAAGAATGAAGGGGAGTAAGTCAGAGGGGGAGACGAACCAGGAGAGATGATGGACTCTGAAAAACAAACTGAGGTTTCTGGAGGGGAGGAGGGTGGGGGGATGGGTTAGCCTGGTGATGGGTATTGAGGAGGGCACATTCTGCATGGAGCACTGGGTGTTATGAACAAACAATGAATCATGGAACAGTACACCAAAACAAATTATGTAATATATGGTGATTAACATAACAATAAAAAAAGAAAAAAAAGAAAAAAAAAAGAAAAAGAGTCCTACCTCAAAAGCATACAAAAATAAAGCTTAAGGAGCACAAAAAATATAAAATTTAGGAAAATGTGTTTTTTTATGGTATTGGAATATAGAACATTTTTCTTAAGACATAAAACCCAGAGGCTATTAAATAAATTATATATATATATATATATTTGTATGTATATATATATGTGTGTATATATATATATTTAATGACAAGGGGTTTGTAAGCAAGGAGAAAATAAACTAGGCAAAAATCTTGACAACATATAAAACAGAAAAGAATGATTATTTTACAGTTTTAAAGACAATGTCAGAAAAAAATTAAAGAATATTTGTCAAGGTAATTCACAAAAAAATACAAAATTCCTAATTAAGCACATAGAGATGCTTAGCATTATACTAATCATGAAAATCTAAATTAACACAATAAAATAGGACTTTTCCACCTTTATTAGATTAAAAATTTTTAAAAATTGGTAATAGATAGCATTAGTAAGGTAATAAGAAAATAATATATTTTCCACACTATTGGGGAAAATGTAAATTGTTACAATGGTTTTGAAGCATTATTTGGTAATATCTATCAAAATTAAATTATATTTACTATCAGCCCAACAATTCCATTATTGGTTATCTATCCAATTGATGTGTACACATGTTTAAATTTGTAATAACATTATTGTAATAACAAAAAGTTGGAAATAGCATAAATCCATCAAAAGAGGTATGATGCATTTTTGCTATGAATGATATTAAGTAGCAGTTAAAATGCATGAGGTAAAGCTATATAGTTATATGAACAAACCCTAAGACAAACTGAAAGGTAAACAGAGTTGAAAATATTTTTTGCAGGCAGGATGATTCTCTTTATGTTACTATATCAATTTTTTAAGAAAGATTACCAAACTGTTTATAGTGATACCTTTAAGAAGGGCCATGTGAATTATTTTACTCACATCTGACTGTCATTTTAGAATATGTAAAACATGAAATGCAGTCATATCTTCCTTTCTTTGGCAAAACAATTTTATTGTTTAAAAAGTTAATGTTAGAGGGGCGCCTGGGTGGCTCAGTTGTTTAAGCATCTGACTCTTGGTTTCAGCTCAGGTTATGATCTCAGGTTCGTGGGATCGAACCCCACATTAGGCTCTGTGCTCAGTCCCTCTCCATCTGCTCCTCCCCATTCCAACTCTCTCTCTCTTTTCTCTCTCTCAAATAAATAAATAAAACTTTAAATGTTACATTTGACATACAAAATATCATTTTAAAAACTGTTTGAATGTGCCTCACTGTCTGAGACATCTTTAAGTGTCTACTATTTCCATAAAAACCAAGGGCAGTTTCTCCTTGTGCAAAAGGGAAAGGCACATTTCTGCTGCTTGGCAGAAAGGAGTTTTCATGCCCACTGTCTCCCCACAGCACAAGGGACAGACAGTCCTTCTAAGAGAGGTGTTTCCCTGCCTCTCTTCTTGCATGGCAGAAGCCCAGTACTGCGTTTCCCAGCATGGGACCAAGAATGTCTGGATGTGGTCCAGATTGCAGCACCCTCTGGTTTCAGTGCTGTCCCCACACCCTCATCTAGGTCTCTTGCTGGCATTGGACCAAAATCTTCTATTTTAAAAGAAAGCAACTATTACAAAATAAAGAAATGTGGTTATGGGTAAGAATGTTAAAAGAGAGAGAAAAAGAGTTTCAATACAGCTAGTGCAATTTTTGTTCATACTAATATAAGTTGGTTTCTTCAAGTATAGATCTAAAAAAAAAAAAAAAGAACAACCCTAAATGTTCATCTTACCTCTTAGATGGATGTTGTTCTAGTTTAGTTTGTTCTTTGCCTGCTAAACCCTTCCCCCAAATCTTATAACATTGAATTTCTTCCTTTTATATTAGATGAGGGATTTTTTTTTTCTAACTAAAGGTATGTCTTACTGTGGGCTAGTTGTGCTACAATTTTTGCTTCTTATATCTTAATAAACATTCATCTACTTTCAGTTATGACTTAATTGGCTATTTAAAAAAATAGCTTTGGGACCAATTTCTTCACCTACACATAATTACTTTGGCAAGTCCTATACAGTATTTCACATTAAGACTACTTCAAGGATTATACAGTTAAAAGGAAGCAAAAGGAAAACATCAATTTTATCTCATAATTACCTTTAAAAGTTTTTAAAGTTAAACTACTGAATCAAACAGCACATCAAGTAGCTAAAAGTAGTGTAATACAGCACAGATGCTCAGATCATAGGGCTGATAAGAGAGGTTAGTGACAGATAATTATGAAGGAATTGGTTATCATTGGAAGAAAAACTGCAATTATGCATGGGGTGATGGTGAGCTATTCATTTATATATTCTCCCAGACAACCAATATTTATTGAGATCATGTTATGGATAGGTGATGCTCTAAGTCCTGGAGATACACTAGTGACCAAGACAATGTCTTGGAAACAATATATTGGAAAATAACTTGAAAACACAGGTTTCATATATGACTAAGAGAAGGAAAAATATAACCTTAAACTCTTCAGAATATTTTAACAAAATCATTTAACAGAAGTTATATTTTTTCCAGATTTGCAATGGCAAACTAGCATGTGGTATCTCTTTATCACACACCAGGTTTATTCTAGACTCACAACTAGACTAGAAAACTACATTATGTGCCCTTATGCCTTTTGCTTCTCTGCCCCTCACAAAAAAAAAAGAAAGAAAGAAAGAAAGAAAAAGGAATGATGACTACTTCAGACATTCCTTAAACACCTATCAACTCTTTTCTCTGTATCTATTAACTTTTATTTTTCCTCACTATTCCTATGCAATTGGAAAGAACCAAAGTTCTCATCAAAATACACATTTTGGCTCTGAGTTTTTCAGATATAAAACAACAAATTAGCTGTCATCTAATGTAATGTGCAATATTTAGATAACTTGCATGAATATATTGTAGTGATATTAGCATATTTAATGTGTGGAGACGGTCTGATGACTATATGAAATATATTAATACACATCTGTTTTCTTCTTTGGTTCATACACATCAGCCTCCTAAGGATAGCAGTGTGTTTCTGGCATCAGAATTAGCACTTTTATCTCTGTTACTACAATGAGCTTTCATTAACCTTGATTGTACATCAAAGAAGAATGTACACATTTCGAATCAGAAACAGTTACCTTGATGTTTTAGCCACTGAGGTATTTGTAATTTGTCCCCAAAGGAGGAATTTAAAGTTGTAAAGTTTAGCTTACTATTATTTCAGGTTTAAAAAATACCCTTTTTAGAGATTAAAAAAAAAGATATCCAGAGATATACATGAAAAATATATCATTCTGAGACAAACACTTCCAAATATTTATCGCAATAATTAGTATGGAACATTTAACATTTCTCTTTTTAAAGTATTTTAGATATATGGAATTTCAATGAAATTTAATCCACTTTGAGACTGTATATTTGAAAAAAAGTTTGGTAGTTTCTATTTACTACAAACTGGTAGTATAGTTGTACTCTACTAGGTATAGATACCTAATTTAGTATTCTTGTTCAATTTTGCCAAAAAAAGCACAAAGAACTCTTTATTTGATGACAAGAAAATTCATATTTAGAAAATTAAAATGGACTAAAAAGAGTTTGAGAAATGTCACTTACTTTAAAGGTAGAACTTCGGGGCCCCTGGGTGCCTCAGTCAGTTGGTAAGCGTCTGCCTCCCGCTTGGGTCATGATCTCAGGGTCCTGGGATTGGCCTGTATCTGGCTCCTTGCTCAGTAGGGAGTGTGCTTCTCCCTCTCCCTCTGCCCCCCTCCCCCTGGCGGCTCGTGTTCTCTCTCTCTCTCTCTCATAAATAAATAAAATATTAAAAATATATAAATAAAGGTAGAACTTCAATCTTATAGAGCAAGGGTAATTTTGTCTTCCACAGGACATTTGGTAATTTCCGGAATCATTATTGGTTGTCACAGCTGGGGAGGGAGATGATATTGGCATCTAGTACAGAGAGGCTAGTGTGCTAAACATTGTGCAATGCACAGAAGAGTCCCTTCTGACAAAGAACTATGTCCAAAATGCCAGTAGTGCCAATGTTGAGAAACCCTGTCATGGAGGATGGCAGGGAGTCACACTGGTACTACTGCATAGGTGTCAAAAGTAGAAAGTGAGAATATGAGTCTTCAGACAGTTTATCACTCACAGCACAGCAAATGGCATGAGTTTAAACAGAGTTACTGGTCCCTGTCCCTGGTCTCACAGCATGATGTCATGGGTCTACACGGATGCTGAGCAAGCAGGGAATTGTGCTATAGCTGAGAATCCCATGGCCTAGGAATCAGTACCTTTAGAGCAAAGAGCCAACTTTGTGCCAAACAGCAAGTACCCCCTTGTGGAGTAAACAATTACACAGTTATCGCCATGTGCTTTTCTTGATTTAGTTGCCCATGTGACTAGCTTTAGAAATTGTTTGGTATCAGAAGACAAATAAGCCTTAAAGTTCAGCACACTCAGTAAAGACGTTCAAGGACACTGAAGGTCTATCGGGGACTGCCTCTCCCAATACTCACAAATAAGATGCTAGAAATAAGCACAAGTCATAATGAAGACTCATTCATCTCTGTTGTTCTTGAGGATTTTACATAGAACCACCTCAAGAATCTTCCACATAAGGACTTGTAAATTTAGAGAAGAAAATATACTGTTCATTTGTTTTTCTGCTACATAACCCATAATATCCCTGTGATTCCTTTCTAACATTCTTTTTGTCACCTCCTGAACACCCTGGGCATGGTCCCACCTTAGGGCATTTACATATGTTGTTTCTTGTGCTTGGAATGCTGGTCTACTAGACTACCTCCTCAATTAGCCCTTCCTGGCATCTAAAACCATATATCTGTACATTTTTCTGGCCCAAAGGGATTCCTTTATCCCTTTTCTCTGGTTACTTTTACTCTTTAGTATTTATTCTTTTTTAAAAAATTTTATTTTATTATGTTATATTAATCGCCATACATTACATCATAGTTTTTGATGTAGTGTTCCATGATTCATTGTTTGCATATAACACCCAGTGCTCCATTCAATACATGCCCTCTTTAATACCCATCACCAGGCTAACCCATCCCCCCACACCCCTCCCCACTAGAACCCTCAGTTTGTTTCTCAGAGTCCATAGTTTCTCATGGTTCATCTCCCCCTCCGATTCCCACCTCCTTCATTTTTCTTTTCTTACTATATTCTTCTTTTTTTTTTTTAACATATAATGTATTATTTGTTTCAAAGGTACAGGTCTGCGATTCAACAGTCTTACACAATTCACAGCGCTCACCATAGCACATACCCTCCCCAATGTCTCTCACCCAGCCACCCCATCTGTCCCAGCCCCCACCCTCCAGCAACCCTCGGTTTGTTTCCTGAGATTAAGAATGCCTCATATCAGTGAGATCACATGATACATTTTAAAAGTAATGACAGCCAAAGTAAAGAACCTATTCAGTGAATAAGATCTGTCAATGAGTGAAACTAACATTACATTATAATGTAAGCTTCGAGATGTCAGAGGTTTTAGTTTCACTCATTGACAGATCCTCAGAGTCTAGAAGATAGTGCCTGGAGGTAGGGTAGCTATACAACAAACATTTTCTGAATAGGTTTTTAACTTCCGCTGTCATTACTTTTACTTTTAAAATAGCAACTAAAGTGATTAAACACTAAGAATGATTGAACAATGATTCTTTTTTGTTCTAAAATAAGGAACAATAAGATCCATCATTACTTTTTTTCATCACTATTATCTGAAGTTATTTTGGTATTTACTAAAATTGGTTTTAAAATGAGCTTCCCTGATTATTCTTTAGGAATGATTCATTTGAACTTTGGCAACATTATCAATGAAAAAATTCTTTATGATTTTTAATGGGTCCACATAAGATACCTTCATCTTGCCATACTTTCTTGGGCTCTCTACAGCATCTCATTTTCCTGCACAACTTTATTATTATATTTTTCTCATTTACCTTTTTCTCATTTACCTATTACTCCCACACGTATTTTGCATAGTTGCATACCTACCTTCAATGGTTTCTTACTATATACTTATGTATGTAAATTATTCTGTACAAATTTCCTTTATGGTTTTGTTGTGGAATTGTAAGGATTCACTTAATGTACTACACCAAAATTGTCACAAAACATAGCATTAATATCAATTTTAACTATCTCCTTTTTTCTACAGACTATGCTACATCTAGCTTTTGACAGCTGCTGTATATCAACACTAATGCATTTATTTTTTTTTATATTTTGTAACCTGCTTATTTTATTTAATAATCTATAGACCTTTTTTCACATTCATGATTCTGGCTTTTTTTTTACAACAATCTGAATTTTTTTTTATTTTTTATTGTTATGTTAATCACCATACATTACATCATTAGTGTTTGATGTAGTGTTCCATGATTCATTTTTTGTGCATAACACCCAATGTTCCACGCAGAGCATGCCCTCTTTAATACCCATCACCAGGATAACCCATCCCCCAACCCCCTCCCCTCTAAAAACCTCAGTTTGTTTTTCAGAGTCTATCATCTCTCATGGTTCGTCTCCCCCTCCGACTTACTCCCCTTCATTCTTCCCTTCCTGCTATCTTCTTATTCTTTTTTTTTTCTTATAATATAATGCATTATTTGTTTCAGAGGTACAGATCTGTGATTCAACAGTCTTGCACAGTTCACAGCGCTCACCATAGCACATACCCTCCCCAATGTCTATCACCCAGCCACCCCATCCCTCCCACCCCCCACCACTCCAGCAACACTCAGTTTCTTTCCTGAGGTTAAAAATTCCTCATATCAGCGAGGTCATATGATACATGTCTTTCTCTGATTAAATTATTTCACTCAGCATAATACCCTCCAGTTCCACCCATGTCGTTGCAAATGGCAAGATCTCATTCCTTTTGATGGCTGCATAATATTCCATTGTGTATATATACCACTTCTTCTTTATCCATTCATCTGTTGAAGGACATCTTGGCTCTTTCCACAGTTTGGCTATTGTGCACATTGCTGCTATAAACATCGGGGTGCACGTACCCCTTTGGATCCCTACATTTGTATCTTTGAGGTAAATACCCAATAGTGCAATTGCTGGATTGTATGGTAGCTCTATTTTCAACTGTTTGAGGAACCTCCATACTGTTTTCCAGAGTAGTAGCACCAGCTTGCATTCCCACCAACAGTGTAAGAGGGTTCCCCATTCTCCACATCCCTGCCAACATCTGTCGTTTCCTGACTTGTTAATTCTAGCCACTCTGACTGGTGTGAGGTGGTATCTCATTGAGGTTTTGATTTGGATTTCCCTGATGCCGAGCGACGTTGAGCACTTTTTCATGTGTCTGTTGGCCATTTGGATGTCTTCTTTGGAAAAAATGTCTGTTCATGTCTTCTGCCCATTTCTTGATTGGATTATTTGTTCTTTGGGTGTTGAGTTGGATAAGTTCTTTATAGATTTCAGATACTAGCCCTTTATCTGATATGTCATTTGCAAATATTTTCTCCCATTCTGTCGGTTGTCTTTTGGTTTTGTGGACTGTTTCATTTGCTGTGCAAAAGCTTTTTATCTTGATGAAATCCCAATAGTTCATTTTTGCTCTTGCTTCCCTTGCCTTTGGCGATATTTCTAGGAAGAAGTTGCTGCATCTGAGGTCGAAGAGGTTGCTGCCTGTGTTCTCCTTTAGGATTTTGATGGACTCCTGTCTCACGTTTAGGTCTTTCAACCATCTGGAGTCTATTTTTGTGTGTGGTGTAAGGAAATGGTCCAGTTTCATTCTTCTGCATGTGGCTGTCCAATTTTCCCAACACCATTTGTTGAAGAGACTGTCTTTATTCCATTGGACATTCTTTCCTGCTTTGTCAAAGATTAGTTGACCACAGAGTTGAGGGTCCATTTCTGGGCTCTCTATTCTGTTCCATTGATCTATGTGTGTTTTTGTGCCAGTATCATACTGTCTTGATGATGACAGCTTTGCAAGAGAGCGGGAAGTCCGGAATTGTGATGCCGCCAGCTTTGCTTTTGTTTTCAAGATTCCTCTGTCTATTCGAGGTCTCTCCTGGTTCCATACAAATTTTAGGATTATTTGTTCCATTTCTTTGAAAAAAGTGGATGGTATTTTGATGGGGATTGCACTGAACGTGTAGATTGCTCTGGGTAGCATTGACATCTTCACAATGTTTGTTCTTCCAATCCATGAGCATGGAACGTTTTTCCATTTCTTTGTGTCTTCTTCAATTTCTTTCATGAGTATTTTATAGTGTTCTGAGTACAGATCCTTTGCCTCTTTGGTTAGATTTATTCCTAGGTATCTTATGGTTTTGGGTGCAATTGTAAATGGGATCGACTCCTTGATTTGTCTCTCTTCTGTCTTGTTGTTGGTGTATACGAATGCCACTGATTTCTGTGCATTGATTTTATATCCTGCTACTTTACTGAATTCCTGTAGGAGTTCTAGCAGTTTTGGGGTGGAGTCTTTTGGGTTTTCCACATACAGAATCATATCATCTGCAAAGAGTGAGAGTTGACTTCTTTGCCGATTTCGATGCCTTTGATTTTTTTTTTGTTGTTGTCTGATTGCTGTGGCTAAGACTTCTAATATTATGTTGAATAGCAGTGGTGATAGTGGACATCCCTGCCGCGTTCCTGACCTTAGGGGAAAAGCTCTCAATTTTTCCCCATTGAGAATGATATTTGCTGTAGGTTTTTCATAGATGGCTTTTATGATATTGAGGTATGTACTTTCTATCCCTATACTCTGAAGAGTTTTGATCAAGAAAGGATGCTGTACTTTGTCAAATGCTTTTTCTGCATCTATTGAGAGGATCCTATGATTCTTGTTCTTTCTTTTGTTAATGTATTGTATCACATTGATTGATTGGCAGACGTTGAATCAACCTTGCAGCCCAGGGATAAATCCCACTTGGTCGTGGTGAATAATCCTTTAATGTACTGTTAGATCCTATGGGCTAGTATTTTGGTGAGAATTTTTGCATCCACGTTCATCAAGGATATTGGTCTGTAATTCTCCTTTTTGATGGGGTCTTTGTCTGGTTTTGGGATCAAGGTAATGGTGGCCTCATAAAATGAGTTTGGAAGTTTTCCTTCCATTTCTATTTTTTGGAACTGTTTCAGGAAAATAGGTATTAATTCTTCTTTAAATGTTTGATAGAAATCCCCTGGGAAGCTATCTGGCCCTGGGCTTTTGTTTGTTGGGAGATTTTTGATGACTGCTTCAATTTCCTTAGTGGTTATAGGTCTGTTCAGGTTTTCTATTTCTTCCTGGTTCAGTTTTGGTAGTTGATACATCTCTAGGAATGCACCCATTTCTTCCAGGTTATCTAATTTGCTGGCATAGAGTTGCTCATAATATGTTCTTATAATTGTTTGTATTTCTTTGGTGTTGGTTGTGATCTCTCCTCTTTCATTCATGATTTTGTTGATTTGGGTCATTTCTCTTTTCTTTCAATAAGGTTGGCCAGGGGTTTATCAATCTTATTAATTCTTACAAAGAACAAGCTCCTAGTTTTGTTGATCTGTTCTACTGTTCTTCTGGTTTCTGTTTCATTGATTTCTGCTCTGATCTTTCTTATTTCTCTTCTCCTGCTGGGTTTAGGCTTTATTTGCTGTTCTTTCTCCAGCTCCTTTAGGTGTAGGGTTAGGTTGTGTAGTTGAGACCTTTCTTGTTTCTTGAGAAAGGCTTGTATTGCTATATACTTTCCTCTTAGGACTGCCTTTGCTGTATCCCAAAGATTTTGAACAGTTGTGTTTTCATTTTCATTGGTTTCCATGAAATTTTTTTAATTCTTCTTTAATTTCCTGGTTGACCCATTTATTCTTTAGTAGGATGCTCTTTAGCCTCCATGTATTTGAGTTATTTCCGACTTTCCTCTTGTGATTGAGTTCTAGTTTCAAAGCATTGTCGTCTGAAAATATGCAGGGAATAATCCTAATGTTTTGGTATTGGTTGAGACCTGATTTGTGACCTAGGATGTAATCAATTCTGGAGAATGTTCCATGGGCACTAGAGAAGAATGTGTATTCCGTTGCTTTGGGTTGGGATGTTCTGAATATGTCTCTGAAGTTCATTTGGTCCAGTGTTTCATTTAATGTCTTTATTTCCTTATTGATCTTTTCTTAGATGATCTGTCCATTTCAGTCAGGGGGGTGTTAAATCCCCCACTATTATTGTATTGTTGTCAATGTGTTTCTTTGCTTTTGTTATTAATTGCCTTATATAATTGGCTGCTCCCATGTTAGGGGCATAGATATTTACAATTGTTAGATCTTCTTGTTGGTTAGACACTTTAAGTAAGATATAGTGTCCTTCCTCATCTCTTATTACAGTCTTTGTTTTAAAATCTAATTTGTCTGATATAAGAATTACCACCCCAGCTTTCTTTTGGTGTCCATTAGCATGGTAAATGGTTTTCCATCCCCTCACTTTCAATGTGGTGGTGCCTTTGGGTCTAAAATGAGTCTCTTGCAGACAGCATATCGATGGGTCTTGTTTTTTAATCCAATCTGATAGCCTGTGTCTTTTGATTGGGGCATTTAGCCCATTTACATTCAGGGTAACTATTGAAAAGAATGAATTTAGTGCCATTGTATTGCCTGTAAGGTGACTGTGACTGTATATTTTCTGTGTTCCTTTCTTATCTATGCTGCTTTTAGGCTCTCTCTTTGCTTAGAGGACCCCTTTCAATATTTCTTTTAGGGCTGGTTTTGTGTTTGCAAATTCCTTTAGTTTTTGTTTGTCCTGGAAGCTTTTTATCTCTCCTTCTATTTTCAATGACAGCCTAGCTGGATATAGTATTCTTGGCTGCATATTTTTCTCGTTTAGTGCTCTGAAGATATCATGCCAGTCCTTTCTGGCCTGCCAGGTCTCTGTGGATAGGTCTGTTGCCAATCTAATATTTCTACCATTATAGGTTACATATCCCTTCTCCCGAGGTGCTTTCAAGATTTTCTCTTTGTCTCTGAGACTCGTAAGTTTTACTATTAGATGTCGGGGTGTTGACCTATTTTTATTGATTTTGAGAGGGGTTCTCTGTGCCTCCTGGATTTTGATGCCTGTTTTCTTCCCCACATTAAGGAAGTTCTCTCTTATAATTTGCTCCAATATACCTTCTGCCCCTCTCTCTCTTTCTTCTTCTTCTGGGATCCCAATTATTCTAATGTTGTTTCATCTTATCGTATCGCTTATCTCTCGATTTCTGCCCTCGTGATCCTGTAGTTGTTTCTCTCTCTTTTTCTCAGCCTCTTTATATTCCATCATTTGGGCTTCTATATCGCTGATTCTCTCTTCTGCCTCATTTATCCTAGCAGTTAGTGCCCCCATTTTTGATTGCACCTCATGAATAGCCTTTTTGATTTTGACTTGGTTAGATTTTAGTTCTTTTATTTCTCCAGAAAGGGCTTCTCTAATAACTTCCACGCTTTTTTCAAGCCCAGCTAGTATCTTTAAAGTCACAATTCTGAAATCTAGGTCCGACATCGTACTAATGTCCGTATTGAGTAAGTCCTTGGCAGACGGTACTACCTCTTGTTCTTATTGCTTAGGTGATTTTTTTGTTTTGTTTTGTCATTTTGTTCAGAGGAGAATAGATGAATAAGAGAACAAAATGTAACAGGTTAACAACGTCCCCAGCAAATATACTCTATACAAATCAGAAAAGACCTGAAACCAAGGGAAAAGAAAGGGAAAGAAAGAAAAAAGAAAGAGAAAAAAAAAGAAAAAGATAAGGATAAAAACAAACAAAAACAGAACAAAACAAACAAAAAAAAACAGAATATGATCAAATATGATCAGGCTAGTGCATAGATCAGTGCCACACACTAGATTTTTGGTGTATTTTTGTCTGTCAGAAGAAAGTGCCTCCTAAAATTTTAAAGGAAGAAAGACTTATATATGTACAAAATAAGTGTTGATAGAATGAAGGGATGGAAGATGACTGTAAAGATCAAAATTATAAAAGGTTTTATAAACAGAATTGATAAGATAAGAAGTTGTTTGAAAAAGAAAGATTTAAAAAAAAAAAGAAAAGAAAAAAATGTGATCAGGCAGGAGACTAGAACAAAGCCATACACTAGTGATATAGGATATATTTTGATCTGTTAGAAGAAACTGTATATCAAAATTTTAAAGAGAGAAGAACTTATATATATATATATATATATATATATATATATATATATATGCCAAAAATAAGGGTAACTACTATCAAGGGATAAAATATGACTCTAAAAGTGAAAAATAAAAAATGTTTTTTTTAAAAAAGGGATTGATAAGATGTTGGTTGAAAAAGGGAAAAAGAAAAATTCAAAAAAAACAAAAACAAAAAACAGTTAAAAAATTAACTTTGAAAAACTAATGTATCATGGTAAAAAAAGCCACGAGTTCTATGTGCAGTATTCCCCTAGCGCTGGAGTTCTCCCGTTCTCCTTGATCGGTAAACTTGGTCTTGGCTTGCTTGCTGTTCGTGCTGATCTTCTGGGGGAGGGGCCTGTTGCTGTGGTTTCCAAATGTCTTTGCTGGAGGCCGAATTGCCCCGCCCTTTGTCGGTCAGGGCTAACCAAGCTGCTCGGGTTTGCTCTCGGGAGCTTTTGTTTCCTGCAAGCTCTTGGTGCAGCTTTGGAGGACCAGGGTGAAAATGGCGGCCTCCCAATCTCCACCCGGAGGAGCTGAGAACTCGGGGCCCCACTCCTCAGTGCGCCCCCAGAGAAAAGCAGTCACTCCCGTCTCCCTGGTCTCCGGCTGCACTCCGTGCTCACCCGGCCTGTGACTGAGCATTTCTATCTCTGGCACCCGACCCTGTATGGAGTCTCCAAACCCAGCAGTTCCCTGCGGTGCACTACTGCGCCGCTCCTCCCCGGGGAGGAAGGGGAGTCTCCCCGGCTCTGCCGCTTGTTGGGTCCCTGTTGGAGGAGCAGTGGCCCAGCTGGGCCGTGGATCACAGTTTATGGCAACCCTGAGCTGAGAGCCCGCGCCTCGGCTCCGTCTCTGCAGCCGGCTTCCTCACTCCGGTACCTGGGAGCTCTGCTGCACTCAGGCACCTCCGGTCTTTCTGTGACCCTGAGGGTCCTGAGTCCACACTGTCCCGCGAGGGTTCCACCCCCTGCTTAGCCACTGGAGCAACATCCCTCAGTGGAGCCAACTTCTAAAAGTTCTGATTTTGTGCTCCGCGGCTCTATCACTTGCCAGAAGTGGCCAACGGAGGCGCCCTCCCCCGCCGTCTATCCTCCCGAATATCTCCTTGGATTCACTTCTCCGCATGTCCTACCTTCCAGAAAGTGGTCGCTTCTCTGTTCAGAGAGTTGTTGCTACTCTCTTCTTCGGTCTCCTGTTGAGTTCGTAGGTGTTCAGAATGGTTTGATCCCTATTCAGCTGAATTCCTGAGACCAGACTAAATTCAGGTCTCCTACTTCTCCACCATCTTGCTCCACCCCCCAACACTAATGCATTTCTAAAACCATTCTTTTTTTATTTTATTACATTATAAAAGTAATTTAAAAGTAATTAATGGACTACTTTTATTTAGTTTGGTAGAAAATTCCCAAATGGTGCACCTTCCTTCCATATATTCCTCACATTTTCCCCTGGTAGTAACATCTTTCATAACAGTACTAAAGTTACCAAAACTAGAAAAGTAATTTTGATACAATACTATTAACTAAAGACCTTAAGCAAATTCCACCAGCTTTTCTATAATGAATTTAACACTTACATTTTCTCATTCTTATGTACCCAATAAGAGCACCTCAGTTTTTTCTTTTAATATTTGACTTCCCTTGATATGCACATTTGTTTATTCTCTACATTGTGGGCCATCAAATATATTTTGGTAAGAAAATAAAGTGATAGTTTATTGAGAATAATGATTTTTATTGGAAAGTTGGTAAAACGTCCTTCCCTTCAGTGACCTTACTCTATCCCTTCCCCTTTATATCTCGCTTTTTTTTTCTTAGTGAATCATTGCTGATACTAACTTTCTTTGACTCTTGCTTCGATTTACAATTTTTCTTTACAATTTTGGAGATCAAACTTTAACATAAAATAGTTGATTTGACTACTAACTTAATGGGGTCCTTGTGAATCAGTTTACTTTTCTGGAGCTTTGTTTCATTATTTATACAATGTAGACATTGAACTATATGATTCTTTAGCTTCATTTTATCTCTAAAATACTGACTTTATAACTAGTTTCCTGCCTAGTTTTATTATTACATTTTTTCCTGACTCACTGCTTCAGTTTTGTAAGGCTACCTGTGGACCAGTGAGGGTTGTCACTATGTGTGTTTACTTAGATATTTATAGAAGGATTTTTGCAAGGTAAATTTTTAAGGACTTCCTTTTTCTCATTTACCTATTACTCTCACACGTATTTTGCCTATTTTGTTTTCCCTGTGGGTATTAATGTGGGTCTGAAACAACTATATTTTGGTTTAATTTAGGATGCTAAGGTAAGTTCCAGGGGGATGTCACACATTTTTTTGTCATGGTAATTATAAATATAATGAAGACTTAAAGCCTCTGGCCTAATTTGGAATTTAATGATCAGTATCTTTCCCTACAGCATGATGCCTAAGCAAAGTGTGAGTTACTTTGTTTTCTTTTAAAAGTTCTGTGAAAAGTATCAATTGAAGTGATACAACTATTTGAATGTTTAAATGACCAAATTCAAAACTATGAAACATATTAGAAAACATTAATAAAAAGTCACTTTCTATGAAATTAAATTGCTCAAGCAACTTCTAATGTAGTTGCCTTTTCATCTGCTATGAAAGAGATTGAGTAATTTAGTATTAATGCAATAAGTTCCAAAATGTTTTATATTCGTAAATTATAACTTAGTTCGTGGGACTAAAAGGAATATTCAAGAATAGCTGTATTATTTGGGGCGCCTGGGTGGCTCAGTTCGTTAAGCGACTGCCTTCGGCTCAGGTCATGATCCTGGAGTCCCGGGATCGAGTCCCACATCAGGCTCCCCTGCTCAGCGGGGAGTCTGCTTCTCCCTCTGACTCTCCTCCCCCTCATGCTGTCTCTCATTCTCTCTCTCTCAAATAAATAAATAAAATCTTTAAAAAAAAAAAAAAAAAAAGAATAGCTGTATTATTTTGTGTTCAGAAGTTAAAGCAATTTTTGCTCTGTTCTCTCTTGGTAAGTAGGCAGAATTGGTTGGTAAAAGGGCATTAATGGAAATTACTTTCTCTCTCCCCATTCACAATGAGGATGCATATTTTGTATTCTTTCATGAGATGGTCAGTCAGGTGCAGCCAGGGCAGGAGACAGAGGAGAGGCTCAGGAAAACAAAGCTGATGATATTCACAAGTCTGAGAGACAGAAAGCACAGCACAACACACAGGGCCACGTAGGAAAGACAACAGGGTGGTGGTCGGAAGGTCAAAGACAGGAGTGAGGGGAAAGCATTAACTAATAGCCTTTATTGGCATTTCTGGCGGAAAGGTAAAGCAGGGTAGGATAAACACTTTAGAATTGCCTAGTGTGAATAATTCCATTGGTTTTTAAATAACAGGGCTAATAGTTGCCTGGTATCTGGCCTGGGGATGATTTTAAAGCAGAGGACTATTGCCTCCTGGGCTGCAGACCAGATAGAAGAGGTAATAGCTCTGGATTGGCTAATTTTTGTTTGTGTTTTTGTTTTCTTTTATTGAAGTATAGTTAACTCACAGTGTTACATTAATTTCAGGTGTACAATGTAGGGATTGGGCAACTTTATACATTAGGCTATGTTCACCACAAGTGGAGCTATTATCTGTCAACATACAACCCTATTACATTATCATTGACTGTATTCCCTATTTTGTACCTTTCATCCCTGTAACTTATTCATTACATAACTGGAAGCCTATATCTCTTGTTCCCCTTCATCCATTTTGCTCATCTCCCACCCACCTCCCCTTTGGCAACCATCAGTTTGTTCTCTGTATTTATGGGTCTATTTCTGTTTTGTTTGCTTCCTTCTTTCTTCATTTTTATGGGTTTTTTTTTTATTCTACATATAAGTGAAATCATGTGATATTTGTTTTTCTCTGACTTATATCACTTAGCTTAATATCCTCTAGGTCCATTCATGTTGCAATGGTAAGATCTCATTCTTTTTTATGGCTGAGTAATATCCGTGTGTGTGTGTGTGTGTGTGTGTGCATCTCATCTTTTTTATCCATTCATCTATTGATGTATACCTGAGTTGCTTCCATATCTTTGCTATTGTAAATAATGCTGCAATAAACATAAGGGTGCATGTATATTTTTGAATTAGTGTTTTTGTCTTCTTTGGATAAATACCGAGTAGTAGAATTACTGGATCATATGGTATTTCTATTTTTAATTTTTTGAGACACCTCCAATCTGTTTCTTTTTTTTTTTTAAGATTCATTTATTTATTTGAGAGAGAAAGAGAGAAAGAGAGTATGAGCAGGGGGAGAGAGAGAGAGAGGGAGAGAATCTCAAGCAGATTCCCTATTGAGAGCGGAGCCCAGTGGGGGTTCAATCTCACTACCCTAAGATCATGACCTAAGCCGGAACCAAGAGTCAGACACTGAACCAACAGAGCCACCCAGGTGCCCCTCCATATTGTTTTTTATAGTGGCTGCACCAGTTTGCATTCCCACCAATAGTACATGAAGATTTCCTTTCCTCCATATTCTCTCCAACACTTGTTGTTTCTTGTCTTTTTGATCCCAGCTATCCTGGCAGGTATGAGGTGATATTTTATTTTATTTATCTTTTCATGTGTCTGTTAGCCATCTATATGTCTTCTTTGGAAAAATGCCTCCTCAGGTCCTCTACCCGTTTTTTAATCAGATTATTTGGGGTTTCTTTGGTGTTGAGTTGTAAAAGTTCTTTTTTTTTTTTTTTAAGATTTTATTTATTTATTTGACAGAGAGAGAGACAGAGAGGGAACACAAGCAGGGGGAGTGGGAGAGGGAGAAGCAGGTTTCCTGCTTAGCAGGGAGCCCGATGAGGGGCTCAATCCCAGAACCCTGAGATCATGACCTGAGCCGAAGGCAGTCGCTTAACCAACTGAGCCACCCAGGCGCCCCGAGTTGTAAAAGTTCTTTTCATATTTTGGATACAAACCCCTTATCAGATATATCATTTGTGAATATCTTCTCATTCAGTAAGTTGCTGTTTTGTTTTGTTGATGGTTTCCTTTGTTGTGTAAAATCTTTTTATTTTGGGGTAGTCCCAGTAGTTTAGTTTTGCTTTTGATTCTGTTGCCTAAGGAAACAAATCCAGAAAAATATTGCTAAGGCCCAAGTCAAAGAAATTGCTGACTTTGTTTTCTCCTAGGAGTTTCATGGTTTCATGTCTCACATTTAGGTCTTTAAGCCATTTTGAATTTATCTTTGTGTATGACATAAGAAAGTGGACCAGTTTAATTATTTTGCATGTAGCTATCCAATTTTCCCCATAATATTTATTGAAGAGACTGTCTTTCCCCCATTACACATTCTTCCTGCTTCAATGGGTACTGACCATGTAAGTGTGGGTTTATTCCTGGGCTCTCTCTTCTGTTCCATTGATTCACATGTCTGTTTTTGTGCCAGTATCATACCATTTGATTTCTATAACTTTGTCGTACATCTTGAAATCTGGGATTGTGATAACTACAGCTTTGTTTCCTTTCTCAAGTTTAGTTTAGTTATTTGGGGTCTTTGGTGGTTTCATACAAAACTTTGGCTGAAAGTTTTGTGGCTGCTTTCTTTCTTTAGTATTATTTGTTCTAGTGAAGTGAAAAATGCTGTTGATATTTTCATAGGAATTGCATTGAATCTGTAGATTGCTTTGGGAAATACGGACATTTTAACAATATCAGTTCTTCTAAATGGGTTGGTTAGTTTGTATGTCAAAGGCATGTTCCTGGCTGGGCCCTTTGCTGTCTCTAAGATTTGATTATCCCCAGCACAGGTAATCTCACTCTAGCTGGAAAAGTTCTTTTAAAGATGTCAACATATCATAATTTACAAAAAATAAAAACATTTAAAAATATTTACAATACAACTCTGATATTATTTAAAAATTAGTAGTGGGCTATTATAAAAATGAGCTATATACTCGTTGCATGTCTGTAATGCATTCTTAAATTGGAAGCATCTCTGTCCTCCATAGTGTGTACTTTCCAGAATTTCATCTGAAAAGAATGAATGTGAAGAATATCTTTCTTCTGCTCAGAGCATTCAGCAAAATAATTTCCAGGTCACAGGTTTAATAAGGTTCTTCAGAGAAACAGAACAAATAGAACGTATGCATAAAGAGAGAGAGAGAGATAATTTGAAGAATTGGCTTGCACAGTTGTGGAGGATGGCAAGTCAAAAATCTAGAGGGTAGTCTGACAGGTTGTAGACTCAGGGAAGAGTTGATTCTGTACCTCAAGTCTGAAGATAGTTTAGAAACTCAATTCCCTCTTCCTTAGGGGACTTTAGTCTGCTTTCTCTTAAAGCTTTCATCTAACTGGATGAGACTAACCCACATTATGGAGGGTAATCTGCTTTCCTCCAAGGGTATGGATTTAAATGTTAATATCACCTAAAAAAATACCTTCACGGCAATATCCAGACTTATGTTTAACCAGATCTGTATACCTTGGCCTAGCCAAATTGACTCATAGAATTAACTATTACACATGGCTAGCTGAACAAAATGCTTCAAGATGTGGTAGTATAAATCAATAAATAATTCCCATAAGAGTAATAGCCTGGAACCCAAAAATGATTATTATTTGTAGTCATATTTGCACACTAATTTGTTTGTTCATCTGTCTACATTTATTAAAGAATACCAATTTATGACTTCTATGACTTTTCTTGGGAGATAGTTCTCCATGAATCACTCACATTTCTGCATGTCTTAGAGTGAAACAATTATTGCCTTTTAGTCTGAAGTATTCTTTCAAAGATGTTTGTATAGGAAAGAGCCTTAGAAGAAGAGATAGTTTACACCTACAGTGTAAAGGGCAGCCTTGTTTATTGCCCTTTATAAAAAGATTTGGGTTTTCTAACTTCAGAATTATTTTTTGTAATACAACTCACTGATTGTGAATACATCTAAAATGGCCCAACCCAGTCATCCCCATGGGACTTTGGAGTGAAAGGAACTGATACCAGTTCTGCTGAAGACCATAGTGCTTGCTATGCCATGAGTAATAAAGTCCTTTATATTTGACTTACAAGTCTTGTGTCTTCCACTATCATCTATGAACCGGTAATGGACTAAGTTGTTAGTTTGAAAGTAGGGTAAAAACTCAGTTCTTAACAATTCTTGAAACTGTCTGTTCAATTATCATTTTAGATTACTTTATTGGCAACTATGATGCTTACCATGATACTCTCATTAATCTTACCTATGCTCATCACTTTATCAAAGACGAAATATGTGAATGTGATAGAGAGACAATCTGTATCACCCTCGTCCCAAATGGAAACTAACAATGTGATTTTGATGATAAAAGGAAGCTACTATGTAATATAGTCTGTTCATCTTAAAATAAAACCCTATATGAACTTTACACATCTCTTTGAACACAACAACAAAGCATTTTGTTCTGATTGAGAGGAGCTTGTGTATTTACCCTCTTGGACCTATTAATTGATCTGAGGAAGGACCTGGAATGAAAATGAGGATGAGAACATCAGCCTCAGCTGGCCGTGGGGGACGGATAATACAGAAGACGTCAGTCTGGCCAAAGATTCCTGTAACCTCAGGAGATAGGAAATTCAGCAGGCAAGCTTAACTGCCACACTATTAATTAAATCAACTTCATTCACTCATGTCAGATACATATAAGCTGTGATGCCTCAGGCCACATTGAAATACACAAAGAGGATTTGGATTAATTGACTACGTGAATATGAGGCAGGAGAATTGTCCAAGTACTGACTCTGAATTGTTCAAGTGCTGACTTTGAGGCAAGGTAAAGCATCTCTGGCCCTAAGCATGTCTACATGGCATACTATTTGAGGCATGTGATCATCCTCTGCACTCATGGAAACTCTTTTGTAATACTTAATTCCAGCTCAGAAAAATATTTTTCACATTACAGATAGAAAATCCTTAAGGATACATTGGGAAAATATAGGCATTGTGTTTTTATAATGCCAATTGTCATGTATAATTTCCAATTAATTCCTCAGTATGTTAATCAGATTCTCTTATAAAGGATCAAGACTTACAGAGATCCAGTCTATGCACCTTAATGAAACTAAAGCCTTTGCCGTTTAAAAAAAAAAAAAAAAATCTGGGACCCATTTTTAAAAATAAATAATTTTGTTTTAAATATATAAAACTTTAATCCTCTTCTGTTCCATAAAATGTGTAATGATACAAATCAGACGTGTAATGGTGTTTTAGAAGTATGTTTTTCTCTACTCTTTTTAAAATGCTTATTTTATCTAGTCCTGGGTATTAAATTAATTTAAATAACTTTTCTAATTACTTCTTTTAAATCCACATAATTATTCTCTTTAATTTACATAAATTGTATTATCTCCTATTCATCCTCATTTCCTAAATGGTAAATATCACCTATAACAAATTGCTATCTTCAAGAATTTTTCACTTAAGTGAAAAGTCTGGCTTTTGATGATCGTGTGTGTGTGTGTGTTTGTGTGTTTTAGCATACTACTCATATATTATGCCCATTTATAAAAGTTATTCTTAAAATACCAGAACAGTATTTACAAAGGAAAAATGATGGAAAATTTAATAATTTGAGCCAAAACAATATGTTAATCAAAACAGTATGCATTCACAGAGTGCATTAAAAAGTCTATTTTTAATCTGAAGTATATAGATAAATGTCTCAATTCTCACTTAGAATGGAACATGTAAATATGTTAATTAAAAAAATATAAGAAAACATTATCTACTGGAACTTTTTTCTTCTTTCTCTTTTTCTTTCTTTCTTTCTTTTTTTTTGAAGGAGTTTCGAACATGTTGAGAGTCCTTCCCTATTGATAAATGAAAATGAATATTTTGTTAAACTTAAGGGCAATTTTGCCAGATTAAAAAATACACATTTATAATATTTTTTTGCTCTTAGTTATATAATAATAATAATAATAATATAGTAGTGAATGTTGATTTTGGAATGTAGAATACTTGAACTCCACCAAAAGATATCAAAGCAATCTACTCTATCAAGTTTTACCAACTTTATCAAACAGCTTTCTTATATTTGAAGTCATGTGTTTTCTCAAGCTGGTAACTCATATCTCTGTAGTCATCTATGTTTGTTTGAAATTTGAGTGACATCAACTTTCATATGTCCTGATCACCTGGTTGAAGGATTTTGGTCATAGAGTCCCTAATAGTCCATTGCAGGTAGGCTCCAACCAAACTTTTTCAATAAAAAATCAAATTTACATAAAACCAGTGTCCTATGTCTTAGTGTTACATCAGTCATTGGCTCATTAAAGGCAGGTACCGAATGGTACAAAGTCAGAATACTTTATCAATGTATAGTTATTGAAAAAGGGATTCACTAGTTGTTCAGTCTTTGTCCTACAAGAGAAGAAATCTCTCCATACCTTATTAAAGATATCCTAGAAAGATTCCTGATTTGCACATAGACTGTTTTATGAGTTTCTTTATTTTAGAATTGTATTCAGCCTCATTCTTCCCACAATGGAAAACAAACAAACAAAACACACACACATACACACACACACACACGCACACACAGCTAAAAAATACTAGGCCAAGGTGTCTGAGTGGCTCAGTCGGTTAAGAGTCCAAGTCTTGATTTTGGCTCAGGTCATGATCTCAGGGTTGTGAGATTGAGCCCCGCTTGGGGCTCAGTACTAAGCAGAAGTCTGCTTGAGATTTTCTGTCTTCCTCTCTCTCTGCCCCTTCCCCCCACTCTTGCTCTCTCTCTCTCAAATAAATAAACAAATATTTAAAAAGAACCACTAAGCTAATTGTTTCATTTCTATCTTAATAGACTAGATAGGTAGCTACAGGGAAACTTATAATGATAATGATATTATTAGTAATAATATTAATAACAATATTTATGTAACATTTACCATGCGCTGACTATTATTTTAAGGATTTTGCACATATTCATTCATTTAATCTTAAGCCAATCCTATGAGTTAAGCACTATCATTACACCCATTTTAAAGATTAGGAAATTGAGGAGTAGAAAGGTTAAGTGAATTCACTCAGAGATATGGTGAGTGGCAGGGCCTAGGTCTTGTAATTTCAGAACTTGTGATCCTAATCACTCCTTTATGCTGTTCAAGCATTTCATTTTTCAAAGAAAAAGCAACCAATGTAATTAGGGACAGAATCCTCCCAATTTTGGAATTCAATTCCATTTCACTCTTACTTACTATTTATTCACAACTGACTCTGCATATACTATTTCTAGGTGAAGTTGGCCACTGGTCAAAATGCAAGGACATATTATTAAATAATCATTCTCAGAGAGAAAAATATGAGGAATATTTCTATCAAGTAATACTCATAAGGCAAAGAGCCAGGGCATATATAGAATTTTTTATCCTGATAAATTAGTAAAAGCTAACATATTTTGGGAATTGAGAATATTGTAGGCAGTATGCTAAGTGCTTTCCATGTAGTAGCTAAGTTACCCCTTGTTATCACCTTGTGATGTAGGTGCTATGATTACCTTCACTTGATGATTGGAGAAATTAAAGATCAAAGTGACTGAGTTGCTTATCTAAGTGTCAGAAACAAAATTTCAATCCACATAGTATTGCAACTGCTTCATATGAAAAATAAATAAAAAGTGTCAAGTTAGATGTCAACAGGAAATTTATAAAAATAAGAGAGCTATTGAAGATGGAAGTGTTCGTGCCAGAGTAGATTTCAAATGTAATACAATTTTTGAAAACTGACTAACAAGATAAAAATCAGCCACAGACTATTAATAAATATAAAGGAAAAGAGTAAACAGCTATTATTTTTCCATTATGCCAGAGCAAGAAAGTGCTCAGTAAAATTAAGTGTCAATAAAGTAAAGACAAAATTAAACTTTTTTTCTAAGCATAGACACAATTAACCTCTGAAAATGACTCATACCGGATGGTAATGAAGCAGATAGCTTAGTGAAATTGAGAACATATCTGATTCACTATAATGGGATTTTCAGTTAGATCAAATCACATGTTGTATTAATCATCCTGAGTCAGGGCACATGCTGATGAGCAGAAAGGGTCACCAAAGAAAATTTTATTTTTCTCCAAGGCCAGAAGGGTCATGATTAAAAAACAGGATAATAGTAAATATTCATTACATGTGCATATGAGGGAATATCAGGAAGATGTGCCCATAGTGTGTCAATCAGCACTTCTGTCTCTAGTGTTTTGTCCAGTGAGCTCCAGTTCTCTACCTCATCCCTGGGAGGAAAGGAGACAAAGGCTCCCTTGGTTTTGAGAGAAGAAAAGGCATTCACGGCAATTTCTTATGCAGCAGAGAAATGGAACTGCCTTTATGATGCTGTAGACAGTTTGGAAGGTTGTTCATCAAATGGCGAAAAGCGAGAGCAGGACTCACCCCAGGAATAGTGCAGTTTTAAAGATCTTTACACTGGGGATCAGCTGACTTGGATTTTTGTTCCAATTCTACCACTTCTTGCGTGATAATAGACGATAACCCTTCACTTTAAAGTGTTGGCATTTTCCTTTCTGTAAAGGTTTGAATTAGTTGAACTCATATAAGATTATGTATTTATAATATCTCTTTGAATTACCACTGCCTGTATCTTACAGAAGTCTGAATAGTGTCCTTTTAAAAATAAGTCTAGAATGGGGCACCTGAGTTGCTCAGTCAGTTAAGCATCTGCCTTCGGCTCAGGTCATGATCCTGGGGTCTTGGGATGAAGCCTCACGTTGTCAGTGGGCTCCCTGCTTAGTAGGGAGCCTGCTTCTGCCTCTGCCCCTCCCCCTGCTTGTGCTCTCTCCCTCCCCGCCCACTGTCAAATAAATAAAATCTTAAAAAAATAAGTCTAGAATATAGAGAATTATTTCAGTGTTTCTTTGGGATTCACTGTTCATACAGTTCCATGATGAAAACCTGTTCGGGGCTTTCAAAGGTATGCTTCTGCTGGACCTGGTCATCTCTTGGCAAGAGGGCATTCCTATTATTTTGATTACTCAAATTGTATATTGCAAGTTTCAATATGCTTACTTTTTGAACATAGTACTTGTTCATATTACTTGATTTTTTTTTTCTAAACAGTCTGTATCACTATATTTATGTTCTGGGAATTTTCTCCCTTTGCTGTGCCATCCCTTGTATTTTCCTGTTTTCCTGCAGATCACTGTTTCATTTAAAATATATCGAGACAGGGCCTGTCATTCACATAAAATGGCACTCAAAATAAAATTGAAAAATATGCTATGGAATGATATTTTCCAAAATGAGACTATAAAGAACGCATGAATCAGAATTCATTCCTTTTTGAATTAAACATTTCTGAACTAGAACATAAGCAGTGTGCGCTATTGTAAAATGTGTTGCTCTCTTGTTTTTTCTTTTTACAGATCTTGATAATGTGGAAGGCATTGCTGTGGACTGGATTGGAAATAACCTTTACTGGACAAATGATGGTCATAGGAAGACCATTAATGTAGCCAGGCTGGAAAAAGCTTCTCAGAGTCGGAAGACTCTTTTAGAAGGAGAAATGTCCCATCCCAGAGGGATTGTGGTGGATCCTGTTAATGGGTATGTTATATTTTATCAGTTTGATATGAGGAAAATATTGTTTTTTTGTATATTTAGTAGTAGCAAGTTTGATTTAAACTCACACATGAATGGCCTGAATGGGAAAAGTTACTCATTTAATGATTTTCTCTTGTAGAAAATGTGCTAAATAAACGTGTCAAAATACACTTAACTGAAATAAACAGATTATTTGTATAAAAGATATATTTATTTGATTTACTCAGACAAGGACTATAATTCTCCATTTTAGACTGCCTGACACCAAGATAAATAATCAATTGAGATAATCAATCAATTTATATTTTAAAGGGTATTAAAATTGAATGTATTCAGAAAATAGAAAAGATTTGTTTTGTACATTTACTGTGGGCCAGACATTTTGTTAAACAGGTTCACTAATCCTCACAATAATCTTTTGAACTAGTTGCTATTCTCATCTTTGTCTTACAAAGGAGAAATTGATAACTGATTTATAAAAGAGCATTAAATTATTAAGTGACCAAGTAGATATTTAAACCCCAGCAGTCTGTCTCCAAGAATTTGCTCAGAGCTACACTATAGTCCACTACTTTTTACTAGTCAAGGTTAGTAGTCACATAATTCTAGACATAACCATAGTTTTTATGTACTACTTGTTTTAGGATGGAATAGTTTGTGTAATTCTCAGGAATATATTTTTCCCATTACCTGAATATAAACAACATTGTGCATATAGAAATATTGAAGAATGTGACCATTCCTAACAGAATGTCAGAATCAAATGAATGAATTACATATTTTAAATGTACAGTTGTTATATGTGATGTTTATCCCTCCCATGTCTTATACTGCAGTTTCAAAATAGCATCACAAAACAAATATTCTTTATTTCTTACTACACACATAGAAAAAATACTCCCTTGCAGAGGAAGTGTATAGCTTCCTAATAAACTGAGATCACCAGACTGTAGTTCCTAGAATTGTCTTGAGAATAGCTCAAAACAAATACAATTAAAGTACTTCTTCCTAAGCTGACATTTAAGCAGTGGATGAACTCATTGTGTGTGTTCTTATAAGACATAATTATAAAGTAATTTCAGTGATTTTATGTGTGGATTCCATAATTATCTGTCCTATTCTTGGACTTTTAAGCCAAATCATCTATCTGACCTAAATTTAAATCAAGGCAATCTTAATTTTAAGAGAAACAATTTATTACACACTGTCTAAATCTACTTGAAGCAAGATATCTTAAAACAGTGTCTTCCTTCTCAGTATTCTGTTAGAGAAATATATGGAGGTCATAGAATCATGATTTAGAAGGAAATTTAGAGGCCATTAGTCCCATCTCTCTATTCAAATTCAAGAATCCCCTTCAACACTTCCCTCATAGGCAGGCATCCAACTTGGATTTAAACCCTATAACATTTACATAGTTTATAGTATTTGGGGACCATTTTAATTGACTTTTTTTTTCTTTTCATTAAGGCAATATCTGGCAATATCGGCATCTCTGTAATATCTACTAGCTGACCCTATATTTGCCTCTGTTGCTATAAAGAATCTTAAATCTTTTCCACTAGACATTTTCTATTTTCTATTATGCACCAACCTGAAAAACACATATGTGTGTATATATATATGAATATACATATATTCATATATATTCATATATACACATACATACACATATATTTATTTGCATATACATACACACACAAATATATATATTTTTTTCATGCACACAAATTTTTCCCTAGCAATATACCATATCCAGAATTCTGCACTAGGTATACAGTAGTTAACAAAACAGGCATAGCCTTAAACCTTGTGAAGCATCTTCTGTTATCTGCAAGGTGCAGGATAGGCAGATAGAACAAGAAATAAGTACCAAATAAGCAACTAATGTAATTTCTACAGACCAGAATGAAGGAGGAGAACAAACAGAATGACATAATGGAGACTAACAGGGAGACGGATTTCAATAGGTTTGCTGAAAGGCCTCTCCAAGGGTGTATCATTCAAACCAAGACTTAACATAGAAAAGGAATCAGCAATGGAGAGTGAGGGAAAGAGTATTTCAGATCAAGAAAATCATACATTTGAAGATCTTAAGTTGGGTAAAAGCTTGACTATCAGAGGAACCGAGATGAGGACAGTGGAGTTGGACTGTTGATAGCAAGGGCAGAAGTGATGAAGATGCAGTTGGAAAGGAAGCAGGATGAGAGCTTTGTACTTGTGTTCAGTGCAGGGATAAAATAGGGAAGTAAGAATTTTAAAAAATCCAACCTGTTCTGTGGAGAATGGATTGGAAGATAGAAGTGGAATCATGTGAATTTGTTGTCCAAATAATTGTTTGACTATAATATAATTTTTAAAAAAGAAGAAACTTTAGTTTGGAAAAGTCCATTTGAAATAGGCACAATATAACTTTGCACAAAACATTAAAAATAAGAAACTTGATTTATTTACATTTTTCCTACCATAACACCTATTTGTAGCTGTATACAGGAAGAGAGAATTACAGGGTTTTTCTATTAAAATAGTCAATTAAAAAAATTACTCATTTCAGAGATATGCTTTATCCAAAGTTTCATAAACAATTACAAAATCTGTAAAGAATTTGTTCATTTATTTCTTTATTAAAATATATTCTTGAGTAACTACCATCTAGAGCAATAGAAGTTAGTAAGACAGTAATTGCCCTCAAGGAGTTTATAATCTGGTGTGCTTGGTGTGCACACACATACACACACAAATTACCTATCAATTAAATAGAATGAAATAATGCTCTTCAGAAAATCATTGTGGTTTTTCAATTCACAATTGAGCTTTAGAGAATGAAAAGGATTTCCAAATGAGTAGATTTGGTCTCTGGGGCTTAGGATGTGCAGTCATGAGGTTAGTCACTGTACTCTGACTAGACATTATAAGTATTGTTTAGAGGCACGGATGTTAATGGCAGTTTTGAGATGAGATGAGTTCACTACGGCTAGAGCAGAGGGCATGTGAAGGAACATAGTAGGAGATGAAACTAGAAATATGCAGAAGTCTTCAATGTTGGGATTAAAAGAAGGTATTTTTTTTTTCTGATGACAATAATTGGAAGGTTTTGAGAATAAAAGTCACGTTTTTCAATTCATGACTTTGGAAGACAAGTCATAGAAATATGATAGTTGTATGGGAACAATCTGTTAGAAGCTCCCTTTGAAAAGGGATAAAAGACAGACTGTAGCATTTATAATAGGAATAGAAAAGTGGGGATTGATAGAATGGAATCACAGGCCTTCACAGTTTTAGAAATGGGGATAAAGCTGTAGGGGGACTTGGTCATGATGGCACTATTTCTCAAGCTGATAGATAGAGACGAATTCCCTCCTTTCCAATAATTTCTCACTTCATAATTTATATCAGTAACTTAGAAACCTGTGTCTCCAGTTCTGACTTCTCAAAATATCATCTGTAGTAAACATGCCCAAAGCTGAGTGCGTATTTCCCCCCAAACATGATCTCCGCTATCCCTACCTCAATTAATAGTGCCACACCCTTTAGATAACATAGCTCTTATGTTAGCACTAAATCGAGTTTTTTTAACAATAAAATGTATGTTATTTTCATGGCAGAGAAGTGGTTAAGGATTTCAATATGTCTAGGATTGACCACCTAATACAATTTAATTTGGGGGTACAATCAATATCAACAAAAGCAAGCTTAGTGCTATAGGGTACAAATACAAGTAAGAAATAATCCCTGCCCTTAATTATTTTAATTTTTGTTCGAAACCATCAGACATGTAACACCATTAAATATAATATAAGCCAAAAATTCAATAAATATTATTTAAAAAACTAAAAAGAAATGTCGCTAGGAAATAAAGGAAAGACTTTATTTTGACAAAAAGGGTAGAAATAGACTTCATCAAATAATTGTATTTGAACAGAACTTGAAAAATAGAGGTGAAATTTTTCCTTCCATATTAGCAGAAGGCTCACTTAACTTAATATTTACTTAATGAATACCTGAGTCTCACATATAAAAACATTTATATTAGTTTGTACTTACTTTATAGGTTATATTTCCTATTTTCTATGTTTAGGAATGATCACATTTCATATTGATTATAAGGCTTCCACAATATAACTTTTCATCACATAATGAAATTGGGAGATGATAATCACACACTTAGCCTCTGTTCGATTGGCACCCTTGTTTAAATTTTTTCTTATATTCTGTTTGAATAAAAATAATCTTAGATAATGGATCAGATCACAAACAATGATTTCTTTAAATAGCAAAATAATATAAATTATGCTTGGATTCACCACAATTACCCTTCATGTATGTGTCTGCATGTATATGCAATTTGGGTTGGAGAATCAAAGAAAAAAAAAGAGTGTTACTGTGGTTAAAAGAAACCTACAGGGGACGATAATTGCAATTTAACAAGTTGTAAAATAGCAACAATAATAAAACTGCATTGACTAACCATATTTAAGATTTCATGGAGTATTAATAGAGATAAAAATTTGTATATTTCTCTTTTACATAGTTGTTTTATACAGTTGACGTCAACTAGTTATATCTAAGTAACATAGGACTAGAGGAAATGAAAGGACTATCCCGTTTGTTCCTAATTTATTCCAATAATTAAGACCACTTGAAGAACATACTGGATGCAAGATAAACATATTTCCATGTTTATATTTCTAGGATAAGAATGTATTTTGACAATAAAATTCACCAATCTCAATATATTTCCTCAGGTCTAAAAAGACATATCAAAATAATTTTAAACTGTTAAGGGAATTTTTAAAAAGCTTAACTGGCATAAAATAATGAATGGTGTGTTACATCCTCAGTTGTCCCAAATCTTCCTGTTTAGATCACAGTAGGAATTTTTTAGTCATGGATACAGATTTTTCCCAAATTACCTCAGAAATTCTTTAGGGTCCACAAAAAGTGGGAGGCAGAGGATCTACTAAGGGCATTTCTAGGATCAACAGCTTAGAAAAGCTTTAGAGCTTTATAAAGTTGTATATGAGGTGACTGAATTAAAACCTACACTTTAATTAATAACTCCAGAACTTTCACATGACCCTAGAGCAACACTTTTGGAGGGTTTTAACATTATTCATGAGGGAACTAGAACATTAGCTGAAGGCTCCGTCTCCCACTGTTAGAGCTTACACAAAAGACTTGTTTTTAAAGGAAGAAGCTTTTGTTTGAGATAGAAATTAAACCTCAAAATCTCAAGGTCAGTCAACCTGATGTTATTAAACTTATGTGCAGCTAAATCATCTTCTGTGGGTTTTGAGGTAATAATAAGCAGCCATAAAGCATAGATAATTTGCATGAGGAAGACAAATTAGACTTGGCCAAATAAACCCAGTATGACCATACCCTTTAGTACAAAGACAATTCAGTTGCCTGTCTTAAAAACTAATAATTCATCAGAGATTAAATAAAGCCTGGAGTAGATCATTAACGGCATTGTGAGTTCTCAGGTCAGTCAATCTGCTTTTCAGTCACATCATTGATTATATGTTTTCTGAAGTGGACAACATTTAAAAATAAGAATGCTTCAAAAATCATTCTCCAAACTTAGTATCAACCCCAGAGAAAATCAATATTTGGCACTTAGTGTTAGGCTAAAGAGCAAATGGAACCAACAAGTGCCATAGTGGTTTTTCTGTAATGTGTCTGAATGGAATGTTCACTGAACACATCTGTACTTCCCCAAGGACTCCACAGATGCCCCCTCGCTTGGCAGATGAGCATTTAGATAGGAGGAGAAATCAGAATGTAATTAGATTTTAGAGCAGTGACCAATCGAAAGAAGCATCCCTCCATATGGTGGCTGGTTGAAATAACGTGTGTGCTCTTGTTTGTAACGTCTTAGTTGGATGTATTGGACAGACTGGGAGGAAGATGAAATAGATGACAGCGTGGGAAGGATTGAGAAGGCCTGGATGGATGGCTTCAATCGGCAAATTTTTGTGACTTCAAAGATGCTGTGGCCAAACGGTTTAACTCTGGACTTTCACACCAACACATTATACTGGTGTGATGCCTATTACGATCATATTGAAAAAGTGTTTTTGAATGGAACTCACAGGAAGGTAAAAGACAAATACTGCTGTTTTTTAACTCACAGGCTTCTTCACAGAGCGATGTTGTGTTGTGTTAGAAATACTTTCAAGTTTATTTTTACCCCTCTGAGGTGGCTGCCAGTAGTCTCTGTGGGGTGGCTAAAGGAGGCTGAGCATTAAGAAGTGCAGCTGGCCCTTGCCTCCAGGAGACGGGGACCAGCTCACTGTGGTATGCCAGGATTTGTGGGATTTTAAAAAGAAGCTCTCAGGATATCGGAGCTGTTTTAAAATGCAGTTTTTCTCCATCATTTATGAGTTTGCTATGACCAAGAAACCCAACTCTCTTCAAATATCTTTAATATTTGCAGGTGAAATTTAACCTATATATTATGAAAAAGTAATTATAGTGCATTTACTTAAATAAAGAACTTCATGACAGTGGAATTGAAAACAAAAATGAACTGGACTTCAAGCCTATTGCTATGAATAAATATCAATTTCCTCTTGCTTCTTTGGGTAGGATCATTGCAAACGCTTTTGAAATTCTTGAGTAAAATAGAGGATGGAGTTGACTGTGTGCCAACAGAAGCCGTGTTAAGAGAACATCACCTCTACATTGTATCTTATAATAACCTGAGTGCATATAACTTTATAAACTGACTTCAATTGTTTAGTTACGTAATAGAAAATAGAATGTTAGAAATTATCAGAATGCTTCCATTAATACTATACTTTTTTTTGGAAAGAAAGACTGCATAGTTGGCCTAGCCTACTCATTATGAATTCTGTTTGAGAAATAAACAGTACAGTAAGAAGTTAAGACTACTTCAATCATTGGTTGACTCTAACCATGCTTTTAGTATTTATCCCCCAATAGTAAAATTGATTGGCATTTAACCTAATATCACATATTTAACAGGTGCCAAATAAATGCGTATGACTCCTTTAAGGATATTGATATGGGGCACCTGGGTGGCTCAGATGGTTAAGTGGCTGCCTTTGGCTCAGGTCATGATCCTGGAGTCCCGGGATTGAGTCCCACTTCGGGCTCCCTGCTTGGCAGGGAGCCTGCTTCTCCCTCTCCCTCTGCCTCTGCCTGCCACTCCCTGTGATTGTACTCTCTCTGTCAAATAAAAAATAAATAAATAAAATAAAGATATTGATATGTACACCACATAGATAACATTGTAATGGCTAGTATATTTTAGACTTCATGTAGGTGAGAAAATAAAGGTAAAAAACTATCTTAATTATTCAGTATATGAAAATGTGACATGAAGAATTCAGATAAGAGGAGCAAAACTTGAATTTCTAACCCCACAATATTTAGATAACTTCTTCAATTCTTTAATTTTAAATAGAGTGAATACAAAATACTTTTTCATATTGTATACAATATCACTTTATAAATGGTGAACGGTGAAAAGATATTATTATTGGAAGTGTGATTCCTGATTCCTCTTCTACAAACCTCCATGTGAAACAGCACTTATCACACGTTTGTTCCAGTTAAACAAAAACAAAATACAACTAGAATGTAAAGAATATACTAAGAAAACCAGAACTGAAATTAGCCAGTGAGTCTTGTTTATCTACTTACTACGAATAAATGTTTCTATGTTCAAAATTAAAAACTCGACCTCCCTTCCTGTCGTTTCCCAGATTTCTTCAATTTGCATTGGCCCAATTAAGTAGGAGAATCCTTTACACTCCCAATGTTGTAAGACCATGTTTTATTCCTTGGCTGTTGGATAAGCAATATCAAAATACACATAATGACACTAATTGCTCAGATCAGTTTCTATTCCAGGTTATGATACTGGAATATCATAAAGAAAAGAGCAGGAAAGAGTGTCAGGCAAAGTCATTTTAATGTTTGTATTTCTTGACCATATGAGTAATGTCATATACGAGAGGATTTAAATGGATGAAATACAAATACCTCCTTCAAATAACATGTCCTAAAAGCAGAAAAATATGCTCACATTGTGAAATACATTTTTCAAATATACTGAAAGAAAATGAGTTAAGATATTAGTTACATCATTATCTGTTATACTTGTTTGAATATCATTTTCTATAAATATTTAGTTATGTTTTTAAAGGTCAGTTCTGATTTTTCACAATGTGTTTATATTTTACAGATTGTTTACAGTGGGAAAGAGCTGAACCATCCTTTTGGACTCTCGCATCACGGGAATTATGTGTTCTGGACCGATTATATGAACGGTTCCATTTTTCAACTAGATTTGATAACGAACGAGGTGACATTACTGAGGCGTGAAAGACCACCCCTGTTTGGGCTTCAGATTTATGATCCACGAAAGCAACAAGGTATTAAAAACCATATAAAATTTCTTCTGAGTTTTACCTACACTAATACTTCACAGTATTTACAAAAGTTTTTATTTTGACAGTGTCATTTAAGTTTTATGATAAAAGGTGTCTAGTCACTCCAGAGTCAATCAAATCTTAGATTTTGTTACAATAAACATTTATTATTTATTGTTGAAAATAGCCTAAGCAAGTAACTGGGAATTCTATTTGGGTGAAGTTCAAGGATTTCTCCAAATGCTTCCTTTTTCATGTTATCTTCATGTTATTTAGAGTAAAGAAGACTGAAGAAGACAGTTATTTAAAGTAAAAAGGAAAAAGATCCACTTAATGTTTTAAAGATTAAGTATTGTGAGCAGCGAGAAAAACTTTTCATGGGAAAGAAGTATTATGTGAAAATATTTTAAAATAAGTCGTACTATGAAAAGAGTATTGTAAAAAGTATATTAGTATATTTATCTGATTAGTGTCATGTCCATTTAAGGAACATTTAATTATTTTAGATGTTAAGAAAGGGAAATAATCTACTATGATATTCATGTCTTATTAAAATCAGGTAATGTTATTGTACATTTTATCTACATGAGTTATTAATATTTATTAGGCCATCTACAAATTGCATGACTCAGAATTTAGGTATTAAGCAAAGAAAACAGCTTAGTAAATTGTGTGGTAGACTTTTGTTATGAATCTAAATAGTCACTGTTCCTTTTATTTATGGAGATATTCTTGTGAAAACTTAATGAGCGGACATTTCAACAAATTTAGGATGAAAAAATAATATCCTGAGTTTTTCAATGCATATATTGTCAATAGAAAGTTATCTAGTAGTAAGAGATTTTTTTAAGATATTTCAGCTAAATCAGATATCTTAAAAGCAAACTATCTCATTGAAGTGCTTGTTTTTTTTTCCTACTGTATTAAAATTGCCTCATTGGGATACAAATGCAATTTTATAAAATGATGGAAGTATATAAAGTAAGAAATTTCAATAGATAATGAAAGATAAAATCTTTAAAAAGAATAAAAGTGAAATTATTTGAAGTGGTATAAGCTGTATTTTTGGACAAGTAATGAAGAATAGTAACAATTGTCTAGATAGATAAAATGCTAATATTTTCTATTACATTCATGTACTGCTCCTTACCCCCTCCCTTCCCCAACCATTATGGAGAGTCTACCCCAAACTGGAGGCAAGACCCTGAAAAAGAACAACTCTTCTCATCTCCTGTAGGGTTTTCCTTTCCTGATTGTTGTACCCTCTAATTTCATAATCATTGGTTTCCTAGATTTTATTACAGTAATCAGTATACAATCCCATTTCCTATTTCCATTCTCTTTAGAAATTGTTAATCTTGAATATCATTGCTGAACTCCTTCTAGCCAAATTCCATGATGTTTTCAGAATCTTCATTTTCTTCAAACTTCTAGTGGTTTTAGAAAGTTGATGAATTAAATGCAGCATGTGAGATAAGAAACACCTGACTTACTGTAAAATGGTCTTGGGCTCACATCCAGGTTCCAACACTTTTTCTTCTGAAACTTTAGACATATCATAAAAGATTTCACAAAGATAAGAAATGCTTTCTTCATAAAATTCCTGTAAGAATTAAATCACTATTTAATTGTCATTACATGTACCTCCCACACATTTTATATTAATTTTCCTTTATCATTTCTCTATAAGGATGCATTTAGTTAAAGTCTCCTTCCATATAAAAACGTTAAGTAAATATTGAAAGGAACAATGTATCACAATCATATACAATTGAGCACATGCCTCTGATAGGACTATGTGGAATGTACTCCTGTATTTCATGAGGAAATATGCCTGGTGTTCTAGACAGTTCCATTGGCATATAATTGTTCAATGCTATCTCTTGGATGGACAATGCTTTTTTAAAGTGCTTTTTAAAAATTGTTAATTAAAGTCACATTAAAATGAAAGCTTAGCCCTAACTACTAAACTCTTTATACAACCTTTATTATAGAAACCATTATGTTGTCTTACTGAAATAATGTGTTTGGGCAAATTGATTGATTATTTTTCATAAACTTAGGTGAAATAATCAATTAGTTTGAGTTTTCTACCCAGTCTTCTTGTAGCTAAGGAATGAGTAGTACTTAAGTGGATCTTTTGAATAGGTAATAGAGTATGAAGAGGATGTCTGGCCAAAATATTTTTCATTTAGTCAAAAGACATTGAATTGGATAACCTACTTAAGATTTAAGTTTTTCATATTTTTACTAAACTAATCAGAATAGGTAGATTATAAAGCAAAATGCACTCAGATGTTCAAATGCAGACATGTTATCTTACCATATTATAATTTTCTCTCATGAGAAAGTGAATGACATTTCTCTTTGCATCTTATGAACATCAGATATTAATAAATATTTAGAAACACACAATCAGTGGCACTCAAACTTTGGTTACATACTGTCTTGTTAGACTGTTTTTCTAAGAATAAAATAGTTGGAATTGAATAGAAAACCATCTTCCTACATAGGTACAGATCACTATTTCTTCATGGAATGGGATAAAGTAGTCTTATATAGTCTTGTATTTTCACTCTCTGAGAAACTATGTATATGACTATATACCTTATATAAACTTATATGTAGTATTTATACATGTATCTGTGAATATATATATATATAGAGAGAGAGAGAATATGTGTGTATATATATATATATATATATATATATATATATATACACACACACAAACAAACGTATATACGTAGATGCTAGATTATATCACACACATACACACACACACATCCCACCCAATAGGAATACCATGAGAAATATCCAGGAATGTTATTAATATAAAATTCATATTCATATTAATGTAACATCTAAATTCTTTTAGACTTGGTGTCAGAAAATTAGTCAGCTAATTTGACCTCTCCAGATCAGAAGAGTCTTTTATCAAATTATTTGTTAATATAACAGCTAATTTCAGGAAGGTAGATTTACAACCATACTAAACAGAAAAGTACCCTTAGGAATGAATTCCTAAGTAATGCCAAAACATTTTTTCTCATATGCTATTGCTGTTTCTTCCGATTTAATTGATAAATTTTCCTTCTTTTTCATTTACATTAGATATCTAGAAGAATTGTTAAAATCCTTTCCCGAAATTTCTCAGATAAAGCACAGGAATTGTATAAAACTAACACTTTTCCCTGTTTATTCTCTAGGTTCAAAAGCACACTCCCCCCCCCACATTTTAGAGAATAAGATATTCAAAACTAAGTGCAATATCTAAAATGATTAATGAATATTTTCTTATATAGAATTAAAAATAATAGATTAGCTTCTATGCCAAATATATGAAATTTATTAACTAATAATTAACTGTAATTCTAACTACAAGGAAATGGGCTAAATATTCTTATTTGAATCTCATAAAAGATATTTAAGGTAGATACTATCGATTTCTATTGTGCATATGAAAAACCCAAAGATCAGGCAGATATAGCCATTTGACCACAGGAAACAATGAGCCAGGGAAAAACTGGGATTCAAATTCAGGTTTGTCTGACCTTAAAGTGTTTTATGTGATGAATTTATGTGGCCAATTAAAAAAAAACATAAAACTACTATACTTTTAGATAGAAGGAAAAGAGTATGTCTTTTCTGTAGTGATTGTAGTTCTGACATTGATAAATTTTTATTCAAAACTTTTTTTAAAAAATGTAAAGTTCTTGACTACCCTATAGAACTCAGGATTAGGAGATCTTATATTACAAAGCATTAATATATCAGACACAGTAATTTTTATTTAGTATGTGACTTGTTTATTAACCACATTATTGTGTAGTCTACTAAGATTTACATTTAGTGATAGGGCCATCATCACAAAATTTGTCTTTCTTTCCAAATTTTCCATTTTGGAAATAATCACCATCAAAAAATAGCCCAAAAGACTAATTAGGCTCCTAATAGAATGTATGTGTGTGTTTCTTTTGCTGTGCAAAAGCTTTTTTTTCTTCATTGTCTATATAATTTAGTTTTTTTTTTTAATTTTTTTATTGTTATGTTAATCACCATATATTACATCATTAGTTTTTGATGTAGTGTTCCATGATTCATTGTTTGTTCATAACACCCAGTGCTCCATGCAGAATGTGCCCTCTTTAATACCCGTCACCAGGCTAACCCATCCCCCTACCCTGTGCAAAAGCTTTTTATCTTGATGAAGTCCCAGTAGTTCATTTTTGCCCTTGGTCCCTTGCCTTTGGTGATGTTTCTAGGAAAAAGTTGCTGCAGCTGAGGTCGAAGAGGTTGCTGCCTGTGTTCTCCTTTAGGATTTTGATGGACTCCTGTCTCACATTTACGTCTTTCAACCATTTTTGAGTCTATTTTTGTGTGTGGTGTAAGGAAATGGTCCAGTTTCATTCTTCTGCATGCGGATGTCCAATTTTCCCAACACCATTTGTTGAAAAGACTGTCTTTTTGCCATTGGACATTCTTTCCTGCTTTGTTGAAGATGAGTTGACCATAGAGTTGAGGGTCCATTTCTGGGCTCTCTATTCTGTTCCATTGATCTATGTGTCTGTTTTTGGGCCAGTACCATACTGCCTTGATGATGACAGCTTTGTAATAGAGCTGGAAGTCTGGAATCGTGATGCCGCCAGCTTTGCTTTTCTTTTTCAACATTCCACTGGCTATTTGGGGTCTTTTCTGGTTCCATACAAATTTTAGGATTATTTGTTCCATTTCTTTTTAAAAAGTGGATGGTATTTTGATAAGGATTACGTTAAATGTGTAGATTGCTCTAGGTAGCATTGACATTTTCACAATATTTGTTGTTCCAATCTATGAGCTTGGAACATTTTTCCATTTCTTTGTGTCTTCCTCAATTTCTTTCATGAGTATTCCACAGTTTTCTGAGTACAGATTCTTGCCTCTTTGCTTAGATTTATTCCTAGTTATCTTATGGTTTTGGGTGCAATTCTAAAAGGAATCGACTCCTTAATTTCTCTTCTGTTTTGTTGTTGGTGTATAGAAATGCCACTGATTTCTGTGCATTGATTTTATATCCTGCTACTTTACTGAATTCCTGTAGGAGTTCTAGCAGTTTTGGGGTGGAGTCTTTTGGGTTTTCCACATAAAGTATCATATCATCTGCAAACAGTGAGATTTTGACTTCTTCTTTGCTGATTTGGATGCCTTTTATTTCTTTTTGTTGTCTGATTGCTGTGGCTAGGACTTCTAGTATTATGTTGAATAGCAGTGGTGATAGTGGACATCCCTGCTGTGTTCTTGACCTTAGGGGAAAAAGCTCTCAGTCATTCCCCATTGAGAATGATATTCACTGCGGGTTTCTCATAGATGACTTTTATGATATTGAGGTATGTACCCTCTATCCCTACACTCTGAAGAGTTTTAATTAAGAAAGGATGCCGTACTTTGTCTAATGCTTTTTCTGCATCTATTGAGAGGATCCTATGATTCTTGTTCTTTCTTTTACTAATATATTGTACCACATTGATTGATTTGTGGATGTTGAACCAACCTTGCAGCCCAGGGATAAATCCCACTTGGTCATGGTGAATAATCCTTTTAATGTACTGTTGGATCCTATTGGCTAGTATTTTGTTGAGAATTTTTGCAGCTATGTTCATCAAGGATATTGGTCTGTAATTCTCCTTTTAGATGGGGTCTTTGTCTGTTTTGGGATCAAGGTAATGGTGGCCTCATAAAATGATTTTGGAAGTTTTCCTTCCATTTCTATATTTTGGAAGAGTTTCAGAAGAGTAGATATTAATTCTTCTTTAAATGTTTGGTAGAAATCCCCTGGGAAGCCATCTGGCCCTGGGCTTTTGTTTGTTGGGAGATTTTTGATTACTGTTTCAATTTCCTTAGTGGTTATGGGTCTGTTCAGGATTTTTATTTCTTCCTGGTTCAGTTTTGGTAGTTGATACATCTCTAGGAATGCACCCATTTCTTCCAGATTATCTAATTTGCTGGCATAGAGTTGCTCATAATATGTTCTTATAATTGTTTGTATTTCTTTGGTGTTGGTTGTGATCTCTCCTCTTTCATTCATGATTTTGTTGATTTGGGTCATTTCTCTTTTCTTTCGATAAGGTTGGCCAGGGGTTTATCAATCTTATTAATTCTTACAAAGAACAAGCTCCTAGTTTTGTTGATCTGTTCTACTGTTCTTCTGGTTTCTGTTTCATTGATTTCTGCTCTGATCTTTCTTATTTCTCTTCTCCTGCTGGGTTTAGGCTTTATTTGCTGTTCTTTCTCCAACTCCTTTAGGTGTAGGGTTAGGTTGTGTAGTTGAGACCTTTCTTGTTTCTTGAGAAAGGCTTGTATTGCTATATACTTTCCTCTTAGAGCTGCCTTTGCTGAATCCCAAAGATTTTGAACAGTTGTGTTTTCATTTTCATTGGTTTCCATGAATTTTTTTAATTCTTCTTTAATTTCCTGGTTGACCCATTCATTCTTTAGTAGGATGCTCTTTAGCTTCCATGTATTTGAATTCTTTCCAACTTTCCTCTTGTGATTGAGTTCTAGTTTCAAAGCACTGTGGTCTGAAAATACACCGAGAATGATCCCAATCTTTTGATAGTGGTTGACACCTGATTTGTGACCTAGGATGTGATCAGTTCTGGAGAATGTTCCATGGGCACTAGAGAAGAATGTGTATTCTGTTGCTTTGGGATGGAATGTTCTGAATATATCTGTGAAGTCCATTAGATCCAGTGTGTCATTTAAAGCCTTTATTTCCTTGTTGATCTTTTGCTTAGATGATCTGTCCATTTCAGTGAGGGGGGTGTTAAAGTCCCCTACTATTATTGCATTGTTGTCAATGTGTTTCTTTGCTTTTGTTATTAATTGCCTTATATAATTGGCTGCTCCCATGTTAGGGGCATAAATTTTTACAATTGTTAGATCTTCCTATTGGCTAGACCCTTTAAGTATGATATAATGTTCTTCCTCATCTCTTATTATAGTCTTTGGTTTAAAATCTAATTTGTCTGATCTAAGGATTGCCACCCCAGCTTTCTTTTGATGTCCATTAGCATGGTAAATGGCTTTCCACCCCCTCACTTTCCATCTGGAGGTGTCTTTGGGTCTAGAATGAGTCTCTTGCAGGCAGCATATCAATGGGACTTTTTTTTTTTTTAATCCAATCTGATACCCTGTGTCTTTTGATTGGGGCATTTAGCCCATTTACATTCAGGGTAACTATCGAAAGATATGAATTTAGTGCCATTGTATTGCCTGTAAGATGACAGTTACTGTATATTGTTTCTATTCCTTTCTGGCCTATGCTACTTTTAGGCTCTGTCTTTGCTTAGAGGACCCTTTTCAATATTTCTTTTAGGGCTGGTTTTATGTTTGCAAATTCCTTTAGTTTTTGTTTGTCCTAGAAGCTTTTTATTTCTCCTTCTATTTTCAATGACAGCCTAGCTGGATATAGTATTCTTGGCTGCCTATTTTTCTCATTCAGTGCTCTGAATATATCATGCCAGTCCTTTCTGGCCTGCCAGGTCTCTGTCGATACGTCTGCTGCCAATCTAATGTTTCTACTGTTGTAGGTTACTGACCTCTTGCCTTAAGCTGCTTTCAGGATTTTCTCTTGGTCTCTGAAACTCGTAAGTTTTACTACTAGATGTCGGGGTGTTGACCTATTTTTATTGATTTTGAGGGGGTTCTCTGTGCCTCCTGGATTTTGATGCCTGTTTCCTTCCCCAGATCAGGGAAGTTCTCTGCTATAATTTGCTCCAATATACCTTCTGCCTCTCTCTCTCTTTCTTCTTCTTCTGGGATCCCAATTATTCTAAAATTGCTTCATCTTATAGTATCACTTATCTCTCGAATTCTGCCCTCATGATCCAGTAGTTGTTTATCTCATTTTTCTCAGCTTCTTTATTCTCCATCATTTGGTCTTCTATATCACTAATTCTCTCTTCTGTCTCCTTTATCCTAGCAGTTAGAGCCTCCATTTTTGATTGCACCTCATTAATAGCCTTATTATTTCGACTTGGTTAGATTTTAGTTCTTTTATTTCTCCAGAAAGGGATTCTCTAGTATCTTCCATGCTTTTTTCAAGCCCAACTAATATCTTTATAATCTTCATTCTGAACTCTAGTTCCTACATCTTACTAATGTCCTTATTGATTAGGTCCTTGGCAGTTGGTACTGCCTCTCGTTCTTTTTTTTTTTTTTCTTGAGGTGATTTTTTCCATCCTGTCATTTTGTCCAGAGAAGAAGAGATGAATGAGAGAACAAAATGTTAACCGGGTAACAGTGACCCTAGAAAAATATACACTAAACAAAACTAGGAGACCCGAGACCAGGGGGGAAAAGAAAGGGAAAGAAAGAAAGAAAGAAAAAAAAAAAGATTATGATCAAATATCATCAGGCTGGTGAATAGATCAGTGCCACACACTAGATTTGGGGCGTATTTGGTCTGTTAGAAGAAACTGCCTCCCGAAATTTTAAAGAAAGAAAAACTTATATATGTACAAAAATAAGGGTAAATACGATGAAGGGATGGAATATGACTGTAAAGATGAAAATTTTAAAAGATTTTATAAAAGTAATTGAGAAGAAGTTGGTTGAAAAAAGAAAGAAGAGAAATTAAAAAAGAACCAAAAAAAAAAAAAAAAGTGGGAGAGAATGTGATCAGGCAGGAGACTAGAACAAAGCCATACACCAGAGATTTAGGGTATATTTTGGTCTGTTAGAAGAAACTATATCCCAAAATTTTAAAGAAAGAACAAGTTATATATATATATATATATATATATACCAAAAATAAGGTTTACTACTATGAAGGGATAGAATATGACTCTAAAAATGAAAAATAAAAAAGATTAAAAAAAAGGGATTGATAAGATTTTGGTTGAAAAAGGGAAAAGGAAAAATTCAAAAAAAATAGAAAAAGATAAAGAAAATTTTAAAAATTACTTTGAAAGACTATGAATCATGGGAAAAAAGCCATGAATTCTATGTGCTGTATTCCCCTAGCGCTGGAGTTCTGTCATTCTCACTGATCGGTAAACTTGGTCTTGGCTGGCTGTTCTTGTTGATCTTCTGCGGGAGGGCCTTGTTGCCGTGGTTCCCAAATGTCTTTGCTGGAGGCGGAATTGCCCCACCCTTGCCGGGCCGGGCTAAGTAATCTGCTCGGGTTTGCTCTCAGAAACTTTTGTTTCCTGCAAGCTTTCCGTGCAGCTTTGGAGGACGAGAGTGAAAATGGCGGCCTCCCAATCTCCACCTGGGAGGAGCCAAGAACTAGGGGCACCACTCCTCAGTGAGGCCCCAGAGAAAAGCAGTCAGTCACTCCTGTCTCCCTGGTCTCTGGCTGCACTCCATGCTCACCCGACCTGTGACCCCGTGTGGAGTTTCCAAACCCAGCAGATCCCTGTGTTGCACTCCTGCGCCACTCTTCCCAGGGGAGGAAGGGGAGTCTCCCCGGATCTGCCGATTGTTGGGTCCCTGCTGGAAGAGCAGTGGCCCGACTGTGCTGTGGATCACAGTTTATGGCAACCCCGAGATGAGAGCCTGTGCCTCAGCTCCGTCTCTGCAGCCACTTCCCCACTCCGATACCTGGGAGCTCTGCTGTACTCAGGCACCCCCGGTTTTTCTATGACCCTGAGGGTCCTGAGACCACACTCTCCCAACGAGGGTTCCACCTCCACTTAGCCTCTGGAGCAATGTCCCTCAGAGGAGCAGACTTCTAAAATTTCTGATTTTGTGCTCTACTGCTCTGTCACTTGCCGGTAGTGGCTGGTGGAGGCCCCCTCTCCCACCGTCTATCTTCCCGAATATCGCCTCGGATTCACTTCTCCACACATCCTACCTTCCAGAAAGTGGTCACTTTTCTGTTCAGAGTTGTTCCTATTCTTTTCTTCGATCTCCTGTTGAGTTCGTAGGTGTTCAGAATGGTTTGATCCCTATCTAGCTGAATTCCTGGGACCAGATGAAATTTAGGTCTCCACTCCTCTGCCATCCTCCCCCCAAAATATTTTGATTAAATCAAATTTTCAAGAATCTGAATGTTACTAAAATAATGATATACAATTTAATCCTGTACATAATATGCATAGCATATTCAGAACACCTAAGTATTCTATGAAGTATTACATTTTTATTGTATAATTATTGAATAAACATGGTTATATCTGGAAACTACTTAAAAAGTCTCTACAGTCCTTATTGGGAAAAACTTGAACTAAGCTTCATTATCCTCTGAGTTCGGAAATTGATACTAAAGCTTGAATTATTAGCTTCCTTAGCTTTCAAGTGTATTTTTACTTTTCATAAACATAGCAAATTTAGTTTACTTCTCAGAATAATGGAAGGAAATGATTATATACTTCAGGTTGTTTCTTCTGATCTGATTCTGCTATCCTAGACAGACATCATCATGTCCTGTAACCTTACTCTCTTCTGGTGCTTATCTGCCCCCATACCTGTTTCTTCTGACGAACATGCAAATTCCTTCTATTTCCCAGCACATCGTATATTTTTAAATGTTTCTGAATTTTATTTAGGGTTCAGTAGTTTTCCTGACTACATTAATGAATATGTAATATACATATGCATATATATGCATACATTTTTATGCCTACCTGTGTCTCCTAGAAAGAATGTGAACCTGAACTTGCTAACTTTGGATAGAATCAGAGTTCTCTGACATATTCACTTCCCTACTCTTGCAGGTGACAATATGTGCCGAGTAAATAACGGGGGCTGTAGTACACTGTGCTTGGCCATTCCAGGAGGCCGAGTATGTGCTTGTGCTGATAATCAACTTTTAGATGAAAACGGGACAACTTGCACATGTAAGTTTTGTTCATTAGTTACATTCATTGATTATACATGTGTTTTTGAAGAGGAAAAGCAGATGAAACCAAAGGAATTAAAATCAAACTTGGAAAGAGAAATTCAGATAATCACTTAGGTATAATCCTCTTTAGGTTACAAATAATTAACTGAATTAACTTATATAAAAAACAGTGAATAATGATGACGTTTTCCAGAGCATTTGTGACTGTTGCATAATAGTTTACTAATAAAAATATATATATCTATAAAGTAGTTTATATATATTTATATATTATATATATAAGCTTGTATATAGTTTGTATTTATATATCTTATTTTTGTATATTATATATATAAATAGTTTAGTAATAAAAATATATATATGCCACAGAAGAAAATATTTCATAAAATTGTTAAGGACCTTCACCATTAGGACAAGCTCAGTTATCTATCTTTGTTGGTGAAGACAAAAAGAGAGGCAAAAAAGAGACTTAGGGAAATTCAGGACTTTCTCAAGATACTGAATTAATTGGATTGATTGACCTGGATTAAAGGCACTTTATTAACTTTTACTGACCTCCCTCAATTTACTGAATCTTGTTATTCCAGTGTGACCCTTTTGAAGTTTGTTCTCTTTATATATATCAAGTTCCTTAACCATAGCAATAGGACACATGCTATGTATCTATTGAGTACTATAGAAATGTTTCTGGAATGGTTTGATCTAGAATTGCATGTTATTCATGATTCTTCAGAGAAACAGAACTAATAGGATGTAAATATATAGAAAGAGATTTGTTATGAGGAATTGGCTCATGCAGTTATGGAGGCTGACAACTCCCAATATCTGCAGTCAGCCAGTTGGAAACTGGGGAGTACCATTGGTGTAGTTCCAGTCTGAATGCTGGTAGGCTGAAGACCCTAGAAGAGCCAGTGTTTCAGTGGGAGTCTGAAGGTCAGAAAAAAAACCATGGACAGTTCCAAACAGTCAGGCAGAGAGAATTCTCTTATGTGCAGGAAGGTAGGCTTTTTCATTCAATTCAGGCCTTCAATTGATTGGATGAGGGCCACTCACCTGCTTAATTTAGTCTACAGATCCCAATGTTAATCTCATCTAAAACACTCTCACAGACACACCCAGAATGATATTTGACCAAACATCTGGGCACTCTAAGACCTACTCAAGTTGACACATAATCTTAACCATCACAAGTTATTAAATAATACATAAATAAATGCATTTTTCATCAATTATAATGATTATCTCGGGGAAGGCAGAAGGAGAAATAAGTATAATAAGATTTCAACTTATCTGAAATGTTTTATTTCTTCTGAAGAAGAAACAATGTGAATAAGGGATTTTTACAAATGATTTAATACATAGTAACATTTGAGAAATATACAGAAAAAATTTAAGTGAAAAATCCACCCATTATGCCACTATTCAGAAATAAACTACTAAGACATTTTCTTGTTGTTCCTTGTAATTATATGTCCCTGGAGGTTATTATATTTTACTACTACTAATAAGAATTATAGGTAAAATTTATTGTATTCTTATATAGGATGTGGGACTTTATGATAAATTTTCATGGTTCTCATTAGCCCTTATAATAATCATATAAGGAAGATACTATTATTACTTCACTTTAATATTCAGAATGTAGACTTGAGGGTTAATAACTTTTCATAATTCACGTAATTAATACATAGGAATTTAGATCCCAAATTATTTTATTTTGGAGATGGAATTCTTAGTTATGTTGCATTTTTACACATTTTGGATCATACCACAGTATCATTTACATTGTGCTTTATTTTTATTTAATAGGAGCATAAGCATCTTATCATGTGACTACATATTCTTTGTAAACATGATTTTTAAACCATTTATCTTCATTTTTCTACTTGATGTTTGGTGTTATTTCTGATGGATTGTTATAGATATGTGTGTGTTTCTTTACTGTTTATGATCCCTTCTGTATTTTACCATATAGTCCATGGTCAATTTGTTACATTTTCTTTTTTAAGCATTCGGAATAATACTACCAGTTTTAAATTCTATTCTTATTAATTTGAATTTTAACTATTTGAGATGAGGACTTTGGCTTCTATTCTCTTTATCTTCCTTAATTTCATTCTTTAAAATTTAGGATTTCTGACAAGGAATATTATTTTGAATCATCAATCAGTAAATCTTTTTATAAAATGTTTTGACATGTATAGCTAGTTTGTTGATCAATTTTATAATATTTTCTTTTAGACCTGACTCAGTGTTTCACTGGTTGTATTGCTTAGAAGTCAAACGTTAGTTCCTCACTGTTTAATTATTTATTTTCACTGATGTTTAGGATAGATAAAGTAATTTCTTGAAGTTGCTTCTTCAAGAAGAGGACAAAGACTGTATAACTATGGAGTTCCTGTGTTTTCTCTATAGGTTTCCTTTGCATTTATACATGACTGACAATTCTGGATATTAATTCTTGGCTAAACAAAAATTTTCTTCAAAATTCTTGAAATACTATTTAATTTATTCTGGGGTACTATACTTGAGAGTAGAAATACAAATTTTACTTCTCTGGGCAAATTTTTTCTCATTGTTAGTAGGGTTTTTAAATTGTCTATTAAGACAATTCCTGTAGAACATATTATGTTCTGAAGTATACTTTCTTTGCGTCATCAGGTGGTTTCCTTCCTTTGCTCTGTAGTATTATTTTTTAATTCATATTTTGTTGTTTATTTATCATCAGAAGGGAAGAGATCTATCAAGACCTATGGTTTTTCAATAAGCAGGGATTAAGCATTACTTTGAACAACATAAAGTCTTTCTGATTGTCTACTAGGCTAAATCTTATCTTGGTTATTGAGAGAGAAAAGGTATAGTTTATATGTACATTTCCTAGTTCAATTTTTAGTATCTACCACAGATTCATCTAAAGTTATTTTTCTGGTATAAAATGAAATTTTTTACTATCCCAGATGAATAATTCTGACATTTTGAACAAATGAAATGTGTGTGTATGCATGTGCACACACACACAGACACACACAAACACACACACACAGTAACCTTTATGGACCCCCACCTAGTGTTATCCTGCCGTTGCTCTACCCCGAGATTTCCTCTCAAGGATGGAAGGTACCAGTGCAAGTATCTCCTTTTTTGATAGACGCAGACCTTACAGTGAATGCTGCAGGAGCAAAGGGTCTCTCTTTTTACCTAAAGAAAAATAAGCTTATTCAATTTTTAATGGTAAAAGTTTGAGAAGCTTCTGGCTGAATATTTAAACCTTGTTCTATTGGTCTTGCAAAAAAGTCAAAATTCCCTTAAGATAGTGTCAGTTGAATGATCAAGAGGCTGAGTTTTCAAGGATCGTGTGAGTTTTTATCCTTCATCTTAGTTTTCATAGTGGGAAGTTGGAGGGAGAGTGTATACATCAGATATATCTAGATGGTTTTTTAAGCTTGAAATGTTCTAATTAGTTTTTTAATTTTAATTGTGTGAATCATAATTATCTGGATCATTGACATCCAAATTATCTTTCCTATTTTTTCCTTCATTCTATGCCCCATTAAAAATTTATGGATTCCTTATGAGTTGACAAATCTATATCGATATTGATATAGAAAAGATACTGACCATTGGATATCTTTGTGTAAATAAAAATTGGGTGACTTTTGGCTTTTAAGGAAATACTATACACAATGTTGGTCATACAGTTATGATAGGAAATTTGTTATCATGACTGGACACATATGATTATATATCTGGTGAAAATTTTTCTGTGACTATTGGTGTCTTTCTAATATCTACAATTCTTTGATGATGTAACTCCAGTGCAATAAAAAGAGATAGGAAAGAAGATTATTTTATCTATACTTGTTACACTAAACAATGTTAAATCAACAAAACCATCTGCATTCTTATTTGGGAATTTGTTGTTGCATTTGTCTGTTTGAAACTCTACTATATCTTTAATAGGGCATGAAACTTGCCAGGTTTCTTTCAAATGTGATGGGAAAAATCATGAGTAAGCAGATAATAACTCATTTCTTACAAACAATTCATAGTGTGTTTATATAAATTATTCCAGTTCCTATTCCTTTAATGGCAAAAGTTTTTTAAGGATGTTAGCCTTCAGACACATGAAAAAATGCTCAACATCACTCAACATCAGGGGAATGCAAATCAAAACCACAATGAGATACCACCTCATACCAGTCAGAATGACTAAAATGAACAACTCAGGAAACAACAGATGTTGGTGAGGATGCAGAAAAAAGGGGAACCCTCTTATACTGTTACTGAGAATGCAAGCTGGTAAAGCCACTATGGAAAACAGTATGGAGATTTCTCAAAAAAAGTTAAAAATAGAACTACCCTACAACCCAGCAATTGTGCTTCTAGTATTTATCCAAAGGATACAAAAATAGTGATTCGAAGGAGCACATGCATCCCAATGTTTATAGTAGTAGTGTCCACAATAACCAAAATATAGAAAGAGCCCAGATGTCCATCAACAGATGAATGGATTAAGAAGATGTGAGATATATATATATATCTTCAAAAGAATATCTTCAAAAGATATATATATCTTCAAAAAGAATGAAACCTTGCCATTTGCAATGACATGGATGGAACTAGAGGGCATTATACAGAGCAAAAGAGCAAAACAGGTCAGAGAAAGACAAATACCATATAATTTCACTCATATGTGGAATTTAAGAAGCAAAACAGAACAACATAGGGGGAGGGAAAGAAAAATAAAATAAGATAAAAACAGAGACAGAGGCAAACCCTAAGAAACTCTTAACTATAGGAAACAAACCGAGGGTTGCTGGAAGGGAAGTGGGTGGGGGATGGGGTAACTGGGTGATGGGCATTAAGGAGGGCACTTGACATAATGAGCATTGGGTGTCATATGCAACTGATGAATCACTAAATTCTACCCCTGAAACTAATAATATACTATATGTTAACTAAGTTGAATTTAAATATTTTTTAAAAGAATATGTTAGCCTTAGTTTTCAGATGAGCACATGCAACTGCAAAAGGATTACAAATAGAGTTCATGGTTGCAGAGTATGGTATAAATCAAATATGAGCATGCCACTAACTTCTCATTAATGCTGATTCCTCTCAGCTTCTAATTTAGTTCAGGCTACGTTATAGTTTTCTGAACTGATTTCAACTGGATTAACTAGGTAATCTGAGTTAACAAGCAAAACAAAAATACATATTGCAACCACTGAGATATGATTGTCCTGGTTCCAGTCATCCTCGTTGAACTGACATCAAATGAACAAAACCCATTGGCAGCTGGTCAGACCAGAAGTAAACACCAAAGGTAGTGTCTCAATGAATTTGCACCATTAGGCTGTGCCAGAAGAGACGTTCACCCAGCAGAAAAATATTGGCATGTTACATGATTGATTAAGGATGAATTCTAATGCCATGCCTGGAAGGAATCAAGAATGAGAGTAGGCTGGACTCTTTGTCCTTGTGGATCTTGTGTGGCATGGGCAAATCCTCTCACAGTTAGAAATGAGACCTAGTGTAGCATAGTAACTTGGAACTGACTGCACTGGAGAAGCATATGTAAAGCCAGTTGATCAATTATCAAGTGAGTTTTTTAATTTATTTTGATGCCTTTTTGGGGAAAAATACAATATACAAAACTAATAAATGAGAACATGGATAATCCCAAGAAAGTAAGTTAAGCTCCTAAAAAAAAAAGATAGTCATTATTTTTTTTAATAGTGAGATAATTTTGTATAGAATAATGTCAGTAATTCTTTAAATTCCTCTTTAGTGGCCTGAAAGAATAGACAAAATTTTCCAATGTGCCTTACTCCTAAGAAAGCAGCTTAAAAATATTGATCATCCAAGGTAGCATTGCACAATTATATGTCAGTGGTGCTCTGTGACCTTCTTTACCTTCTGGAACACCAGATATATTCCTCTGTCAAAAACAGTGCTCCGCTATGACTAAGCCGTTTATCTGTTCAGCTGTGACAAGCCTTATGTTCTAGGATATATGCAATCTAATGTGTAGTAAAAAGTTTAAGGCAGTAAAAAGTTTAAAAGCCCCATCCAGATGAATATTTATGGCCTTCTGTGCATAGGAACCCACAGAAGATTATGTACCACTTAGGTTGGCTGCTCAGAAGACCACTCTATCTAATGAAAGGTCATCCCACTATGATCTAAAGGAGAAAATTCAAAACCCAGAGCAGCATGTTTCACATTGCCTTCCTAAATAGGCAAGCTTATATAAAGGCATCAAAAACACTGCAACTTCAAGTTTTCTTTTAGGTCCTTTTGTCTTCCTGCTCAAATAAAAGGATAGTTAGAAATTCTCCCCAAATACAAAAACAATCTGCTAAATAAACATATCCTAAAGTGAAATGTATAGGGACCATAGGAAAACTTCATTTTGTTTGTTGTACTAGGACTCATGCTTTTATGACTAAGTTATCATAATTTTGATATGGTCAACAGCAAAAACATCAGTTGACAGAAGAGACAATGATTACTTTAGATACATTACCACACTGGGATTGAAAAGAAGAAAAGCAAAGTGAAAAACACAGATACTTGTTCATGGGCACCACAGCTTATTAAACCACGGTGAGGAACATATGTATTTAGTTCAGTTTCTGAGCTGAGATCCAAATCTGAGCTGATTCCAAACTAAAATAAAATAAACCAGTTTATTAGTAGGGTTTCTCCCTTTACTTCATTATGATCTGGACATGAATTCCAGCAATCCCCAGTTTTTAGTGGAAAGTAATTCTAGAATGCATATTTCCTTTTGCAGTGCATGGAAGAGTCATGCGGAGACCTTCTAATTTCAATGTTCTAACAGCAGGTATCATAGGATGTTTCAGACCTGACGGTTCCTTGCCGGGAATGTTATGATTCATGTCATTTTATTTTTGATCCTGGTTAAATTAAAGGATTATTTATTACTTTGTCAGCTTTCTTACTGGTGAGATCATGTAGTAATATTTTTACTAGAAGTGACCCTGGTGGTAGAATTATGGGTTTTGCATCAGTTTTCAAATTCGTGGTGCAAAGCACAACTCTGAAGCAAAGCTTGCAATTCTAGCACTTGTTAATATATTGAAAGCAATCTATGTGTCTGCCCAACACCCAAGAGCTATATAGGTTCAGTCACATTAAACATTGGAACAAAGTCACATACATGGAGCTTTTCCTATATGTTCACTTTTTTTGGCGTGGGGGGCACTTTATTACTCTTTCTGTTTATCTATATATGGATCTTTTCCCCTTCAATTAAATTAACTTCACCCGTGGTCTTGGGTGCTGGTAAAAAGCTTTTGAGCCACTTGAAGTGATATTGTTTTCCTGAAGTATTTATACAGTCTCCAGAGAAAGAATTTCTCACTATAATAAATGGCTGTAATGTAGAATTATGTCTCTACTAATTCCAGTAAGTTAGGCAGCAAGTATTTTTTTAATGTCTACTCTATGACTGGTTCTATTCTAGGTATTATTCTGTTCTGTATGTGACATTGTCCTTCCTACATTCAAGAATTCCAAGTGGAAACATTAGATGTATAAAAATTATTTATAAAATGACTCCTTTATAGAGGTTTGTGCAAGGTATACAGAATACTAATCTTATTTTTTCTAGGTGCTATTAGCTCTCTTATGTGATACCTAGTATTTGGCTTCATCATCTCATTGATTCTCACAAAAGTAGGTAGATTGGCTGGCCATCAGCTGGGGTGTGACGATAAATGATGTTGCTGCCCAATTCCACGGAGTTAGGTCTATGCTTGGAAAAAGAATGCTTTTTGAATGTCAAAGCTACGATCTTATCCAGATTATCACTTATCATATTAAACATTTTCTTGATAATGGACATTGCTAGCTCAAAATCATCTGTCTTCTCTCATTACAGATCTTGCACATACCTGATAGCATTATGATAGCATGGTTTCTGTGTGACATACTACTGGTTACATTTGGAAGGCTTGGGTTAGGACTAGAAAATAACCAATGATGTCATACACCTTGAAAGACTTCGGAAATCAGAACCCAGTATTTTTTTTTAAAGATTTTATTTATTTATTTGAGAGAGAGAGAATGAGAGAGAGAGAGAGCACGAGAGGGAAGAGGGTCAGAGGGAGAAACAGACTCCCCGCTGAGCAGGGAGCTCGATGTGGGACTCGATCCTGGGACTCCAGGACCATGACCCAAGCCGAAGGCAGTCGCTTAACCAACTGAGCCACCCAGGCGCCCCCTAGTATTTTTTTTTTTAATATTTACTATTATGTCAAAAATTCTGAAGGGTCTTAGATTCTACCTTAGGCAAGCTAACATATTAACTTGTAAAAGATTCATAGATTCTGACAGAAGACACACAATTCCTGGATCAGACACAGAAGATTTTATTATTCATGTCACAGCAGGCAGCATGAGTTTCATGTTCATATTCGTTCTCTTCACCCCACCCAGCCCCAAATCATATGGGGCAGTGCATAGGCAGGTCTAGGTGAATGCTGTACACTCAGTGAATTTGTATTCACACTAAAGAACCCAAGCTTGAGTCGGCCAGAAAATCGGCCCAACATTTGCCCCAAAGGGAGACATTATCTTTACTATTTTGGCCAAGAAAAAAAAAACCTTCTCTCTGCGCTGGAAGATGACGTTATCTGTCTTCCAAGGCTGTTAGCTATATAAGCATCCTTGAAAAAACGTCTAGAATAAAAGCTGACACAAGATACATGGAAATGCCATGGAGAAATGCCTCTTGCCCAACAAATTATAGGGCCTAGAAGACTTGCAGACACATTTTAAAATGTCAGAGATATTCATGTATGTTTCATTATATCTGCTCTTACAATTATAACCAATGTCTAACTGCTGTTACAAATTATAATGGTATTATACTAATGACATTGATATAGACCAATATCAGCAATAAATATAAAAAGTGAAATTATATCAAGAAGTTGGCTCTAAAGATGTCCATCGACAGATGAATGGATAAAGAAGAGTGGTATATATACACAATGGAATATTATGCAGCCATCAAAAGCAATGAGATCTTGCCATTTGCAACGACGTGGATGGAACTGGAGGGTGTTATGCTGAGTGAAATAAGTCAATCAGAGAAAGACATGTATCATATGACCTCACTGATATGAGGAATTGTTAATCTCAGGAAACAAACTGAGTGTTGCTGGAGTGGTGGGGGGGTGGGATGGATGGGGTGGCTGGGTGATAGACATTGGGGAGGGTATGTGCTATGGTGAGTGCTGTGAATTGTGCAAGACTGTTGAATCACAGATCTGTACTTCTGAAACAAATAATGCAACACATGTTAAGAAAAAAGAAAAAGAAGAAGATAGCAGGAGGGGAAGAATGAAGGGGAGTAAGTCAGAGGGGGAGACGAACCATGTGAGACGATGGACTCTGAAAAACAAACTGAGGGTTCTAGAGGGGAGGAGGGTAGGGGGATGGGTTAGCCTGGTGATGGGTATTAAAGAGGGCACATTCTGCATGGAGCTCTGGGTGTTATGCACAAACAATGAATCATGGAACACTACATCAAAAACGAATGATGTAATATATGGTGATTAACATAACAATAAAAAAATTAAAAAAAAGAAGTTGGCTCTATTGGTTTTCAAACAATTGTCTTGTTATGAAAAATAAAAATGAAACTTTGGACATTGTCATCATGTATTTTTGAAAATCGCCACCTGTTTGTTAGCAAATATCATTTAAAAATAACCAACAAATCAGAGGGGTAGATGAACCATGAGAGACTGTGGACTCTGAGAAACAAACTGAGGGCTCTAGAGGGGAGGGGGGTGGAGGGATGGGTTAGCCTGGTGATGGGTATTAAAGAGGGCGCGTTCTGCATGGAGCACTGGGTGTTATACACAAAAAATGAATCGTGGAACACTACATCAAAAACTAATGATGTAATGTATGGTGATTACGTTAACATAATAATAAGAAAGAAGTAAAGAAAATTTTGTTAAATAAAAATAAATAAGTAAAAATAACCAACAATCCACACATATTTGAAACTATGTTTAAAAGAAGTTTGGAAGTTTTGTCTATTTGCATTGTTTCCATAATGATCTAAATGTCACTTGAAAAACATTTAGACTCTAAGCAGCCTTAAAGATCTTATCTCCAAATTGGCTATGTTAAAGAATATTTAGTTTAAAATGTTAATTTTGGGGGGGTAGTTTTTCTTTCCCTAGACATCTTGCTCTTCTTTAATATAGGTGTAATTGTTCAAAAGCAGCTATAATTTCACTCTTGTATATGTATATCCTTGATCATTTCTTAAAACTGTCAGTTGGGTTTATTTGATCAAATGACCATGTGAAAGCCAAGCTTTTTAAATTGACGGGACTGTTATCATAAGGAAAAAAAAAAGATGTTTCCTTGAGTTTTTCAATCCTCAAGCTATAAAACAACTGAATTTATGTAGCATTTCTTTGAAGTCAACTATAGAGAGACTAAAGAAAATCTTAAAGCTGAACTTAAGTTCGGAAGAAGCAGATTACATCTCAAATCAGGTTTCTTGTCTGACTTGATTTTTTTTTTTTTTAACTGAGAGATTGTTGACCATTAAGCTTAATCGTTATAGAAAGAAATTAATCAAAATACTCTTCATTAAATGCCTAGTTTTAAGCTGGGCTTATATGGATTCAAGGAAGAAATTATACCACCCTCAAAAATCTTAGGGTCCAACTGAACAAACTTGAGACTCAAAGTAAGGAAAGTTTGCATGTCATCAGTGATCAATTCTAGAGATTTTGAGAGGAAAGCTCTATCCTAGAAAGACCTAGACATATCCCATTGTACTTCTACTTTGCTTTGGTTACTATTCTCCTCCCAGTTGCTGCTATAAAAAGACATCCTTGGGTTGAATAGGAGACCCAGTGATCTCCCCTTTTTTGTTTTTATATTGTTGTCATTTCCTATTTGGGTCTTGTTCTATATAGACAACAATTTCCAATTTTTATTATTATTATAATTTTACTTTCAAGTGACCTTACAGAAATGATATCATTAGAGAAATTGCTGCTTCAGCATTTTGTTATTAAAAAAGATTAGAGTTAAAAAGGGAGACAAAATTACTATCAGTCCCTACATACAGTGTCTGCTTGTCTGAGAGGGGATAGAAGAGACACAGGCTTACCTTTGTTCAAATTGAGTATTTCATTTACCCTTAAAGCCTTAAGAGTCTAGATTTAATGGACAGTTTTTCTTTTCCAGATACAGGAACCCTCATGCTTGTGCTTCACTGCATAACTCTCTAAAGCAAATTCTCCACAGTTATGGTTCAAGAATCACATTCCCTCTTCCATTCTTTGGAGCAGGGGAAGTACAAGTATTAAAGGAGTGTTAACACAAAGCGTTCTAGAAATGCCTAATATGTTTTCTCAACATCCCTAATTATTGGCGTGTATATAGGTTTTATGAGAGTTCATCAATCCAAGTGAGTTATCCAGAATAAAGGTCAGAGCCATCAAGACTGGAATAGAAAGAGTGGCTTTTGTTTCTCTTACCAATAAACCAGCTTTTGATAATTCAACGTATTTTTCAGTCCATGAAACACAAATTTCTTTTAACCCTTGCCCCATATTCCTGTCTTTTTGTAGACTCCTATGAAATCCACTCAAAGAAAGCAAAAATCATCATCATAATAATAGCACTTTCAATTTGTGAATAAATCCCAATCAACTGAATTCCTAACATTTGATTAGAGAATATGGGGTATATAGAGAAAACACTGCATAGAATCTGGATGTATAATGAGATCATTTTTTATTAACTTCATACTTCCATGAATAACTAACCAGAGATGAATTTTTCTCCCACTTGCAGACCAGCAAAGTTAAAATAACCATCATGGCTGTATTCTTGCCTTATTTTTTCACTTTGATTAATTTGGAGTGTACTTGTCTGTGAAATGGAGGTAGTAAAATTTTTTGCCGTGCCTACTCTATAATGGGTCATGATGATAATTGAGATTATGAATGAAAGCCCTTTAAAAAGTAAAACTACACACTTAACATGATTATGAGGTGGTATTATGTTATTGTTGTTGGTATTACTTATTATTTTGGTGACAGTTGTTTGAAATACATCTTTAAAATTCTTAGTAGAATAATTATTGTCAGAAAAACTTAATTTTTTTCTCCTTTAGAGGGGTGGTTGTCACTGCAATGTTAAGATATTTTCATATTTTCTTCAAAATGAAATGAATCAGTATTTTTGTTATTAAAACAAAGCTGACATTTTAATGAACTGAATAGAGCTAGTATTGTTCATATGTCTTTTTTTTAACCCTAGTTAATCCTGGAGAAATATTGCCTCACATATGCAAAGTTGGAGAATTCCGCTGTAAAAACAGACATTGTATCCAAGCTCGCTGGAAATGTGATGGTGATGATGACTGCCTAGACGGAAGTGATGAAGATTCAGTAAATTGCTGTACGTTCTCCTTCAAGTAAAATTACAGTTCCCTGAGTCTTTTATTATTTTTTAAAGATCTTATTTATTTATTTATTTCAGAGAGAGAGAGAGAGTGCATGCACGAGCGGCGGGGGTGGGCAGAGGGAGAGGGACAAGCAGGTCCCCGCTCAGCGGGGAGCCCCACGCGGGACTCGATCTCAGGTCCCTGAGATCATGACTTGAGCCAAAGGCAGATGCTTAACTGACTGAGCCACCCAGGTGCCCTCCTTGAGTCTTGTAGCGTGTGAACTATCAAAGCAGTTTGTGAAATCTAAAAATATCTGATAAAAATTGAACTTAGTTTTTTTTTCCCCCCTCAGTCATCCGTTTATATAGAGTAGACTTTAGACTGTCTCCTTGCATGGTTTTAAAGCGCTGCGTTTCTTGGGCTTTTCCATCTTTAATGTTCTCATTTTGGTTGCTCCAGAAGTTCCTCCTTCTCTCTTCTGTGCTATCAGTGCCACTGCACCATTGTCAGAAGGTTGCTATAGGAGACCCTTTTGGATCTCTGAATTTAAAGATGTGGAAAATCAATTTAAACTCCCTCAAGTCAGAATTGCTCATACAGAAGGTCACGATCCACTCTATTGCTCCTTGGCAACAGAGCCTTGAAGAAGATCCAAGGAAACAAACATGGGTTTGGAACATGTTATTACTAACGTCACTGGCTCAGTACATGGTAGGAGACCCCTATGGGGCACTGAGATAGAAATTCAAGGTTTGATTTTCTCCCCTTTGGCTTCTATTTAGCTGTTTATCATTTCCCACAATAGGAATAGTTTCATGTTTCTGGTTGGGATAAGGAATTGTCCCACATATGTGGAAGGAAGACACTTTGAGAAACACATTAAATAATGTTTTGAGAATATATTTGATTAGAGTCAAAATGGAATGGTTTTGAGATATATAAAATATTTTTATATGGAGAGAGGTATGCAATGGATATATGTATCTGTAATCCTTTAATCTGACCTAGATAAATTATTTTAAAAAGAAAATTATTTTTTCTTTCAATTGATGATATTTTCCAAGTTAAAATGGATGAACTAATTGAGTTAATTTGCAGTCCTCCATTTTCTTGTCTTTCTTTTCTTTTTTTTTAACCAAGATTATAAAAATAAAGTTTTAAAGATCTTTTGTTAAGCATGGGCAGAATTGAGGCAACTGAGTGGCTCAGTCTGTTAAATGTCTGCCTTCAGCTCAGGTCATGATCCATGATCCGTGAGTCCCAGGATGGAGCCCCACGTCATCTGGCTCCCTGATCAGCAGGGAGTCTGCTTCTCCCTCTCCCCCACCCCCCTCCCTGTCCCCTGCTTGTGCTTTCTCTCAAATAAATGAATAAAATCTTTTTTTTTTAAAGAATGGACAGAATTAGTCTAGGCATGTATATAATGCAATTATCTATATTTTTGGATAAAACTCCAAGAATATGAGCTTTTAAAATATATTTTCCATGTGTGTATAAATACATAATACATGAGTTGTAATTAATATATGAATATAACACTACTTTCCCTTAATTTTCAAGCATGGACTCTGACTTCAACATTACATGCTCCATGTTTTCAACCCTATTAATATTTATACTATAAAGTGTTAATCCATAAACAACATATTAAATACTAAATTGATGCAATTAGACAAAAATTTCAGAGGGGGAGAACATTTCATCTAAGGATAAAGGGTGTTTTTCTTAACTTTTTTACACAAATGATGTATTATTTATTGATTAAATTAATTGCCTCCTTCCCTCTGACTCACAATGGCTATTCATGGTTTTAGTGAATGCTCCCTGAATATTAGCTTCCTGCGTAGTCACAGAGCGCCTGTGCAGAGCACAAGTGTTTTATCACAATATTCATGTAGTGTTCCTTTAGGTTCATGCTACTCCCTGTGTGATTGTTCTTTTCATGAATTCACAAAGAAACTCATTTCCTCTATGAGTATATGGGGCATTGCATACTGTTAATTGTAGTGTTAAAATTCCTAGTCAGGATTTTTTTCTTGATTATTTTCATCACTTCCCATACTGTTACCCAAGCCTATACTATGGACTTTTCCTGCAGTCTTCTATTTCATTTATAGTCCATATTCAATTCCATATAATTAATTTTTCATCTTTACCTCCTCTCCAACTTCCCTGGCTATAAGCTCAGCAAGTGTCCAGCTATTATTCCTACCACTATTGCTCCCTTAACTAAAGCCCATTTTCCAAACTGCTTCCAGAATGGTATCCATAGATTGAAACCAAATCTTCTTATTTCAGTAAATCCATAACCAACAAGATAAATTCTAAAATCCATTGATTCACATATAAGCATGTTAGGACTCATGTTTGCATTTTTAGCCTTACATGCCAATCATGTATACACTTACCTTCTTTGTTCTGATATATCAAGTTGGACTACAAGTAGATCTCTAAAAAATGCCCTCTGTTTCTCGCCTCTATAACACTGCAGTTTATGGTAATCCCCATGGTTTACCATGACCTTAATAGGGAAGTCTTTTGTGAACATTGAAAAATCTCCTCTATATAGCCCAGTTGGAGTGAAACATCTCATGTATATTTCTTTATCATGGTAGTGACCAAACAATATTGCAATTATATGCTTATTTATCTGATGCATCTAAGAGATGAATATCTTTATGAGCAGACACATTATGTTGTAGTGTCTTTGTAGTCTCATAGTCTAACAAAGAACCCAGCATGCGGAGAATAGATGACTAAACAAAAGGGGCAACAGAAAACTACCTTCCAGCAATATGGAATCTTTTCTAAACTTGCAGTGATTCTGAGCAGTGTCATAATTCTGAGGTCCAGCACTATGGTTAATATGCCAGCACTATGTCATTCATTTCAGAAGATTATTTATATATTAAATGCCCATAAGCTTTGCCCTTGAATTCTGTTATCATTCTGTTTTGTATCCTTTAGCTTCTCAATTCCAAATCACAAGACTATGGGTTGTATTCATGCCTCCTTTTTGAACTCTGATTTACATCATTAATGAAAATTACAAAAGTCCTTGATCAAGCTTTACTGAAGTATTTTTGCATAATCTTGGCACTTTAAAATTTTGACCTTCTAATATACTGGATGAATTTTATTCTCATGAGCAACTATTCTTGCTAAACTCCCTGAAGTGAGTAGAAAATGTTAATCATGCTCAAATGTCAGGAAACATAAGGCTTTTCCCCCTAATTTTTTTTACTGTACATGAATAAAAACTTTCTAAAAAAGTGATAAAACCACTTCTCACCTAAGCTACTTTAAAGAAATAGTATTTTGTAGAAACTGGCTGGAAAGACATACATTTGTTATGCAACAGCATGATAAAATGGCTATTTTTTCAAATTCTAAGTAAAACTAATATCAAGATTTATTTTTATCATACAGAAGTACAACTACTGGGCACAAGGAAAATTACTTCAAAAAGAGCTCAAAGGAGTGAAACAAATACTGAAGAGCATGCCAATTCAGTTAGGAATTTAGCCTCCAGGATGCAGGAAAAATAATCACAGAAGGTTAGCTTTAAGATGGCCTCCTGCTGTGCTTAGATATTGGAGGTTTAATCCTTAGCTGTGCACAGTTTTCCATATGAGGATTGGTCTTGTCCTCAGTATATTTTGTGGTTGCATGTTTGTTTGTTTGTACCAGGGATGAAAACTCAGGATGGTCATTTTTGTTATTAAAATTATGCAGGATATCATATTTAGCATCAACTCCAAGTCACAAGTGTTGCATTTTTTTCCTACCAGTCTCAAGAAACATTGGGCAAAGCATAACAAAATTAGGCTTGTTTAATATTACAGAAAGTACTGAACGGATGTGTGGCTTAAGAAAATGTATTTTTGATATATGATTGAATTATTTGATACTTACTTGTTATGTTTCATGATAAAATTTGAGGTTACTTAAAATGTTTTTGGAAAAAATTCTGAAATTGAGTTACTTGTGATAAGGGATGGGAAAACAAGCTTAGTGATACAGTTGATTTTAGTGAAGACATAAACAAATGAATATATTTCCTTTTATGTGAGATTCCATTACTTGGTGTCTTCTATAAAAGTATTACATTTTAACAAATCCTCAAATATTAATATTTTCTATAAATATGCAACAATGAATGAAAGAAGCTGTGGCATTTATTGTACTATAATATTATAATTACTGTAAGTTGTCTGTAACTATAACTTAAAATAATCATAATTTTATCCAATTTTAAATTATTAAACTTGCTTCTCCTCTCCCTCCACCCTCCCACCCTTCCCCAGTCAATCATAGCTGTCCTGATGATCAGTTTAAATGCAAGAATAATCGCTGTATCCCCAAGAGATGGCTCTGTGATGGAGCTAATGATTGTGGAAGCAATGAAGATGAATCCAATCAAACTTGTGCAGGTAAAGGTTTGCTTGAATATATACATAAATCCCTTCCAAAGTTAGTCACCATAAAAATGCAGGTCAGTGCTTTGAACTAAGCTGAACCTTCCTAAGGCTGATGATCTGATTATTACAATAGTAAATGAGTTCAGAGTTTGATGCCGCAAAAGCTAGAATACAAATTATCTTTTACTTAATCCGTGGGCATGACTCTGCTTTCCAAAGTAATTTGGCACTTTATCTATCCATATGGGTTGACTGTCAGTACACTGCTTGGACAAGACTTGTCCCTGCTAAATCTTAATTGACAGTGGAGGGTGAGGTTTATTATTAGCATGCTGTGATGGAGGCCATCTCACAAGAAGAACTATTTTTGTTTGTGTGTGTGTGGTGTGTGTGTGTTTTACCTTGAAAAAATAATCTGTGTATTTTATTTAGTCTGCTGTAGAATACCTCTGTGAATAGCTTTCTGTTTCTGGCACATTATTTATGTGGGGTAGGTTTTTTATTTTTTCCTTTTTCATGAAGTCCCGAGATCATGAAGCCTATTTTTATTTCCATGTAATTTATCCCATTGTAATACATCTGTGAATCCCTAGTCAGATTCTCTTTGAATAGGAATACACAGCTTGTGGTACAGGTTTATAAGCGATGCCAGAAAGGTCATGATTAGTCAGGTAAGTGTTGAAAAATGATATTGACTAGCAGCAGCCTAGACCTATTCTTTAAATGATGAAGAAAAAGTAGTGTATTTGATGGCTCTTATTGATATCTTGGTAAAAATTGTGGTTGTTTTTGGTAGTCATTATATACAGCAATGTCAAAATTTATCAACCCCTCCCCTTCTTTATTTGCCAAAATAAGCCTCACTAAATAAAAATTATTATAACCTATTAGTGAAAACTGTACCAACAGCATATAGAGAAAAGACCCAGAGGTTAAGGAGCCTGGTTTGTACTCTTGGTTGTGTCACTGGTTTTCTCTTGGAAAGGCTTGTCCCTCAGTGCACTGTAATTTCTCTGTATATTTCTTTCTGCTCTCCAAGAGTATGAATTGGCTAGAAGGTATTTCCTAACAACCTTTTTTCATGTACTAAACAACAATGAAAGAAGAAAACAGTTGCCACTCCATATCTTAATCTGCATCTCATATTCAGTTTTTTTTTCCATAGTGACATATTTGCTGAAGATCCATAAACTAGTTATTCTCATGTCCATTGACTAAATATAGTCCAATATTTTAGAGAAGGTATTTTCAAGATATTTTGTGCATCATGTAAGGTTGTTTTATAAAGGGCTTTCAAATAAAAAAGGAACCTCTAGAGACTCTCTGGTCCTAGTCTCTCCCTTTAAGTCTATTCATTTCATAGCTGAAGCATGGAAGAAAGGACTTGCCTTAACTCACATCATTGGTAAGAACTGGGAAACTCGGGGAACCTGGGTGGCTCAGTCGTTAAGCATCTGCCTTCGGCTCAGGTCATGATCCCAGGGTCCTGGGATCCAGTCCCCCATCGGGCTCCCTGCTCCGTGGGAATTCTGCTTCTCCCTCTCCCACTCCCCCTGCTTGTGTTCCCTCTCTCGCTGTGTCTCTCAGTCAAATAAATAAATAAATAAAATCTTTAAAAAATAAAAAAAGAACTGGGAAACTCTATGAGTTATTCTCTAATCCAATTGCTCTTGTTATCAAACTATATTATCCTGAGTTTTAGCCAGAATTTTAGGTATGGTCAATTTAACTTTGCTTAGATTGTTCTTACAATTAGGACTATAATTTACAATGAAGCGTCTTTCTAAGCTGGTGCAATTATTATTTTTTTAAAGCTTAAGGTTTAGTTCTGAGACTATGTTCCATTACTTCTAAACAGGTCTGTTTTCACCTTAAGATAAAAGGAATTGCTGACTCAATTCATAATACCATGTCTTTTTTCATTTCTGTTAGACTTTTAGAATCTTCTTGTTTCTACGTGATTTTTAAGGGAACATTTGGGATTGACTAGCTACTGATAGTAGTAAAAGTGAAAATGCTATGTATAAGAGCAAATAAAACAATCAATCCTAATCAATCCTAATTAGTAAGATTTCTCAGCCACCCCAGGCTTGTAGTCCACTAGGAAATGGGATACAACCTGCTTGTACCTCAAGTGCTGCTTTCAGTAATGGCGACTGATGTCTGCCAGTCAGTACCAGGTCTTCTTGTCAGTATAGTTATAACAGATGCTATGGTCACAGTATGCCTTAGGAAATTAAGAAGAACAAAAATTAAGAATAAAAAGAACAAAAAGAAAACCACAAATATGCCTTTTAGCTTTGAAAATTAAGTATGTTGTGTTGCAATATATTTCCATTTTGTTTGACCAAAATAAATAAATAGGTCACATAGTTCATCATTATGAAAAAAAATATGGCAAATACATTAGATAATTTCTCTGGCTGGGTCATTTCTTTATATATAGGCATATACATGGATAGGTATCATAGACAAAGGATTTCCCAAATGGGGGGGGTGTTATTTTATAACTGAATCCACTGTCCTGTAGCTTTTAGCATTATGACTACTTTATATCTAAAGAAAATCCTTTCCTACAAGATGCCAATTTCCTATTTTGTTCCTTTGGGATTTCTCCTTCATGAATCTACTAATTCAATAAAAACTTATCACAACATTGGATATAAAATGAGGAAAAATACACTATATCTTTCCTTAGAAAGCTGAGTGAAGATGGAGAGAAAAAACATGTAAATGGGTCTTTCTAATGCAATATTCAAAGTGTTAGGTTGGACTACAAAGGGATGCACAAGAACAACTAATTTAGTCTTTGTGTATCTGGGAAGGCTTCAAGAGGGAGGTGATATCCAAGCTAAGCGAAAGAAAGAAAGAAAGAAGAAGGAAAGAAAGAAAGAAAGAAAGAAAGAAAGAAAGAAAGAAAGAAAGAAAGAAAGAAAGAAAGAAAGAGAAAGAAAGAAAGGAAGGAAGGAAGGAAGGAAGGCAGGCAGGAAGGAAAGAAAGAAAGAAAGAAAGAAAGAAAGAAAGAAAGAAAGAAAGAAAGAAAGAAAGAAAGAAAGAAAAGAAAAGAAAGGAAAGAAATCTGAATAACAGCTCAAGTCATTCAATTAGGAAAAATAACTAATCTGATAAAATTAACCTTTGGCAAGATTGTGGAATAAAAAGAACCAACATACACTTTTTGTAGGTGTATAAATTGTTTTTCTACATTGGAAAGCATTTGGCCAAATCCAATAAAGTGGAGATATGCATTCCATTTCTAGATTTATGCTTGACTAGCTATGCTCAAAGAGATGCAGCTAAGAAATTCATTGTCCTAATGCTGGTAATAGTGAGAAATTAGAAACAACTCAAATGCCCATTAACAGGAAAAAAAATATATATATGCTATATAAAAAACTATATATAACACTATATAAATATATATATTCATGTATATAACACTATATTGTGTTATATTCACATAATAGAATGCTATTCATACTTAAAATGAATAAACTAGATCTCAAATACCAACAGAAATTAATTTCAAAAGCCATGTTTAACCAAAAGTTGCAGATTATAAATCATTTAGTGCCATTTATATGAAATATAAAAATACAAAACAATTCTATATATTCTTATTGAGTTATAAATGTGTAAGAACAGGATAAAAATATGTCTGGAAATTAAAAAAAAAGAAAATAAATTAAGGATAGTAGTTACATCTAAAAAGAAATAGGACCGAAAATAATTACATAGGAGATTTTAAGTGTACCTATAACACATTTTTCTGATGTAAAACAAAAACAGTCTGTAGTAAATATAGAAAAAAATAAGATTTGGGATGCCAGGGTGGCTCAGTCAGTTAAGCATCTGCCTTTGCCTCAGGTCATGATCTGGCTGGGGTCGAGCCTCGCATTGAGCCCCAAATCGAGCCTTGCATCGAGTCCCGCATCGGGCTCCTTGGTCAGCGGGGAGTCTGCTTCTCCCTCTGCCTGCCACTCCCCCTGCTTGTGTCTCTCTCTTTCTCTCTGACAAATGAATAAATAAAATTAAAAGAAGAAAAAAAGAAGATTTGATAGAGCTATATGATGGTAGACAGGTGTTAAAGTTAATATTTTCTATACTTTTCTACGTGATAGGAAGATTTTACTGGGCGGGTGGGGTGGGGGAGAATGATTGATTGGCATAGTTAGTGAGGGTGAGGTGAAGTCCACAGAGGGTGATAGGGGGTTGGAGGATTCGCCTGGACGAGGAAACAGCATATGTACAGCAGGAGGAAGAAAGCTGACAGTCGGGGGCTTGGTAGTTGTTCTCCCTCACAAAAAGAGAATATGTTTCTCCACTTATGAGAGAGACCCAGAGGCCAAAGATGAGAAGTAGTTAGATTTGAAGTTCTTTTTCCTCATAGTTGCCAATGATGATCCTTGGATTCAAGCGTAGCTAATTTCAGGCCAGATTTTTTCCATAGCACTGAGCTCTGATTAGATTATATAATATTTATTCTTCTCACACCCTCCACAAATTTTGACCAAATTCAAATGAGGCAGATATATTTGCATGAAGAAAACCTGCTCTATTAAAGAAAATCAGACTTCTTTATAAGATAAATTGAAAAGTATGTGTTGATATGACATAGGTTTTGTTTAAATAGAAGGCTTTGATTAAAATACAGCAAAGGCGAACTTTAGGAATAATGTGTGAAGATCTCTTTGCTTCTTCCTCCTTATTGTTCCCGTGTGTTGTGGGATTTCTCACTGCTACGTGACAGCAGGAGAAGCATAATTAGTGATGGGTAAAAAAATTCACATTGTGACAGTGGATTTCTGATTCACTGCTAGATAAACAATTTCACTGAGGAAGTATAAATTTCCTCTTCATTAGAGAAGCATTTGCTACAACATTAGAGTCCTCTGGGGCTACTCTGCTAATCTTACCTCCAAAGTAATTTAGATCTGATGGAGACAGGAACTGAAAAAGTAAAGATGGTGTCTTCCTGATATAAATCTAATGATTAGGAAGAGATGATTTAGTCCATTTTACTATATCATATGGACAGACAGTACGTGTAGATTTATGGAATGAAGCATTTTTTCCCATCTGAAATTACTTAAATTTCCTCAGTAGACTAAGCAGGTAGTTCTTCCATGATTAGAGCAATGAATTCATGTTTTCAGGTCATATGATCCTTCAAAAACAAGACAGTAAATATTCTTTGGAGTAATGGGTCCTAACAGTTCCCCAAGCTCTGAGTTAGTGAAGCGACACACAAATTCCCACCCTACACAATGTGTTACCAGGTTCTTAGGAGTTCTTTCTCATTCTCTTCTATAATCACCGTAGTGCTCCTGATGAAGGAAAACAATCTGAGAAAACTTTGCTAGAACTAAGTCTGAATGGCAAGGAGGGAATTCTGTGACATAAAAAAAAAAAAAAAAAAAAAATCAGATAAAATAATATTGTGTTGGGATATTTAATATATTCTTATTACGGGTCAATTAATAGGAATGAAAATAGGTGATGATATATTTTGCTTTAAACAAGAAAGACTGAAAGAGTGAAATAGGGAATGAGGGAAGACAGGAGAGATGAAGGAAAGAATAAGTGAAGAGAAGAAAGGAAAAGAGGAAGGGAGAGAGAGGAAGAATGGAAATAAAGAAAGAAGAAGGGGGGAGGGAAGGAAAGGGTGAAGGAGAGCTGGAAGGAGGAAGGGAGAAAATACTGAAAAGAAAACTTTTATTAAATTTCTCTTAAATCTCGGGGCACCTGGGTGGCTCAGACGGTTAAGCGTCTGCCTTCGGCTCAGGTCATAATCCTAGGGTCCTGGGATCAAGCCCCGCATCGGGCTCCCTGCTCCGCGGGAGGCCTGCTTCTCCCTCTCCCACTCTCCCTGCTTGTGTTCCCCCCTCTCGCTGTCTTTCTCTCTCTCTCTGTCAAATAAATAAAATCTTAAAAAAAACATTTTAAATTTCTCTTAAATCTCAACAGGTAAAAATTATTTACTGCAATCAGTGAAACAAAACAAAGACTTGCAAGAAAAATATATGAATCTTGTTCACACCTCTATGCTTTTTCCTTCCCATCAAGGAAACTAAATGCCAACACCTTCATCCTTCTCTAGGCTAATACAAATATATACATATTTCTCCAAGTAGACATAGTTTTATTAAAATTACCTAGGAACTTTGTTGATTTAATCTAAACATTAGAATAATTTCACAGAAAATCCATAGAGTCAGCCAAATGAGACAACAAATATTTAATCCCACTTGAAATTACAACATTGAAAACTTCAGAAGTATACGTATTTGTGGGATACTTAAAATCTATTAATGTAAGATAAATACTCTATTTGTAAAAGGAAAAAAAGGAAAATCCAAATATTGTGTAAAATGTTTTAGATTTAGAACCCTTAGCTACATAAGCAAAGCAGAATACAAAGTGTAATAATTTTCTGGAATTTCTGATTATAGACACTGAGGTGAGCAATGGTGCATCGAATCTAATATGTTGAATCAAACCAGTAATGTTTTCATTGTTTTTCTCAAGTAACCTTTTAAGTATTCATTAATAATAGGTATGTTTTTACATGGCAAGCATAATTTCCTTAGAGGAAATAACTAGCACACAACTTTTAAGAAATTATTTTAAATGACCTCTGAAACCCTGATTTATGAAAACTCATTTTAGTGTGTTTGTATGACTTGTCTTTGAACCACTCTCAATTTTATACCAATCCTTAAGTCATAAGGCATTTTGATGAAATAGAAGTACATCCTTCTAATTCTCAAACCCCCAAACAGAAGGAAGTCTATAAACTAAGCAGTGTTCTCTTATCATGGCTATAGAAATCCAGACCCTAATTTGCTCCTCATCTGTCCAATCCTCATCTGACCCAGATATTAATAGGTGTGAGTATCCCCTTCCTATAATTTCCCACTCTTTTTTTTCTGACCCAGTAAAAAGAAGGGGTGGTAGGAAACTGATACTTAAGAAAACAAATTTGTATTTCAAAGAAAAGAAAAAAAAAATCAAATATTTAAAAATAAGTAAGTAAAAAAAACAAACCAAAACAACAACCAAGACCCAAGTCTGTAAAACCAAAGCCTGGGAGAAAGATTAGGTTAGCTGTCTAGGATTTCATGCTTTCAAAAATTGACCTGACTGTAATAGGAAATGGTAAGCAAACTCCTTGTAGAACATCACCAACCCCTTCACTGAATAATTGAAACCACTGCCTTTAGCTAACATAGAAAGAAAGATTCCATGTGTGTGTTCATTGAAACCGTTGAGAGAGGCCAAAGCAAAGTTTAGTAATATACTTTGATTTAAGTTATACATTTTTATTTAACTATGCTGAAAAGTAAATTTTAAAAATCCGTCATAAGTCTAAATGTATGTTTTAAGAAATATTTTCTGCATTCTTGTTCCATACTTTGGATCATTTAGAGACCAAGAAATAAATGCACTACAATGTTAGAGGAAAAGAACAATTCTGCCCCCATGACTAACCCTGATATAGTCTCCAAATCCTTCCTCCTACATTACAGCAAGTTTTCTTGGTTTATTGACAAAGGCTATGTGAAATTCTTTTTTGTTAATTAAGAGTTGGATGAAATTTAATTCCACCGTATATTCATAAGCATGTGCCAGGCAAAAATTGTAAAATAATGAATTCATAGCTTCATGTATGGAAGTGTGTGAGGATTACTGAATATCTTGTCATTTAGCAGCCACTGTAATTGAAGGGCAAAGCATGTGAACTTCAGAGAAAACAAGCAAGATGGCAGTATCAAAAAAAATAATAAAAATTTACTTTAAAATATTTTATCTAATAAAACAATAGAATATCCTATGTGCAAAAGAGTTATTGCATGATTTATTTTACCTGAACGTTGTTCAAAAGGTCTCTAAATGTATTATTTGTACATTAATTGGTTATCTTAGCCAGAACATGCCAGGTGGACCAGTTTTCTTGTGGAAACGGGCGCTGCATTCCCAGAGCATGGCTATGTGACAGGGAAGATGACTGTGGTGACCAGACAGACGAAATGGCATCTTGTGGTAAGTTGTGAGTGAACCGCGGTTAGTGGAGACAATGTCAAATCACTATAATGTCTCTCTCTTTTTTTTTGAAAGATTTTATTTATTTATTTATTTGCCAGAGAGAGAGAGAGAGAGAGAGAGAGCACAAGCAGAGGGAGTGGCAGGCAGAGGGAAAAGCAGGCTCCCCACTGAGCAGGGATCCCAATGCGGGACTCGATCCCTGGGATCATGACCTGAGCTGAAGGCAGACACTTAACCGACTGAGCCACCCAGGTGCCCCTCACTATAATGTCTCGTAAGAGGTTACTTATTTCTTTATAAACACTAGTTAACAAGGCAGAAGATCTGTTACATTTTATCACTGCCTTTTAGGCCTGAGTGTGTACCTTAATGATAACTTTGAATATGAGTTTCATGAGTCAATAACCATATCCTCGGGTAAAATAAATGGATCTAAACATTACAGACTTTATTAGGAAGTGGTTATTACAAGACTAACAGGGCATTCTCAAATGTTTGTTATTAATCTTATGTTGGTAATGATTAATTTTTTCGAGTAGCTCATTGAGTGACATTTGGAGTAACTGGAAGTACGTGTTTCTTCTTAGCATGCATATGTTATCTTCTTGGAACAATAAATACAGACTAAGATTACATAGTTGGTAAACCATTTGTTTCATTTCCATTGAGTCAGATAATTGTTATTAGTTTAAGATAGTTTTGTTAATGGCAAAATTCCTGGTCACTTTCCACCTATCCTCCTACTTTGGGAAATGGTATTTATTGTTACATAAAGTTGCAAATTTAATTACTCTCATTTGTACCCATGTATCAGTAGATTTTATTATCATTTGTCAGAATAATGTGTAGTGAAACACAGTAAGGGAATGAATCTGGTTTTCTAAGAACCTGTGCTTTCTTTTAGGCATGGCTATGAATTTTTAAAATTATTAATGGGAAAAACATACATACATTATATATGCTCAGCACATTTATTAAAAATATAATGCATTGAGTATATATTTTTAATAATTTAACTCCATGTTATAGCACTTCTAACAGTGGGAAAATGAGACCTTAAAAAAAAAAAAAACCCTCAGTTTAAAAGGCTCTAGTTAGGGGATGCATTCATGGTTTAGCTAAAATTTATTTTTAAAAAATTTCTTAAACTAGACTTAAGTCCCTGTAGACTTTTGAATTTGTGACCTTTGAATAAAGTATTGATAAGTAAGTAGTACTAATTGACATTGTAAAGAAAACAATAGCAGTGTTAAAGAAGAAAGCAATAGACAGACACAGTAACAGTCAATAATACATCTCACATGTAGAGTTTCCAAAGCCTGTCCAGTTAAGGGATTGGAACAATGTATCCTTCTGCTTTCCAAGGTCCAAACTATTCCTGTGGCTGGGTCTACATCTAGCCAGCTCTATTATTTAGGAAAGCTTAATTGTTTTCCTGTCCCCCGCATCTCCTTCCAGAATATAGCAAAAGGATAATGAACAACCTGAAAACATTAAAGACAGAGAAATCCTGGAAACAGTCTGATTTAGAAGGAAAGGCCATGAAAACATTAAAGAGTAGGAAAATAAATAATGAGCTCGTTAGAGAACTTCGGTTAGGTCTTTGATCTGGCTTATATTTAGGACTTTTCACAAGGTGAAGGAAAGAAGGGTCAGAGGGAGCTCAGACACATATTTTCTTCTTGAATACGTACAGCAAATCTATGAGAAACATACTATTGTTCAGATTTTACAGATAAGGGAATCAAAACTTAGAGACATTTGACAACTTGTTTGAGATCATAAGGCTAATAAATAGCAGGACCAGGCTATGAATCCAGGTATACCTGAAACTAAAACTCAGACATTTCAGGTCAACTTTATCTGGGAGCCATGGATTGGGTACAAAAAGGGAGTAGTAGATCAAGTAATTATGCCTATCCATATCCATTGACTATCTTATTTAAATGAACATACACCTATATATATGATCTAGTGTTTGCCCATTTTTTTGTGGTGTAAATACTCCCGCCGTGGCCAATATCAAGTTGCTAACATGACTTTCTGAATGCTGATTTAGGAAAATATGTGCACACCAACATATAGTATTTCCACAATACAGATGCAATAAACATAACTAACTCCAAAAGCAAAATAATCAGGAAATTATGAACATTGATCATTTATTGCCCTTGCTTTCAACATTATTTAATTACAAATTTATATAGTTCATTTATTTTAAATAATGGATGTGTGCTTAACAATTGATTCCTAGAATCCTTGAAAATTTAAAAATCGGTTGTTGCAAGCTGGTACAAGATGCCTCCAGTATACCACAGGATATGAACACACTGTGAAATGTAGTTGTCAGTTTGCTTCTGAAATATAGCCAAATTTTATAAAGTGTCACTAAGCCACATGGGTTAGTCTCAGCACCATTTCCCCTTTATAAGGTGACAAACATGATTCTCTCCAAACTTGTTCCTCTCTGTAGTAACATGAATTTATCTTTCAGATTGTTATCATAAATCAAAATTTATGTCAGTAGGGAAGCTGATAGTGAAGCTCTGTTAGGCATAATCTCACTTTTAAAGTTGCAGGAGAGGATGACATATATTATTCTCACATCAGAAATTATTTCTGCACTGAATACAAAATGATAAAAATATTATAAATTGTTTAATTTACTGCATTAAAAAAAGTCACTCTCCTTGGCAGTAATCTAGAAATGAATATAGGTTCAACTAATTCCCAGTTCTATTAAGCATCATTATAACATTTGGAGTGATCATATTTCACTTTTCCCATTGGAGTCGGTCAAGTTCCCGTAGGTTTACTCCTACTAGAACACTGCAGTCATTTCTTTTTTCTTATACTTTAGCTCCACAAACAGTTTCTGTTTTGTTTAATAACTACTATTTTATACTGAAAATAATACCCAAATTTTGATTTTAAAACATGAGAAACCTATGGTTAGAAATGCTTCTGGTTGTAGTTAGGAGCAGAAGGTACTGAAACCGAGGGTCAAATTTTAGTGGAATTCACTAGCACCTATTTATAAACCTAATTCATTTTATTTGCCTTTGCTTTTATAACAAGTTAATTGCATATTTTAGGTTGAGATTATATATGGGCAAACACATAATTAGGAAGATCTTTGAGGATTCTCCCTTCATCTTTTTTTTTTCATTATTATTGCAACTATTTATTGTGTTTCAGGACTGGCATGTGTAGACAGGAGACTCTGTAAATTGATTTTGCAAATAAGAGCAGATATGTTAAAATTGTGAAGACTGTGTTGGAAGTGGACTGTGTGTCAAGGAACTAAGTGGTCACTCAATTCAAGGGTGTTAGCTTTGGTTCTCAACTTTAACTGTCAGTAAAAAAATCACCTGAGAAGCTTCAGAATCATCTGCCATGCCTCACCCCAGACTAATTAAATAAGGGTCCCTAGGGGTCAGACTCAAGAATCAGTAATTTTAATGCCGTCCAAGTGGTATAAACGTGCACTCAAGTCTGAGAACACTTAAGGCCAAGTTTCTCAAACTTGAACACGCATTAGAATCTCCTGGAGGGCTTATTAAAAAAGCAAAAGTGAAAACAAAAACAAAAACCAGAATTCTGGGCCTGATTTCCAAAGACTATGATCCAGTAGGTCTTAGGTGATTCATAATTTCTATTCTAGCAATTGATATTGATTGTAATGCTACTGGTCAAGGGACCATACTTTGGGGAACACCTTCAGGTTTGATTTTTATCTTACATATATACTTAATGACATAATTTTGTTTATATATGCAAAATGAGTTAAGATAGAAGGAATTATCCAGACAAATTTTCTTCCCATCTCCAAATTACATTAAACATAAGTGCATTTCGTGATTAAATGTAAGAATATTTCAGGCAAACTTTCACTTTGCCCCTTGGAGAATTTATTGTCAAAAACAAAATTTATTTGTTTATTTTAAACTGTAGTTTAACTATTTTGAGACTGTTCTATCTTCCAGTTATCTCAACATAACTTATATTTATTATTATTTTTTAAATAAACTTAACGTGAGTTGGTAACTTCTGATTTGTTCAAAGGGTTTAACTTGGGAAAATAGCTGAAATGTATTAGCAGATTGAAAGTCAGTTCAATGGGGTATAAATAAAAATCTACTGAAACTTGCAAAGTTAATATGATTCCATTTTATGGATGTTGACTTTTTAAATCTATGAAGATAGTAAAATTTTGTCTCATGTACTTGTAATTTTACTTGTAAACGTTCTTGTAATTTTATTCCACATAATTAAGGAGGAAAGAATCAGAATGAGAATTGGCAAATATCAGACACAAACAAAAGAGAGAACTGTCAAAAAAAAATCATTTCCCAGTTAAATCCATGTATGTTGTGTATCAAAGATATTTTCAATTAGGTTATTAGAAAAACAAAATTTCTGATGAAATTTATTATTATATACTTATATTGTTATTATAATTAATTTTGTAAGAAAAATGCTTACGTGTGTAACAACTTAAGTGAGGATTAATAATCCAGAGGATTATTAACCCACATTAACCCAGTAATTATTAATTACTGGCAAAATGTGAATATTGCCAAGCACTGCTTTCAGTTGCTCTGTCATTCCTTGGTAACATCTTGGCAGACACAATGATTCTACCAACTTTCAGTTTCTGTAACTTGATCCAACCTGTTTTGCAATTCCAGTATTATATCTTAGTCAAAGCTTTTTTGTCCCCCACTGCTGGCTAGACCTTAGGTTCTAAGAACTTAGATGAGAGGTGACCGTGTTCTGTTTTTACCTCCCTACATCTGTTCCCTCTGCTAGCCTTCGCTCTTCGGTCACATGGGACAGTTGGAGAAATAGGTAACATCTTTTTAAGTAGGCCTGGTGGTAGCTTCCTCTGCTTCTCTGAAGGTCACTGCCCTCTGATGCATAAGCAATGCCGCTCTCTTGAGAGACTCTTATGTGAGATCTTCAGAGAGGCTACTCTTCATAGTTCCCTCAACTCCCTCTTTCTTCTGTTTCCTCTTCTTCCCCACAACTAGATTTCTTTTATCCCCATCCCCCCATCATTCCCATCCCCCTTTGTTACGTGGGCACTCTCTTGGTTGCATTGCTGATATGACCAAAAAAAAAAAAAAAAAGTTTTGCTCTCTTGTGCGGGTCCACTTTTTGTCCCTCTTCACCCACTCTCTTAAATGTGATCAGGTTAGTCTCCTAATAACCCATCTTTTAGATGCCACCACTCTCCAGTTCTTTCTTCTCTAGATTCAGGGTAAAATGGTCAGTCTACTTCCTGAGCAACATTCAATCAGTTCCCTTTTCTCATGTACTCATAAAATTTCATGAATGATTCTCATGGAGTCTCTCCTTCCTTTGAATCCACTGGTCTTTGAACAAAATTGACTTGTAGATTACTTTTCTTTTATAAAGAACAGCTCCAACTACTGGATTCTGTCTATAAAATGCGAGAGTACTTAGCATTTCCTTGTTCTTAGCATTGGATCTAAATGGCTGCCATAGCAAAAGGAAAAATCCCACTATTACTTGTATTTATTTACTTAACTCAGTCAATCATTTTCTCCCTCCTTCTCCCTCTCCTTTTCTCCCTTCCTATTTCCTGTTAAGGCAGGAAGGCACATGCTGCCCAATGCAGACAGATTCTGCAAAATGTACATAATGCATGTTTATTCAATGTATGGAAATTTAGAAAGAATAAGAAAACCATTCATTTTAGCCCCTCACATTATAAATAAGGTAACTAAAGCACTGAAAGTTGTGTGTCCAAAGTTGCAGAAAGAGTTAGTAGGTATGGCAAGCATTGGAACTCAGACCCATTCACTCCTCATTATCTGTTTCAGAGAATCACAGGTATTGGTAGTTGCCTGTACATGCTATCTAATTCCATCATCCATCCAATATAAGAATTCTAAAACTGGTCGCAATGATGCTTACCCAGTCCTTGTTTGAATATTTTCAGGAACAAAGAACTGGCTATTCCACAGGGTAGTTAATTCTACTGGTGGGCAGTAATTGTCAGAATATTCCTCCTTTGTGGAGCAATATTGCTAAAGATTCTACTCAGTGATTCTTGTGCTGTCTTCTGAAGCTACGCCATCAAAATCTATAACCTTGTCACAGGATCACTCTTTAGATAACTAAAGGCACCATAATGCCTACCTAACCCTTCTCCTTTACAACTGAAACATACCACTTCTTTCATATATCCTTACATGACCATTTGTAGGCTCTTTCCCTACCAATTGCCCTACTATGAATATAGTTGTATTTTTAATGACCTTAGTAAAATTAATGGTCTAAAATGGGGAGTTGATGTCCAATGGGTATAGAGTTTCAGTTCTACAAGATGAAGAAGTTCTAGAGATCTGTTGCACAGCAATGTGAATACAGTTAACACTACTGAATTATATACTTAAAGATAGTAAAAATGATAAATTTTACGTTGTTGTTTTTTTTTTGCCAGAATTAAAAAAAAATTCATGGTCTAGAATTAAACAGGACTTAGTATCCCATATGTGGTATTTTTATAACAGATTGAAATGTACTTATTACCTTCACTAATTTAGATTCTGGGCTTCTGTTAACACAATCATAGATGGCAGCCTTATCATGTAACTCCCATGTCAAGTGTCCAGTCAATTAATACAGCTAAGCTTTTCTAGCTTTTCTTATAGACCAGATCATTCCTTTTGGGTGCTTCTAATGTTTACTTTTCAAAGTTCTTTTACCTTTTATTTTGATAGTCTTCTCAGTCTTCCTTATCCACCTACTTCTGAATATGTATATGGGTCTGGTCTTTTCCACTCCAAACTGTCACTCTTATATTTTTGTCCTCCTGTAACTCCTAACCCTGATGCGGTTTTATGATTTTGAATCCATAATATTAATGATGTCTCCCAGTTTTATGTAATTCAAAAATTTGATAAAATAATTTTTAAGGCTGTAACCAAATAATAGTAACAAAGGCATGAACCTTTTGGGGAGTAATTAAAAACATTCTTCAGGGGAAACTGATTTAACAATTAAAACTGTATGGATACAGTTTTGAACAAATTACTCATTCACTTCAATTTACTACCGTCTTGCACTTATGATACTTTCATTTATCTTGAGATTTCTCAAACATTGCTAAAACTACAAGAACACTCTATTTATGGCATTTTCATGATATATACTTACCTAAAAATTGTATCGGCAAATAAATGAAGTTAGTTTGGCATGCCTTGTTTTTATTTTATTCTTGAGCAAATAATCTCTTTAAAAATGCTGACAAAATAATGTTTTAGCAAGTTTATCCTGGAATTATTGCCAGAGGTATATGTAAACTTCACTTCTCTATTGTTTGAAAATTTTCACTCATTTTTGAAATTGGGACAATGTTATTTACCCTTTTCCGGTTTTCATTCGTCTTTCCATTCTTCCATTTATTTCAAAATCACTGTCAATATTCTAAGACCAAAATTATTTGTTTTGTTACTTGTTTGATAACTTGTTTCAATGTGAAGATAAACTCACTTTTAGCTATTATTTTTTTTTTCCTTTTCTTTGATTTAGAACTTTAACTTCCTATTAAACCTATTTGTTTTCACTTCACAATCCGACAGTAATTACTTCTATTAGAATGTTGGAAACAGGGGTCCCTGGGTGGTGCAGTCGGTTAAGCATCCAATTCTTGATTTTGGCTCAGGTAATGATCTCAGTGTCTTGGGACCGAGCCCCACCTCAGGCTCCATGCTCAGCATGGAGTCTGCTTAAGATTCTCTTTCTCCCTCTCCTTCTGCCCTGAGTGTGTGCTTGTGCTCTCCCTCTCATTCTCTCTCTCTCTCTCTCAAATTTTAAAAAATGTTGGAAACAAAGAAATTAAGTTCTTTTTCCTGTTTGTGTCATACAGATTTATGCTTTATATCCCAGATGGTCTTGTTCTGTTTTTTCATGTTCTATACATTTATATTAAACATTTTTATTATTTTTGTTTAGAAGTGTTATGCAAGCTTCTGTTAAATTGTCTTTTGGTTATCCTTAGAGGTGTGTGATGTGCTTTCCCACCGTCTTCGGTTACAGTGCTCTCTTTTATACGTACTAGATTAATAAGGCTCTGTATGCAACAAAGTGGGAGGTTAGGCAAACCCTGCTGGGGTATATTGAAAGCCACAGGCAGAAATTATTAAAAACAGGTTTTAGTTCCTTGACCTAACTCAGCATTTCCACAGCTTTTTGCTTGAGGATATGAGTCACCCAGGAAGTTTGGTACTAATAAAGATCCCCAGGCCACTACCGCCTTCCTCCAAAAGTTCCCATTCAGTAGGTCTTGAATAGAGTCCAGGAATATGTATTTTAGGAAAAGCACTTCATGTGATTCTTATCCTAAGGCAAGTCCAGAAAATTTAAACTATGTGATGTCGACATTCCCTACAAATTAGAATTTGTTAAGGCTGCTACAACAAATCACCACAAACATGATGGCTTAAAACAACAGAAATCCCTTCTCTCGCAGCTTTGGAGGCCAGAAGTCTAAAATCAGCAGTGCCTCCCCCAAGAGAATCCTCTGCCTCTTCCAGCTTCTTGGAGCTCCTGCTTTTCCTTGGCTGTGGCAGTATCACTCCAGTCTCTTGTCTCCATCTTCACATGGCCTTTCCCTGTGGAAATTCCCATCTTGAGATCCTTAATTACATAGGCAAAGACCCTGTTTCTAAATAAGGTCGCATTCACAGGTACCAGGGGTTAGGATTGCATATATCTTCTTTTTTAAGATTTTATTTATTTATTTGAGAGAGAGAGAAAGAACAAGAGCTGGGGCGGAAGGTGGGGGCGGGAAGGAAGAAGCAGACTCCCCACTGAGCAGGTAACCCCAACGCAGGGCTTGATCCCAGGACCCTGGGATCATAACCTGAACTAAAGGCAGCCGGCTTAACCGACTGAGCCACTCAGGCACCCCAAGGATTTGGCATATCTTTTTTTAAAAATTTAATTTTATTAATTTTATTATGTTATGTTAGTCACCATACATTACATCATTAGTTTTTGATGTAATGTTCCATGATCATTGTTTGTGTATAACACCCAGTGCTCCATTCGGTACGTGCCCTCTTTAATACCCATCACCAGGCTAACGCATCCCCCACCCCCGCTTCCCTCTAGAACCCTCAGTTTGTTTCTCAGAGTCCACAGTCTGGACATATCTTTTTGATATATATGATTTAACCCACAACTCCGGAGAAACTACACTACCAGTTGAATTATAATAAAGGCTCAGGTATAAGTAGTTTCAAAAGCTGTACAGATACTTCTAATATACATCCAGGTTTGTGAAACACTCTCACAATGCCAGTTATTTAGTCCTTGCCTCCTGATTTACTTCTTATGCAACCTCTCTATAACATCCTTCCAATCCTCAGATTCTCTTGCTTTTCCCTTGTATCTGGAGCTCTGCACCTCCAAAAGAAATTCAGCCCTTTAAATTTCTGTCAAGAGTAAACATGAATTCTTCAGACATTTCAGCAGCATTGATTTTACACACACACACACACACACACACACACACACACACACACACACACACACACACTGCTGTGATAACCCACTAACTGTTCTAGTTTTCAGTACCCTTTTAATTTCTGGACTCTGAAAATTTATATTATTTTCTTATACATGCAACCATGTATTAAAATCGTTGGTTATTACTTTATCTAACATTTCTCTTTGTTTTCCTTATTGCCAGAACTATTCAATATGTTTTTCTAGGTCTCCCATTAGTCTCATTCTGCATATACTTCCTGGATGTTCCTTTTGACTTCCAAGACTCTGTTATATCAGTAGCAATCACTTCCAAATCTATTGCTCCAGCCTATTTGTAGCTCCTAAAATTTCACTACTTCTTATACCCTTCTGCAGCCATTCCGAATTTTTTTTAGTTTTTCAAACATTTTATATACTGTGACTTCTGGGTCTTCAGGAATGCCATCTTTCTAGAATATGCTAAAAGTACTCCTTCCCCTCCTGCTCCCCTCCTGATTTAACCAAATGTGTCATTCATATCAGCTTGTAGATAACTTCCTCTGGGGTGAATATCTAAGAGTAGTTTTGACTTCTGTTGTGGGTTGCAATAACACCTTATGTTGCTTCTATCATAGCATTTAACAGAAATTTATTGAAGTCACTTGTTTAAATATACTACAGGTATTTTTCCTACTAGATTGTAGGCACTGTGAGAAATGAAAATGCTGAACTTTGTATCTCCAGTGCTTAGCACTATTTTATTCATTCATATTCATTCATTCTAGGTGATGTGTCACTAAGGCCTCGAACTCTATCTGGTATAAAGCTTTCGATATTTTGAATGAATAAAACTTTTGAAGTAGTTTTCTACTCTGTTTCACAGAGTAGAAACTTGAGGTCAGAGATGTTAAGTAAGTATCCAAGATCACATTATAATTAGTGTTAAAATCAGGATTTCAACTCAGATTTGCCTGCCTACAAACTATATTCTTTATATATGACCTATGTGATGTCTAAAATGAGGTTTTTATGTAACAACAATGGAAGAGCAACAAAATGAAGATGATTTGTGGTACACTGTTTTCTTACGGTTTTCTCCAAAGTATCTTTACTTAATTGGATCTTTTGAAGTCTGTCCTGTGCACGTACCAATTCTCAAGAGCCACAGCTGGTATCATTATCTAAAAATGTTATATATTTCCTCAAAAGATATAATCCTATAATCTATATAATTTTAAAAAGCACTATTTTCCTATATCCATATTTAATTGTGGATAATTAAATATCCTTAATATCCATAATTAATATCCTTAGAGTAGGTAATAAACAGAATTAAAATTTAAATGGGCTGCATAAAACACAGAGAGAAGAATTAAATTTTCCATCCTTATAAAAATATTTCTGTGCTATAATTTTTTTAAAGGGTATTGGTATGATCGGCATGGCATAGGGATGAAATAATATATTTTGGAACCAGTCACACTATTATTCAGATTTTACTCTGACACTGGCTGGTTATGCAGTGTATGCTCAAGCAAGTTATGCTGATTTCTTTTACAAATCAGGGTTAGCAATAACAATTGCTAACTGTTGTGAAGAGTATAGGTAATGTATGCACATAACTAGCCTAGTATCTCATACTCAATAAATAATAATATGTAATGTGAGTATTATCATCTCCTTCAAATTTAGATAACAATTTCCTAACCCTGGATTCCTGTAATATTCTTACTTTGTCATTTATTTTGACTTGAATCTGCTATACATTTTCCCCATACTTAGTCACGATGGTCAACTTTATATACATCCAGGATGTGGACTACATGCTTTCAAACAGACCTATGATAACTTTATTTTGAAACTTCAATAATAAGTTACTTAGAAATATTCACTTTGAGCCCAAGAGGGAAAAAGAGGTAGGAAAATTCCTAGAGACAGGAAAGAAACAAATTAGATCTGAAAACTACCTTTAAGGCTTTGTGTACTGGATAAATATAAGTAGAATACCAACGATGATTACTCTTGAGAGGAGAGAAAATTGTTGCCATTTACATAATAGCATACATATAACCTGGCAATAAATTTTAAATGAAAGATATAATAGATAAATTGAGCATACCACCTGCAACAATAGAAGATTTTTTAACAGTCCATTACTCCACATTAAATATTCTACGAGGCTGAAGTCACCACAGAAATAAAATATAGTTTTCTTCTCTTTAGTGAATTTTAATATAAAATGTAAGCCACTTTCATTCATAACTTTTTCTCTTCAGAATGAATCAGGTAATCTTTCCAAGTGTCCTTCAGTCTGTCTCATGGGAGATCCAAAGTCAACGTCGAGAAAGAAAAGATTGTGTTTAATGTTTAAGTCTTTTTCAAATATAAGAATTCATAATGGTATCTTAAAAAGAACAAATACCTAGAAACAGACTGAACTACCAGATACTATTTTCAACTTTTTTAAAATTAATGCTAATATGGAAGAACAGAGAAAATGTTAAATTTATTTTAAGAGGATTTCATTTTATTTTTTAGGAGAAAGAGTATATTGTCACTAGACCTCTTACTATCAGATACCCGTGATAAGATACTAAGAAATTATGGATACAGTATTTTCCAATGTTAGTGAAAAGTGAAGTGCCTTATATTATACTTTAATTTTTAATGGAACTCCTTCTAAAGTGTGTTGCACATTTGACTGCATTATTAAGCAGAGAAAATCCAAAGATAATGTTAACATATTAAATTTATTCTTCTATTTTTTTTTCCTGAAGTTCAGTTACTATCTTTTACTGGATTGCTATGATAATTCCAGAAGTTATTCCGTAGATAAGCCCATTTTTGTTACATTAAATGCCTTCAGGGTGTTGTGCTTTTCCAGATGACATTTCTTCTGACTTCTTGACTGTTAGGAATTTAAGGACCTGAGAGATCATGTTACAAACCACATGTCTGTCACCAGAGAGGCTGTGTGATTTACTCAATGTCATAGTGCTTTGTCAAGAAACAGAAATGAAACATTAGTAACTTCACTCCCTTATTCCTGTCCCTTCAATTAATGCCTTTGTTCTTTTTAGTGATTTGTCCTATGCTTTCTTCTAGTTACCATTTTCTTAAATTCTATATAATTTACCTTTGGTCCTATAAACTAAGTCAGACAAGGAGGTTGCCAAGAGAAATAATGTGACTAAGTATTAAGTAAAAAAATAAGTCAGAAATGAGATACAACTATTTAAGAACAAATAGCCATTGTATGCAAGTATGTATGTTAAATTCACTGTGGGCAGATATATCATTCATTTTCCTAGAGATTGAATGTACACTGGGTTTTAGATTATTTTATTTACTTTAAAAGCTTTTACCTTTTGGGGGCTAACTTCCAGATTTTTTTGGCGGGGGGGACAGTTTTTAGACTTAGAATCTAAGACATAGACTCTTACAGGTCACTTGAAAAATTTCCCAATGAAGTAGTGCCAAATTTCAGAGGTCTCCAAATGCTTGGGGTGATTTAATTTTTTCCTAGTTAAATGTATGATGTTGGTTAATATGTTCCTAAGTTTATAGAAGAGAGATTAAAAATGTGAATTAACCTATTCTAAATTCAAAAAGATGCTATGTTATTTTTAAAAGTTAGATCTCATCATATCTTAGAATCTGCATTTTGTTTTTTACTCATTTTAACCATTACTTATGCTGATACTTTGTTTAAAGTCATTATTCATGTTTACTGTACATCTTCGGAACATTAAATGTTTATCTAAAGAAGAAAACATATTTTGGACAACATCCCTGTTGATTCTTGAAACACAAACACCTAAGTTTTAATTATATTGTCAGGCAACAAAAGAAAAGTCTCTTAGAAGTATTGATTAAATTATGCCTTGGGCGTTTTCACATTTCTTTTGAGGGCTTCCCCTTATATGTCAGAAAATTTGTTGAGTTGCTGCATGGATAAATTTTGATATAGTCTTTTATCTCTTCGTATCAGTAAGTGATTGCCTCCTCTTCTTTGAAGCAGATTTAGGCTCTGACCACATTTTTTTGGTTTTGAAAAGTTAAATTTATTCTAAAATGTATATCTCAAGGCATGTCTTTGGTAATCACAAAATTTAATTAAGATTTATTCAGTTTTAGAATAATATCCATTCAAATTCCAATACCTCAGGGGGATATACTCAAATGTAAACTCACACAAAGAAATTGTTTTTTAAGAAGTAGAAAGCAAGTAATCAATACCATATCAACCAGATCTGAGTCTACACCATATCAACCAGATCTGAGTCTACCACTTTTCTTACATATTATTAATGAAATAATATCAATTTATGTTGTCATTTGGACAAGTTACTGGTACTAGAGATGGCTTTCACTTGTAGTCTGTTCACTGGATTCTGTTGCTGTTCACTCTGGCTGATTCTCTTTTCCCAGCTCAACTACACACTAGAGAGAGTTCTCACAAACTCCAAAGTTGACTTACTGTTTTATTACCATTTTAAGAATGAATTGAAATTGAATTGAATTGAAATGAAATTGAGTAAAAATTCAATTTAATTTGAAATATTATTTTGAGGATAATACACAACCTATGTGTTTGTGACTCTCATGAAAAAATTAATTTGCTCACATTTTACTATTCTAGCTAGTTGTGACTTGCCAAAAACTATAGGTTAATATAGACTTCAACTTTAAAAATGTCATAGTTTTTAAGGGAAAAATATAAGTCATTCTATAAAAGTTATAACAATATCATTCAAAATCCTTATTTCCTAAAGACACCATCACCAATGTGCTTCACTGGTGAAAATACTAACAAAATGCTCAGTAACATGATTTTGAATATTTGGTAAAGTCCTAACTCTTAGAAAGGAACAGTGCAGAATAGGCCTAGATGGAACCCCTGGGAAGCATAACTGTTAGACAAGCCCGAGGCCCAAGGGCCAATATTCCAAACTTTCTTATCAGTGGTGGAGTGCAGGAAATACAAACAGTCCTTCATCAAATGATTCCTGTGGGCTTTCAGTCACTGTAAAGTACGCATTTAAAAAATTCTAAAAGTATGGGTATCCTATGCCCTTAAGAAGTTTATGTCACTGTATTTGTTTATCTGCTGTTTCCTCTGCCTTTTGTGGAGGACAGGGGTGGAGTTCTGGTCACATTAGCAAATGAGATACAAATTAAATCAAGCACAGTCAATAACATCTTCCTTATTGAATGTTTTTATATCTTTCATAGAATTTCCAACTTGTGAGCCACTAACTCAATTTATATGCAAAAGTGGAAGATGCATTAGCAGCAAATGGCACTGCGACTCTGGCAAGTACCAAATGTTCCCAGTATTACACTGATTTGATTTGGGGGCCCAGCTGTCGGTGCTGCTTCCTCCTTCAGACGTAGTTTGTACGAGGAGTTTGCAGAGCCAAGCGGAATGGCTAAGACAAGTGGTGACAGGGCACCTGGCACATCAGTGGGGATTAGCATTAAGGATAATGGAACTCCTTATCTGTCCTTTGGGGCTATAAAGAGATTGGTGTTCAGATACTATGCTGGACAGAGTCTAAGTCTGCAGACGCGAAGTAAAGGGGACAATTGAGGAAGTGACCTGGATGATTCAGGCTCTCCGAAGCATCGAGGTAAAGTGCTCTGTCACCTCAGGATGGAGGAGTTTATAAATTATTACGGAATTATCCAAATGGTCTCAACTCTGCCACCTTGCTCTTTATGTACAAATAATGTTTGCTTTCTTATACTCAATTGTATCATTATGCTAAATTATGCCAAACACAGGTAAATGAATTATGTGTAAATCATACATTCTCACTTACTGATTTCAATTTAATCTGTTTTCACTTCACATTCCTCTCCCCTCCCTCCTGCAACGGTTGTTAATAAAGAATATAAATCATTGCTAATGATAGTGACAATTTCCCAGTATAAATACACATTTATGAGTCAGTAGGAGAAGGGTGCATAGGGACTCCTCCTGTTGAGAATAGAGAAGAAGGGTCTGAATTAAAGATATGGTTATAAACTCAGGGGCATAGGGATTATAGGTCTAAGCAATAATTTTCCACGATAATTATATCACCAGCTGTATCATTTCATGAAATTCTTGCAATCACCATTGTCCTCCCATTTTATAATTATTTCAGGCTGCATAGGTTTGTTCAGTCAGTGGTTAGTCACTTCTGAGGAACATAGAACATAAGCTTTAAAACCCAAAGTCAAGGATTGTTTTCCCTCTTCGTTTAGTAGTTGATGTTCAATCGGAAGCTGAACAGTATCGAAATGAAGATATCCCCCCACTGTTCGTGGGATATGCTGATCATTAATTTATCATTCTTTTATCAAAAACAAGAGAATACTCTATGTGGCAAAAAGAAATGGTAGATATTTCATAAGGGATATTTTCTTCCTGGATCAGTTTTCACTCCCTTGATGTTGTTGCTTCTTTCCAGATGACGACTGCGGGGATGGCAGTGATGAGGCTGGCTGTGTTCACTCTTGCTTGGATAATCAGTTCAGATGTTCCAGTGGCAGATGCATCCCAGGCCACTGGGCCTGTGATGGTGACAATGACTGTGGAGACTTCAGTGATGAAGCCCAAACCAATTGTACCAGAGAAGGTTAGTAATTTTGTGAAGCTATGAACTCTCAGTTTAAACTGATATATAATATTTAAGTATTTCAGAATGAATATTATATAAAAATAATTTACTCAGCAGATAAAAAATATATGTATTGGGAACAGTGTAAATAATTGACTGATCACTTTACTTTCTCTCTTTAACTTCTCTGGTTTCTCATCTTAACACCTCCTTATACTTTGATACCTTCTGTGGTGTTTGCTTCCTACTTTCATAGGTGCTGTACTTACCACTCCTTAATCCCCTCCAACTTCTAAATTGCTAAACCCCAAGCCCACCCCAAAAGGAAACAAACAACAAAAAACAAGAAAGGCATAATTTTTATTTTACTTCAACACCAAATTTGTTTCTTTAAGGCCTGAAATACCCCCTATTAAGTGATGATGTGTTCCCACTGATTAATTTCTGGAATGTAAGCTAAGAGAAGGAGACTGACTGTGGGCCTCAGCATTATCCATGGGCAGACCTGACTCTGTCATTTGCAAAGTTTGATCAGCCATAGGGCATGTTAATAAATTAGAAATCATGTTGGAACTATCACAGAAAAAAATCATCAGCCTGCCAAAATTTATCTGAGAGAGAGATAGCAAGAGAGCGTGAACGGGGAGGCAGGGGTGGGGGGGAGAGGGAGAAGCAGACTCCTTGCTGATCAGGAAGCCTGAGGTGGGTGGGGCTCCAGGGTCATGACCGGAGTTGAAGGCAGACTCTTAACCTACTGAGCCACTTATGCACCCCCAGTAACATTTTTTTTAAGTAGAAGTTTTCGGGGCACCTGGGTGGCTGTCGGTTAAGCATCTACCTTCGGCTCAGGTCATGATCCCAGGTCCTGGGATCGAGCCCCACATCGGGCTCCCTGCTCCGCGGGAAGCCTGCTTCTCCCTCTCCCGCTCCCCCTGCTTGTGTTCCTGCTCTCGCTCTCTCTCTCTGTCAAATAAATAAATAAAATCTTTAAAAAAAAATTGGAAGAATTTGTCATTCATTCTTTCATTTATTCCACAAATATTTATTGAAAACTTTTCATGTGCCAGGCACTGTGCTTGTACCAAAGGATGGATAAAGGGGTGAAGAAATGTGGTCCCTGTTCAGTATTTAAAATCTAGCATGCAAACAGACAATAAAGTGATTTATTTAATGAATTGGATGCTGGGGTGGGGGGGCATATATTGCATGGTCATAAATAAGAAAGGAATCATTTTCAAAGTGTTTTCCAAGGGCATATTATTTGTCTTCTGCAAATATTTAACAACTTATAAAATAAATGGAAAATTTCTATATTTTTTTTCCTCTGACATGATTCCTTTCGTCTTTCTTTTGTTTCCGCTCTCTGTCACTTCCTCCCTCCCTCCCTCTCCTCTTTCCCTTTTTCTCTTTCTTTTTTTTTCTTTCTATCCCACCCCTATTTATCTCTATCTCATTCTTTTGTCCTTTTCTCTTACTTTCGTTGGTTCACTAATACATAAGCACTAGAGCTTTTTACTTACCATTAAACTTGCATGTAGAAAGAGAAGGTGTACAAAACTATATTTTCCTTTTTTTCTTATATGGTGGAAACATTCATCTGGGGTATGGTTGACATGTCATTACTAAGTTACACTTTGAATATAGACTGCATTTCCCCCCACCTCACAGATGTCTTTGTAGGCTCCTCATGAGGTATACATCTGTGGTCTGCTGGCACTGCCCCCGATATGCTGTGAAAGATAAATTGCCCCAAAGTCAATTTACTTTCATCTCAGAAGTGAGATTCCCATCCCTCTTTTCTACGTGAATTTGTCTCTAAGTTAAAATGATCATTGCACATTAAGAAGTTTTGGAGAGATTACTTTAGCTTCATGAGTATCTAAAGTGAGTGGCCCATCCCCTGGCAGCCTCACTAGATAATTTCTTAGGTTTGGATTATTATAGAATCAGTGTCTATTTATGTTAATGTTAATGTTATTTAATGTTAATGACCTTCACCTTTAGAGCACCTCAATTTCACAAGTACGCTACTGTAAAGGATATACTGTCAATGTGAATACCATGCATTTCTTATATGATTATGGTATTATACATACTAAGGAAATGATCCAGATAATCTACATGATTCTTGGATATGTTTCAAGCAAAGAATGAGAACTTCCTGAACTAATTTATATTTATCAGATTATAAATTCTCTAATCAAATACTCTTATTTGGTGAATACAAGTTGCAGGAATTGAAGAAAGACTGGGGATATTCTAGGATGACTTTGATACAAGACAATTAAGAGTGTTTCAGAGGGCATTCAAATATTTTTATCCATCATTATTTTATGTATTCTGATATGGAAGTTGTAAAATAATCATGACAGAATTGTTAAAGCTCATCAGGAAAGTCATTTTGCACATGCAGGTTTTGTAAGGCCATTGCCAAAGTAAAGTAGAAATCTGATGCAATTAGTCAGATAATTTAGTCTCGAAACCTGCTGTGGAAGAAAGAGCAGGGGATTCGAGCTTAAGTTTCAAGACAGGCTGTCAAAACTGATCAAATCCACCATATAATTGCTCAGCACTTTGCTGTACATTGCTTGGGTTAAAAGAGCATATAGTGTAGTTTCTCTCAACTCAAATTGTTTTCAAAAGGGCAAAAATACTCTTGAGTTAACTTTTAATAGTAAAGGAGCAGAAGAAACCAGGAAATGGAACATTCCATATATTATCCCCTTATTCAGAAAATTCCTGAATTTAAGTTCAATTCATATTCTCTCTGAAACCACTTTCAAAAAAGAATTTCTATAGTGATGATCATTTTTTTTATCATTAGTGTGGCTAATATGTGAGGAAACTATTAATTGCTAGTCCCCTTCTAGATAAATTTATATTCATCTCCTTCCCCTTAATGTTGTGATGGTCTTTCCTCTCACTTCCAAGCTCCCTTACTAGGCAAACAAGATGCAGTATCTTTAGAAAGCACTGCACACATGCATGCACACACAGAGTCTACAAGCAAGAGGTGAATAGAAAGACAATCCATAGCATAATGATTCCTTCCTTTGCATCATTGCCTGTTTATGCCTATGTTTATTTAGCTCTGGTTTCTTTTTTTGGTTCTGACTACTTTGATTGGCACATACTTCTATAGTGACTCTTTTGTAAAACTACTGGGTGCATAGTTTTTACAAATAGAAAAACTAAGTGGCCCTCAAGCAATTTGGTATGAGGGAACTCCCTTTAGAGCCTTAGGCCTGGTCATTTATTAAGTATTGAAAAGTTTTGTAAAAGATGGTTTTACCTGTGAAGATATGAAGAGTGGAGTTAAAATGAGACTTCAGTCTTTTCTTATAAGTCTTTAACTCTCTGTCTATAAGGAAAAAAAAAGAGAGAGAGATAGAGAAAAAGAAGAAAGAAAGAAAGAAAGAAAGAGAAAGAAAGAGAAAAAAAGAAAGAAAGAAAGAAAGAAAGAAAGAAAGAAAGAAAGAAAGAAAGAGAAAGAAAGAAAGAAAGAAAGAAAGAAAGAAAGAAAGAAAGAAAGAAAAAAGAAAGAAAGAAAGAAGGAAGGAAAGAAGGAAAGAAAGAAAGAAAGAAAAAGAAAGAAAGAAAGAAAGAAAGAAAAAGAAAGAAAGAAAGAAAGAAAGAAAGAAAGAAAGAAAGAAAGAAAGAAAGGAAGGAAGGAAGGAAGAAAAAGAAAAAAGGAGACTGGACATATGCATCTATAAAATAACAAATATATAGAATTAATCTTATTGTTGACAGTTTAATTCATTTGAATTATGTATACCTTCCTTCTTCTACTCTTTTGGGAATAGTCTTAACCAAATTTTCCCAAGGAATAAGGCATTTCTAAAGCAAACATAACATTTTTTTTTAGTATCTTTAGACAGCTATTCTTTAGGTCAATTTCCATTCAGAAATTGTTGTAAAAATTTATACCCAATAATTTCAGCACAGACCTGATGGGATAATAGAACAGGTTTCTGTAGAATTGATTTTGCCTAAATTTTGCAATTTCGCCTAAATGCAACTGAAATATCCCTCAAATATTTGGATTTTTCTTTACTTTGAAGGGTCATCTGATCCTGATTTATGGTCACTGTTCTTTAATGCCTTCTGTTTGGCTGTCTAAAAAGGGGATATTTACTGCCAGGTGCACTAGGCACACGAGCTGGGTGATAGAACATATGTGATCTTTTATTTACATCACAAATGCAAATTAAATGCAAATTTGAAATTAAGTAGGTATTGACCTTCAATTTTGATTTATTATGAATAATCTTTAACAAGTTCCCAAATCCATTAGGCAGTTAAGTGTATAACATTATTAATACGTATTCCTACACATGGTCATATTCTTCTGTTTTAACTGCTTAACTGTTTCTGCTTTGGAAACTTTCACCTTTTGGGGGGCTCTGTCCTCATTCATTCATTTAGTCCTTCATTCATTCACTTGCCTTACTACTTCCCTGTTCACAGATATAAGAAGGAAGCTAGAATAATTTTGTCTTTGTAGTTTCATAGTCAAGTACGATATCTGATACACAGTTAATACTCAGTAAATAATTATTGAGTGAAAGAGTTTATTTCTTGACCACAAAATTTGATTACACCCTCAGAATTCAACCCTTATTCATTTGGTATTACATATCTAGTAACTTTCTTTTCTGTTTCTTTGCCTTATCCCCAGATCCTGGAGTTTATTTTCATGATGATGTTTAAGACTAGGCATACTGATCTATTCATGTACATCTTCTTAATAAAGTGTAATCACTTTCATTTATCCAATAAATATTTGCACTTTCAGTTCAGGATTCAATAAAATAAAATAGATAGGACATCTCCCTTATCTTGTATTATTGTTTATTTATTTTTGTTTACATCCTCTCTGTCCAATAGGTAGTACGTTCCAGAAAGATAGGAAGAGTTTAATTTTTCTAGTATCTGTTATTTAACAGTAAGTGAGTGAGAAGATCCCATTAGTAATAATTCAGTGTTGGGAGGAGGAGTTAGCATATGTTGGCCACCCACCAGTTGCCAGGCATTTTACATTTGTTATTCCATTTAGTCCTCACAATAAGGATTACTCAGAGAGGTTAAAATACTTGCCTAGGATTACACAGCTGGAGTTTCAAGCAAAGATTTTCTGTTCTTTATTCTTCCATCCAGCTCCCTGCTTCTGTAATGATGGAATATATAATTCATCCCTTCCCTTATTTTCTCTTTATGCATAACATTTGTATGATCTCCAAATAATTACTGTTTTTCTCCATTGCATTCTCATTTTTCTTTAAGAGAAAAGAAAGAACTTTCTACTTATTACAGGTCATTGTAATGAAATTTCCCAAAGAGCCCTGGAAGGAACTTGGAACATTATATTAAATAACTGCAGTAAATCTGCCTGTCTCTTTCTTGGTTTGTTTGTTTCTGTTCTTTCACTCCCACAACTCTCCTTGATAAAGTAGATTCTGAAACTTTGTCATTACAATAGCTGTGGACATTCCCACAAAGACAATTTCTTCAGTCACCCAAAGAACCTTAGTCTGCCATAAAAGTTTCACCTCATAGACTTAGAAAATTTAGAAAGCTGGGAGAAAAATGAAAGATCATTCAGTTCAGTTATTTTATCAGGCAGATGAGGAAAGGGCTCATTTAGATAAAATTATTCTTATGAGTATAGAATAGTAACAAAAACATGCTGCTTCCTAGAAGGAGCCGATCATGTTCTGTGTTAGAGATTTTAGACTGAAAACTTTTAGCCAGGAAGACATTTTCAGGAGAGGTTTTGGATTTTTTTTTTTTTAAAGATTTTATTTATTTATTTGACAGAGAGAGGCACAGTGAGAGAGGGAACACAAACAGGGGCAGAGGGAGAGGGAAAGCTGGCTCCCCGCCATGCAGGGAGCCCGATGTGGGCCTCAGTCCCAGGACCCTGAGATCATGACCTGAGCTGAAGACAGACGCTTAACCAGCTGAGCCACCCAGGCGCCCCAGAGGTTTTGGATATAAATGATTATGCTAAATTCTTTGTGGAAAATCCAGGAAAGTCAGACTGTACGGCCCACCAAAAAGGGATAATAGCCTACCTAAGGACATTGAATGCACCCAGAGCAGGGCTGTTATCAAAACTCGATTTGTGGCTGAAGACTTAGGTTACACATTGAAGCATGGAGAGAATCTCTTGACTTCTGGTCTATATCCTATCCCATCTCAGCTGAACCCATCACGTTTTTGCAGCACAGTTTAATCCTAACAACATAGGAAACAAGATACCAATAAATACTATATACAATCAGACTCAATCATCTGTTTTGTTTTCCTTTTATGAAAATATTCTGAAGGTGCTTTCAATTTAATTTTTCCTAAAACACACAATCAAAATAACTGCTGCTATGTCTCAGTCACTGAATTTTATTGAGAATAAAATATTGTCCTTGAATTTGAAGAAATTAGCAAATTATATAGTCAGCAAAATCATATGATCTTCTCTTCTAGTGACTTTTAATTATCCTCCTTTAATGAAAACATGGATTGTTTTCTGATAAAATACAAGTAATAGCAAATTTAAACTTCATCTACTTTTAGAGAGGTATAATATCTACTTTCAATGAGATACTAATTTTCTGGCTTAACATTATTCTCTCGCAGATTGATTTATTTTCCTCAGGAAATGTTAACACTGAGATATCAAAACAATGTTAATTATTAATGGATTTTATCCATAGGAAACCTCTTTTTGTTTTCCCGGACAAAATAGCTCTTTAAAGGTCATTTTAACCTCGATACTGAAAACAACTTTTACATCAAGAGCAAAGAAGACTCAAGGCTTTTGAATCAATTGATAACAAAGCCTGTTTTGAGAATCCATAATGTTTCTAGCATTATCGTGATTATCAGGACAATTAAAGGGAATCAGATAAGTATAATTTTAAAAATAAAATATTAAAAACGTTCATAAAAATAGGAAGAAAGAAGTCAATTATCTTCATCTTAACTATACAGCAAATAATAGATCTACGCTTATTCTTAGATAAATTTAGCTCTTGTATTGACAATAATTATGCATCTTGACACTAAGCAGAAGAACATCTCTTGTTTTTTAAAAGAAATAATTAATAACAAAAGTCAATAGGTAACAGAAAGACTTAATTTTAATGAAGAACCTCAGCCCGTTTCCTCTTCTTTTAATAGAGCCGAAAAATATGGGCAAGAGTGAATTCATTTCCACAGTCTTAAATTCTGCTTCCTTATTCTCCCATTGTGGGTAATGACCAGTGAAATGGTAGGACTTCAGGCATTCAGCAGAAAATAGACAAATTAAAACAAATAAACAAACAAAAGAGACAAGGGGCATGGATGACCTACAAAATAATTAATTCACCTCTCAGTAATTGAGTAGTGTCATGCTCTTATGAGAGTGAAGAAATAAGCAATAGGATAGAACTTTTCCCTTTTCCTGTATAAATAGTTGGTAGTTAGATTCTTTCAGAACCTCTTTGAACTGTCAGCCTTTGTTCCTTTATTTATGTGAAGCATCAACTGAATTTGCACTTAGATATTATATTCCTGCAGTGTAATGACCAAATTTATTCACTTTTTGTTGGGAAACTTATTTTGGTTTTAGGATGGTATGTGTGTACACATGGGCCTCCCAGGGAAAATGAATTGCCATTATTTGCATCTAAAACCTTTCCACAAATAACTTTGGTGCATAAGAGCATCCACTTAAATTGCCATGACCTTCCTGGCACAGAATATTCACTGGTATCAGAATTTTCAGCACGGCATGTTGTTATTGTTGATATGTATGCACTTTAATGGTATTTTCTATGAATCATAACCAGAATTTACCCCATTTTAGAACAGGAGTTGGCAAATATTTTCTGTAAAAGGTCAGATAGTAAATATTTTAGATTTTGCCTATTGCAACTACCCAGCTCCACTGTTCTGGAACAAAAGAAGCAAAAGAATATATGTCTACAAATGATTATGGCTGTGTTTCAATAAAACTTTATTTATGATAACAGGTAGTGGACCAAAATTGGGCCACAGGTCATAGCTTGCTGACCCATTATTTAAAACACAAGTAGAGACACACTCTAAAGGAACTATAATCTTAAATAATCCTTTATGCCCATTCCATAGAATCAACCTTAAAAGACAAAGGCAAAAAATAATGGGCAGGAAAACAAGGCCAAAAAAAGAAAAGATAAGCCATTAATAATTTCTAAATGATATTCTCTGGCCTTTCCTCAAACATATGTCTTATGTGAATATATATACATGCTTATACACATTCTTTCTACATAGGAATGTTCCACATTATTTTAAAATATCAAATTAAATAATGTAATATTTAAAATTTTGTTCCAGTAAATATTTGATGCCTGTTGTGAGCTAAGCAAATTGCTAAGCCAAGAGGTAAATTCCAAATGTAAAATATCTGTATTGCCACCTGTTTTAGTTAATAGTTGGTATCTAACATAGCTATTAAGGTGATTGGCCAATTTGAACAGTAAATGGAAAAAAAGATTTCTCAATTACACAGCCAGTTCAACAGATTAATACATTCTGTACACTAATATTTAGATAATGTAGAAGTTCATCATTCCCCTGATACGTTAAATTCTAAACGGAATGCTCATGGTAGAATTCCAAATATCAAAACTTCAATTTAATTTAATTATTATTATTTTAGAGAGAGGGAAAGGTGGGGAAGGGCAGAGGGAAAGGGAGAGAGTGAATCCTAAGCAGGCGTCCAGTGCGGAGCCCAATGCAGGGCTGGATCTCACAACCCTGAGATCATGCATGACCTGAGCCAAAATCAAGTCAGATGCTTAACTGACTGAGCCACCCAGGCACCCCGAAACTTAATTTTAATGAACTAAAAACAATGTTTTATTTGCTTTACATAGATTTTGCTTCTATATTTTACCTTACTGGGGGATATTTAGTGTCATGAATTGAAATTCTGCTTCAATATATTTTTTGTGTCCATATGTCTATGTGTTTTAAATACTCAAATCATTTTAGTATTACAATAATTGAATTTGTGTTTAGGTACCCACACATTCTTTCCCATTTCCTTCTCTTCAACTTTTCTTTTTTTTCTTCTCTTTTACTTCCACTTTTTTAACTGACCCAGACAGTAAACATTAAAGATTTGAAATATGGTCTCTTATTTATTATTAAAGTCCCCATTAAATGTCATGTACTAATAAATGGTTTTGAGAGTTCCATCCACTTTTTTATCACGATAATCTCCAGTGAGGGCTACATGCAAGGGTAAAAAGAGTTTGTAGAATTGAAAGTAAAACACAAAAACCATGCCCTGAAAGTATGTTGGGGTGGAAGGGAGTGAGGGGCGGTCAGATTAATAACCAAATGGTGACATTGATAACCTAGATGACAGGCGGGCCATCATCAAGGTCCAATGGGATGAGGACAAGTTGAAGAGGGGAGGCTCTGGGCTTGACTTCGTTATTAGTTCACAGCAGAGATTATAGTGCCATCACACCAGCCACAGCCCCTGGGGAATCCGTCCCATGTAACATGGAGAAGAGCAGAACAGTGCATCTCATCAACCCCAACACAGGCTCTAGACAGGCTGGGAAGCAGGTTTTAACAAGCACCACTCCCCTAAGGATCTATAGAAACAAAGTAGAGCCTAACCTCCTAATGGGATGTTAAGGGTCTCTTGAGGCAGAAAGGCCAAGGTTAGGTCCACACTCTGTTTGAAAATGAAATGAAACTGTTGATATACTGCCAAACCGATTTTCAGTGGTTTCAGGCAAGTGAAGAATATCTAGGTGTCTGGAGCAAACAGCTGCCTTAGGTACAGGAATTATTAATGCACAGTGATTCAAGCTAGGGAAGAGCAGGGACTGACACGTGGTGATTATAGGTAATGCAGGAAGCTGTATGCACATTTAACGCATAGTGCTTTTCACTTCTCAAAGCATTTTGCAATGAATGACAAGTCAGTGTATAAACTCCACTAACATAATAAAAATGCCATTTTTTCTACCCAGATTGGACTCACAATTTAAATAATTCATTATATTTGCAACACCATTATTAGTTATTTTCTCAGAGGAGCCTTAACATTTCTTATAAACCAAAAAATGTATTCTGACTAAAAAAAAAAAAAATATGGTATATTTTTTCAATCCTGCTTTTCATTTTTTTTTAATTTTCAGAAGAAAAATTCCTTTATGTCGCTGTACAGTTGCTAGTCTTCTAACTGCAAGTTTTTAGTCACAGTGAATTCATTTAAATATTGGTATAAATTCCACCATTGGTTGCCACATTTCCTTCAGGGCTCTGCATTTATTTATTTATTAGATTCCCTAAATTGTATGCTTAGTTTAAATAGCTTCGGGGCAAAAACACAATAAAATTGCATTAGTTAAAAATATAACCAGCATCAGCAAACATGAAAACATAACAGTAAAGCAGCATGAGCCTATACATATAAACATAGTCATCATTTTAACACTCCACTGGGACAAGCCATATTACGAAGATAGATTGTGTGCCAAGCCCTAAAGCTTAAGCAACTGGGGCTCTGGGGAACCACACAGGCCTGGAACCCAGGTTGGAACGGCCATCACAGGCTCCTCCGAGGAATGCAGCTCTCCATCCAGGGGAAAATCAACAACTGTTAACAGAAACAGATTTCATTTGGCTAGAGGTTAGGAGGAAATAAAACTCCACAATTTTTTTTTTTTTTTTTCTGTATTTCCCGGCAGAGGACAGCATGTTTCTAAACATCAACACACACCCAAACCTAACAGACATTGAAAAATAGGTTTGGGGTATTTTTAATTTATGTGAGGGAATTGGATGATACATGGAAAGGGAAGGAATATAAAAATGTGTGTGTGTGTGTGTGTGTGTGTGTGTGTGTGTGTGAGTGTGTTAGTCTACTTGACTTTAGTATAAACTTTGAGTGTTTGAGCTAATGAAATAGAAGCGTATATATATATATATATATATATATATATATATACATCCTTGTAAATTTAAAACATCTTAGAATTTTTTCTCTTTCTATTTATTGTCTGAATTCTCCCCAAGTGATCTATAAATACTGTGTATCTGAGCATTATCAGAATCTAGTGGAAGGCCTTTCTGTGATTCCCAGTAACCTTCAGGCTTCAATCCAAACCATTTAGCAAAGCACACAGGGTCATTCAAGGTCCAGGCCTTGCCCACCTGTCTAGTTTTCTCTTTCTCCCCTTCTCCATCACACTCTACATAGAATTTTATAAATGCTCCTGACTTTGTTCAGATTATCTTTTGTCCCATTCTACTTCTCCCCCTACCCCCGCCTGACTTTTTTTTTAAAGATTTTATTTATTTATTTGAGAGAGAGAGAATGAGAGATAGCACGAGAGGCAAGAGGGTCAGAAGGAGAAGCAGACTCCCTGCTGAGCAGGGAGCCCGATGCGGGACTTGATCCACGGACTCCAGGATCATGACCTGAGCCGAAGGCAGTCACTTAACCAACTGAGCCACCCAGGCGCCCCCCACCCCCTGCCTGATTCTTAATCATGAGCAGAACTCTTTCCTTTTCTTCTGTTATAAGAATCCATGGTGCTCTCTCATTTTCATAAAAGACCAAATTTTACCATGACTTTGCAACAGAATAAAATAAATATTATACTTTATTCAAAATGAAACAGACTGAACAACAGTATTTGAAACACAAAAAGCAAATGAGTTTATTGTTACTTCATGATTATTATATGAGCTGATTCTTTTTTTTTTTTTCCTTCTTAAGCTCTACAGGAGAAAAGACTTGCAAAAAGGTAGAAATGGTACAGTGGTAAAGAAAGGAGGCTCTAAGTTTAATTATGTAGGCTCAAATATCATCTCTGCTGCTTATCATCTGTATAAATACAGACATACTGATTTGTGGGTTTTGTTTCTATGAAATGGGGTGCTCTCAATAAGCAGTTTTGCTTATTTTTAATCAAAATCAAAAGGAACAGATGAGTGATCTTTGTTCACTGGGCTTTAATCCATTCTAGTATGATGAATTTGAAGCACAAGCAAAATCAAATGCCATATAAACTACTGTTTACATGCAAGGTGTATGGAATGGGAATTAAAAATAAAAAACAGGAAAGTGTGAAATTGGTCTTGGCATTCTCCTTAGAATTCTCTGTGAGTCGAAAAAAGCCCCGAGTCCCTTCCACAGGGGAAAAGATGTATAACAACGTAAAGCATCATGTAAAATCTGAGAGCTTATAAATCTCTAAAGCTTATCCATGAATTTCCTGATTCTGCAGACACCAGAATAAGCGCCCCAGTCCTCTATAATTGTTTTTTAAATTGAGTCTTAAAGAAAATTATGGACATTAATAGATGAAGGGAATCCAAGTTTGGGGGAAAAATAAAACTGGGATCAGGAGGGTTACATTAGTGACATGTATGTAAGCATTATGAAAGGGAGAATTGTTTTATCACTTAGATTTGAATATTTATAATGTGTTATTGTATTTCCCTCTCTAGACTATATTGTCATTTTAAACTTATTATGATCTGGTATAAATAGTATACCCACCCATAAAAATTTAGACACGAGTAGTTCAGGAAGAAGAGAGCTTCAGGGAAATAATCACATTTGTATTTAGATTTCATAAGATAAATGTTTATTTAGAATAAGAAAACAAATGAGTAGACTCACTTATGAAGTACAAATAGATAAACCAAACAATGCCAAGCGAAGCAAAGAAAATGCAAATTGAATTAAAAAATAAAAAACTCAGACAATAGCAGCATACTCTCCTTTCATCGATGCCACCTTGATCTGTGTAACCACAGCTTATTTCCAGCGGTAAATAACGTTGAGCTAAAAGGCTCGGGTTCTATATGTAAAGTCGCCACACTGTTGGATCACATCATACTGCTTCTTCTGAAGCAGCAGTTTACCTTTTGCAAGTCTCTTTTTTGAATCAGGTTAATCTATCTAAATTTCTTAGTTTATATAAATCTTCTTGAGAATTTCCCATTGGGTCATTGAGTTAATGATTTAACACGACTTCAAAGAACCAGATCTTTGAAACCAAATCCAAAATATGTTTAAAAGAGTCAAAGCATGACTTTTACAATAATTAGTTAAACATAGAATTCCTTTCATTATTATTGACATTCTTGAGGCAACGTAGTACCTGAAGAAATAAAGGATGGGAAGAGGAATAGAAATATAGTATAGAATTTGGTATATACCATTTAATTTTATTTAAGCTAATAACGTGTTTCTTCAGTGAGGTACTTTTAAATGTAATGTATTTCTTCTCAAAATTTCCTTATGTATCACTATCCTGTTTCTTTATTTACTTAGCATGCTGATTATTTCCAGAAATAATCGAAACGATTACCTAGAAAGATAAAATATCATAAAGAGGAAGGACTTTTTTAAAAAAGCAGAAAAAGATTTAGCAATGTAAATAAATCTGAGGGTGAGATTGATCCAAATAAATTCATATATGAAAAATGACATAGGGGCACCTGGGTGGCTTGGTCGTTGGGCCTCTGCCTTCGGCTCATGTCATGATCCCAGGGTCCCGGGATCGAGCCCCGCATCGGGCTCCCTGCTCAACCGGAAGCCTGCTTCTCTCTCTCCCACTCCCACTGCTTGTGTTCCCTCTCTCGCTGTCTCTCTCTCTATAGCAAATAAATAAATAAAATCTTAAATAAAATAAAATAAATGACGTAAATTTAGCTCTAAATTATGGGGCTATTGCAAAGAGAGAAGCATGATGAATTTCAGGATTATTCATGGCTATTCATAAGATGGACTTATAAAGAAGGAATACTAATTTGCAGAAGGGAATAAAATTAGTACTAATATTGAAGCAAGAGTGAAACCAGATTTTCTCTACAGCTTTTCAGAAGTAGATTCAGAAACAAAAGAAAATGTAGTTCGCAGCTGACCTACTGTCCACCTCCACCAAGGAAAACACTCCACTAGGGAAAGTACAATAAAAATGAGTATCTTCATCTCTTCATTATCATAGGAAGCTGTTAATACATATAATATATGTTAGTATAACATATACTATATATTAATGTATTGTTGCATATGTTATATATTATAACATAACATATATGTTAATATATATAATGTATTATAATGCCCCATATAAAGCAGGTAGCAGTTGTTACCTTGCAAGGATGCTAGCCCAAGCATCTTACTTTTCAAGGAACTGGAAAATCTAGATATTGTTTATAGGAAATCTTCAGATTTTTAAGAGGTCAATAGTATGTTTGCCAAATTAAACATATTGAGGGACAGATTCAATATATGAGCTGCCAGTCTTCAACTCTTATTTTACAGAATGCAGAAAAGTCAATAGACTATACCTTCATTATTAAGTATTCGGAATCACTGAGTGACAATTACCTGAAATAGAGCCTTTATACATTATTGGCTGAGCTCATACTACAGGTTTTAAAATTCAGCTGAGCCAACATGTGTATTTTGTTTTCAAGAAAGTTGAAGTAGTCAGTAGAAGAACCAAAGGCCATTTCACCGCTGCATGACAGTTGGCTTCCTCACCATGGAATCACGGAACTCTATTTGATTTATCTCCTTTGCTCTTCCTGAATATTGAAATCACGTAGGATTCTCAAATTACCTTTAAAAAGGCTCCAGGTCTGAAGACTTCACAATATCTTGTTTATGAGACCTGTCCCAGCATTCTCTACCACCATAGTAGTTAGGTCATACTGCTAAAGAGTACACTCTGGGGGCGCCTGGGTGGCTCAGTCGTTAAGCGTCTGCCATCGGCTCAGGTCATGATCCCAGAGTCCTGGGATCGAGCCCTGCATCGGGCTCCCTGCTCTGTGGGAAGCCTGCTTCTCCCTCTCCCACTCCCCCTGCTTGTGTTCCCTTTCTCACTGTGTCTCTCTCTGACAAATAAATAAATAAAAATCTTGAAATTAAAAAAAAACTAAATAAACAGCACACTCCGCAGATAACAAATTAACTATGGTGGGAGTTTGCTGTATCACATTCCATATATATCTCCTGAATGGGCACAGACTCTACCATCTTTGTTGATTTTGTGTGTGGAGGCAAGCATTTTATTTATTTATGTATGTATTCATGTATTTATTTTCAATTTATAGATTTTATTTTCGATTTATTTTAGATTTTATATGTCAGAAAGAGAGCACAGGCAGGGGAAGCGGCCTACAGAGAGAGAAGCAGGCTTCCCGCTGAGCAGGGACCTCAATGCGGGACTCCATCCCACGACCCTGGAATCATGACCTGAGCTGAAGGCAGACGCTTAACCGAGTCATCCAGGCATCCCCGCAAACATTTTGTTTAATCATGAAAGTCAGAATGATTTGCATGACTAGGAAAGTAGAAAAAGTCTCTTCTTGGAAGGGACTTCAAAGCCATCCTAAACTCAATGCCTTCTCTGTAAGTTGAGTGGGATGAGTAGAAGTGTTTTTTGCAGTGGTTACTTTTAAAACTTAGTCCTATAGATTTTCTGTGAATTGGAATAGCTAAGTTCTACCAAAACAACTTTATTCCTGCTACAGTGGGGCTCATTTTATATATATATTTTTGCTGTTGTTACTGCTTTAGAAATACTTTAGAGGTAAGTCTGTTTTGTGCATCTTTATAATATTGTATCACCTGACATACTACAGTTTTTGAAAGTCTTTAAATTGAGAAAAATTCAGGAAATGAATATTTATATCATAGAAAATAACAGCAAAAATAACAAAATTTTGTAGCTAAAATATTTACAGATATCCAATTTATTTCCTCACAACAACCCTGTAGACTCTTATTGGTAAACACATAGAGGTCTAAAAAGATTAAGTAACTGCGTTGGTGATATAAATGATATTGTTAGCTTTGACCTCAAGTGAATTTAATCGTAACTCATAACCACATGATTCCTACCAAACCAGCTTTAAGTAATGGGTAACTCACCTGAAACTGTTTTAAATTTATCATAATGATATAGATTAATTGCTATTATAGATGCAATGTAGATAAATTGCTGAATATAGCTGTAGGAAATACGCAACAAGTTTATTACGTTAAAAATTCGATTTAGAGGGGCACCAGGGTGGCTCAGTCGTTAAGCGTCTGCCTTCAGCTCAGGTTATGATGCCAGGGTCCTGGGATCGAGCCCCGCATCGGGCTCCCTGCTCCACGGGAAGCCTGCTTCTCCCTCTCCCACTCCCCCTGCTTGTGTTCCCTCTCTTGCTGTGTGTCTCTGTCAAATAAATAAATAAAATCTTAAAAAAAATTAGATTCAGAAAAATATATACTAAAATCTATTTTACAACAGAATTTAGAGATACTGGTTCATATGATATTTCATAATATTAGATATTAGTAAAAATTTAAAATACTGCTAATGATAGCCATATTCAATTGTTATACTGTAAAGCATCCATGTCCCCAACACTGATGTTTCCTTATTCTCGCTTATGCAAGAATTTAACCTGTAGAATTTAACCTATATTTTCAGTGAACAGGTTTTGAGGAAGACTATTATCTGGGAATTGTATGAGTTATTAATTGATAAGTTGAACTTGAATTCGTAGCACCTCAAATTCTTATGTGTGACTGTTCTCATTCTAGAATTGAAATCTTATGTCCTAAAGAATTTGTTTATTATCTGGAGCTTTTTGTTTGTTTGTTTGTTTTCAAAATTTTGGACATTATTCTTCAAAGATATTGTTAATCAGTAAGTACTTATGATTTTTTGGTTATTTACCCATTACTAGTCTGAAAGAAGTTGTCTGAAGAAATGTCAAAAGACCAACCAAAGACTTGACATTTAGTGTAGAGTGTGAAATCTCATATATGCCACAGCAATAAGCCCTTTAAAGATCTCATTCTTGAGGTTCTAATACAAATCACAACAGAAAATCTACATATCTTCCCTTTTCCTAATGTATGTGGCACTTTCAGGAATTCTGTGGGAGGCAAGAAACATCATTTCCTCTAATCATTAATGTTTCTAAAATGAATTTGCAAATATCAGAGAGTATTACAGCTATTAAACAACTAAGGTGAAAATATATTCTCTCTGGCAGCATACTAATGCCTGAAAGGAAAAAAAAAGTGAAAAAAATATCTTCAAATAAAATAATAATTTCTCTCCTATCTTCCCCCCTCTGCCTCTCCCTCCCTCATTTCAATTTAAGAGATTCATTCTCCCGCTGGTTGTAACGGGAATGAATTTCAGTGCCATCCCGATGGAAACTGCATTCCTGATCTGTGGCGCTGTGATGGGGAAAAAGATTGTGAAGATGGTAGTGATGAAAAAGGCTGCAATGGGACATTACGACTGTGTGATCACAAAACCAAGTTTTCCTGTCGGAGTACAGGTAAGCAGTACATGGGTTCATCCTCTACCTTGGGGTTCCTGGAGGTAGAATCCCTTTGGCCCATCCTCAGTGTGTATCTTACCTGCATAAAAAAGGTTCTTGTGTTTCTAGTAAGTTTGCTCATATTTTACATATGATAATAATACTAGCTAACATTTATGGAGAACTATCTATGGGCCCAGTACCACTCTAAAGAATGTTTTCTCCGTGAACTCATCTCATCATCCCAACTCACAGTGAAAAAACTGAAGGCCAGAAGGGTTTTTAACATGCTCAAGTTAAAAAAAAAAAAAAGTCAAAAAAACAGCATGGGGGAATTGGGATTTGAAACCATGCAATCCTGGATTCAGAGTCTGAAATGTCAGACTCCAGAAAGAGAGATAAGTATGCTAAACCCACAGACAGCATTCCTTTTTCCACAGATAAATCCTCACCCTAAAATTTCATGAAGATGAATGAAACGGAATGGCAGAATTATATACATTTATTTTCAAGTACAGTAGATTCTTAAATTCAATTGTGCTGTTGCTAGATTTCATTAAGATAAAGGTCATGACTGTCATTCAAAACTGTAAATTGTTTTGAAAGTCATTGAGGCTTTTATATTTTTATGATGTTATTCTATTATTATGACTGTTCCATTTTGTTTTTCTACATAGAGTAGGTTCTACCTGACATAATAAACCAACTTATATATTTTCCTCTTTACACCAGATGATGAGTTGAAGTTTAGTGAAAAAAAATATTACAATTAACTACTGTGGTATAATTGTGAAGTGGGTTATATCATCAATCAAATAATCCATGGAAACAATTCCTATAGATTTCAGGATATATTATGGAATCATCTCTGGGATGAGGTGAAATTGTTTTTTGAATTGCCTCATTGCTTGGTGATTCATTTTGCTCTTTATTAAGTATATGAACCAAAAGGTAGAAATGAAAAGTTATCACAGCTATGATTAAGCAAAACTCTGGAAACCACATGGCCCATGGGCATCTAAAAATATCAAAAGAAATTATGTTTCTTTATTTGGACACACTTCCTGTTTTCAATTAAGCATTCAACTAAGAAATAAAGAGATAAATATAAGCTAACATGGGTATAGAGAAATAAATACTCCTGAGGCTCATTCTTAATGAGGGAGTTGTGTTTTCTAAATGGTTACTTTTCCAACAATATTTTTCACAATTATGTGACTCTTTTCAATTGTTACATTAAGTGTCTTAGTTTGGGGGTTATTGGTTAAAAAATGTGACTTTAAATTTAGAAATTATCTTTTTGGAACATACTGTATTGATTGGAATGTAATAGATGAATAACATGTTAAATAATAATGTAAGGAGAAAAAAACCTTTTTCTATACCCACATTAGATTCATTGGCTGGGGCCCTTTAAATTAGACAGACAACAGATAGATTAATAAGAAAAGAAAGAAAAAAAACAAGTTTATATATACATACATCACGCATGTGGGAAAACTCAGTGATGAGTAACTCCAGGGGGTGGTTGGAACTTGGGCTTATATAGAATCTTAGCAAATAATGGTAAATTTGTGGAAAGGTGAGAAAAGAAAGGAAAAGGACTTTGAGTTTATAGGGATGGCAAGTTGTAGGTAGGTAAATATATGGGGGAACTAATAGACGATAAGGGCTAGTTAATAAAATGTGTGCAGGTCCATTGTGACTGATTTTCTATTTTCTCCATGGCCATAAAACTTCTCTACAAAAGGATTTATGGCAGTCCTCATTTCTCAGAAGTTTTATGCTTATAGTCAGATTAGGGAAACTATGGGAAGGCTTCTTTCTACATCTGTTGAACTTCAAATGCTTTCGGCTGAAAATAATCCTTATGTAAAAGTAGCATATTTGGGGGATAGTGTATTTTGATTCCATACCCTGGGTATCTCTGGAAAATTGGATTCTGAGAGACAGTTTTATGTGTGTTGACTTGAGATTTGGATTATCCATTTAATAGTGTTTTTAATGAAACATCACATATATGTATCAAATGGTCATCATGTAAACCAAAATTTAATGTAAAAAAAAAAGCAGAACTGAAATAAAATTTATGTTGCATTATCAGAGGGAAATACAATATAACATGGTGACTATAGTTGATAATCCTGTACTGTATAACTGAAATTTGCTGAAAGAGTAGAACTGAAGTCCTCTCTCTCACACACACACAAATAAAAATAAATAGAATAAAAAATAAAAGCAAAATATGAAAGGTAATAGTTTAACCATCAATCTGATTCTAATTTAATCTGTGGCTTAAGTATACTAAATCACAATATATCAAACTATTTGAGGAGTCATAACTCATAATTACATATGCATATTTATGAATATTGCAGATATTAAAGAGAACCACATATATAAATATTAGACTGAATATATGTACATGTCTATAATGTTTCTGATATTTTTAAGTTTACTTTAGTTTAATTAGTAACCCAATCGCTTCTTGGCCTTTTGGCTAAGATCAAATGTAGTATTTGTTCTTAACAGTTTAAATTAGAAGCCTTACAAGCTAAAAGACCTTTAAACTACCCAAGATGCTGAATTCAGGGTTCATATTTATTTTTTTAAGACTTCCAAATGCTATCTTAAACATTTAAAAGTTTTCAGGGTAATCAGTTTACATTTGGTGGTTACAGTGGCTTTTCTTTTATACATAAATTGCCATCTTTTAGAGTAAAAGTCTAGACACATTAATAAATTACTTTATTCTTTTGAAGAAGAGAATGTGAGCTAAATTAAAATATTGTACAATCATTAATATTCAAGAGCTTCTAAGTAAATAAAAATAAATAAATAAATAAATAAATAAATAAATAAATAAATAAATATTTAAGAGCTTCTAATTTCAAAGGACCTACCTTTGACCAAGAACTACACTCTCTCATATCTGGTCCCTCACACCCAGACCAGTAAGTTGCAGTTATATTATTGTTGAGGAATCAGGGGAAGAAATTTCATGTCTACCTCTCATGGAAAAGAAACCCAGAGATGCATTCTTCATATTGGACAAAAGAAAATAAATATTTGATATTATACAATGATGGCAAGATTATGGGGAAAATAGGACCTCCAGCTGTTGGTAAGAATATAAATTTGGCCCAAACTTCTCACTTCGAGATATTCATGAAATGAACAGAAGGCGTAGGGCGCCTGGGTGGCTCAGTCAGTTAAGCATCTGCCTTCGGCTCAGATCATGATCCCAGAGTCCCAGGATCAAGTCCCTCGTGGGGCTCCCTGCTCAGCATGAAGTCTGCTACTCCCTCTGACCCTCACCTATCTTGTGCACTCTCTCACTCTCTCTCAAATAAATAAATAAAATCTTAAAAAAACAGCAGGAGTATGTGAATATATATACAGAAAGATTTTCAGTGCAACATTTTGTTTTAATAGCCCCCAAACTAGAAATAGTGAATTTCTCATCATTAGGGGAACTACTTAATAATTATAGTGCATTCACACAATGAACTACTCTAATGTCATTAAGAAGGCATAAGAAAAAAATTCATAAAGATGTAATTTTAAGTTCACACTTTGTTAAAAACACATAAAGATGATGATAGAACAGAAGAAATGAGAGAAATATGGTCATATTGACAAAATATATCTCTGATAAACTGAAATAAAGTAGAATAACAAATGGTGAGCTGGGTTGAATCTGGATGCCTGATTGGATTGGATTTGGAGGCCAGTAGAGATGAACAGGTGTTCAGATCTTAGGTTTAATGGGAAATAAAGTTGTCCCACATGAAGCTGGGGACTGAAGCCAGGCTCACTGCTGAAAATCAGAAACTGGAATGGGATTCCTTTGCTTTTCAAAAGAGGGGGGAAAATTACTGCTGGTTGCTTCCTAGGATGGTTACTTAAATGAAGTTGTGTGCCTGGAGAGATGGGAGGACATAGGCATGGCAATCATGCCAAGCCTCTGGCTAGCTCAGGGACTGAAAGTGATAAAAAGACAAATACAGGATGTATTTTTGAATACATGGGGGGCAGTGATGGAGTGGGTTGACCTAGAAGCAGCAATACCCGTGATGAGTAAACACATAAAGTCAGAGAGAAAATTGAAAACTCCTATCCAAGATGAGATTGAAAAGAAATTTCTAAAATCCATGAAGAAAACCATCTCTTAAAATCAGCCATCAAAAATCAATCATAAGATGAATTTACTCAAGATTAAGTGAAAATGAGATGTTTAAATGACAGATCTAAAAAAAAAGAATTAAAATAAGTATGTTTGAGATCCTCAAAGAGAAAAAAAAAAACGGAAAAGAATATCCCTAAAGTTACATAGGTATATAATATATTGATATAAATATGAGCAGAATAATTGTAACAGAAAATGGTGGAAAATTATGCCTATTAGACTTGAGAATGAGATATACCAACATGGAACTGCAAATAAACTCTAGGCTGGACACAGAGAAAACAAATTGGAAAATAATAATGTACAGTTTACTCAGAAACATCACAGAAAAAAAGAAGAGAAATAAAAAAAGAAAAAGCAGTTCAGGTTTATGTTGGAAGCTACAACTTAAAGAAATTCCATGAGAGAATACAGGTATTAACAGAAAAGACACACACAAACACACACACACACACACACACACACACACACAATAACTAAGTTTTCCCTAAATTGAAGAACTTGATTCCTCATAAAGAAGTACATTCAGACTTTTGGGTAAAATTAATGAAATTAACCCAAACTTCAATAAGTCATTTTGAAATTGCAGATCATCAGATACTGAAACTACCACTAAGAAAATCAGATTATCTAAGAAAATACTAAGAAATGCCACAAGAAAATGGAATAATAAGAAGCTGAGGGAAAAACACTTACAGGCTAATATTCGATATCCAGGTAGATTATTATTCCAGATAATTAGTCATACAAAGTGCTTGGCATTTTTCCACGTAAAGCCTTAGTAAGGAAATTATTAAGGCAATAAGAAAATAAGATTTAGTGAGAAAATGAGAAAGATAAGTTTAGGGAACAGAATAAAATATTGATGAGATTAACAACAACAACAACAAAACCAACCAAACAATTTAATGATAAAATGGCAATCTTCAACAAAGATTTTGCAGTCTAAATATCTTACATTAAATAATATACTATCAACTTTTGTATAACAAAAATTATAGGAACCACAATAAGAAAACCATATTAGAAGCAAGAAATTTTACTCATTTATTCTAGCCCATGAAAAATCAAATGGAATAAAAATAAGTAAGAATGTAGAAGATCTAAAGAATTAATGCTTAGAGCAAATTAATAAAAATATAATTCTATTCTTAGAGGTAAAAAAATGAACTTCTTTTATAAGGCTCATGAAATATTTTTTTTTAAGATTTTATTTATTTATTCATGAGAGACAGAGGAGGAGAGAGAGAGAGAGAGGGAGAGAGAGAGAGAGAAGCAGAGGGAGAAGCAGGCTCCCAAGAAGCAGGGAGCCCAATGCGGGACTCGATCCCAGGACCCTGGGATCATGACCTGAGCCGAAGGCAGACGCTTAACCATCTGAGCCACCCAGGCGCCCTCATGAAATATTTTTTAAAAATAAGCATTTATTGTCACAAACAACTTCCATAAATTCCAAGAAGTAGAAGTGATGCAGATAGAATTTCCTGATCATAGTATAATAAGTCTAATAATTATGAAGGTAAAACCACCCTTGCATTTGGAACTTTAATAATAAAAACACTCATTATCTTAATTTTAGAGGGAATCAAACTGAAGTTGTAGAAATTTTAGAAAATAAAGATTTGTACATATCAGAACATATGGAATATAAATAAAGCATTGCTGAAAGGAAAAATTCATAACTTTGCACATTTTTATGTGATGTCCCAAACTCTTAGTGATGTTTTAACCTTTAATAACTTCAGAAGTATAAATGCTATAAAATCACCAAAAACATCATCTGAAACTTTATTTATATTTAACACATTGTTAGTTTTGTGAATCTTAAATAATGAATGTTTAAGTTTTTTTTATATTTTTTTAAAGATTATTTATTTATTTAACAGAGAGAGACACAGCGAGAGAGGGAACACAAGCAGGGGAATTGGAAGAGGGAGAAGCAGGATTCCTGCTAAGCAGGGAGCCCGATGTGGGGCTCGATCCTAGGACCCTGGGGTCATGACCTGAGCCGAAGGCGGACGCTTAACGACAGCCACCCAGGCGCCGAATGTTTAAGTTTTTTTCTAACAGTTTCTAGTAGTTGCCATCTTCAACTAGAGGACCTGAAACAAAAAATGTTAATGTTAAAAGTGTTATATTCTAAATTTACAAAATTTCATGTAATTAAAACTCCATTTACAAAAGTATAGTAAATTTAGATAAACTTCCAAATAATATTTATGCTTGTAACATTTATATTTTTAAATTTGTTAAAGGTTAAAACTGCTCTAAGACTTTTTAGTACCTATATTCACATTAAAATTTTTTAAAAAATATTTTTTAACAATATGTAGGAGAGACAGTATTCACCAATTCTCCTTCGCTTTATTTTTCAACTCTCTTGCCATTAGATTGGGGCCAGCCGACTAGCTCTAGCCAATGAACTATATCATTTCCGTGCTAAGGCACTTAAGCTAGAAAGTGAGCTCTTTTTTTTTTCCTACCCCAGTGACCTTTTAAATTATGGGTCTAAAGAGCATATATACAGGTTTTAGTTTGTTACTGCAGCTCATCTTATCCTGACTAGTGCAACATCTAACTCAAGAAGTTCAGACATAACAACAAACCAAAGGAAAACAGGGGAAAAACAGATTAATTTTTAAATTTAGAAAAGAGAAAGAAAAATAGCATGATTTGAAAATTCAAGAATTAGGTTTTTGAGATAATAACCAAAATTGCTAATATGTTAACTGACCTAATAAAGAAAACATACTGAAAATCCAGTGTGTAAATGAGAATGTGAAATTAGAGATGCTAAAAATTTATACAAATTAAAGAAACTATGCAGTGTCATAGAAATGAATAAAAAACTTGTCTTAATAAAATCATGCGTTCATAAATATGCATTTCACAATTTATTCTAAAAGGGAAAGTGCAGGTGATTTATTTTATAACAATAAAGAAAAAAATCAATTTATCTGTCCCCTCTCATCATTCTTCCAAAAGCTCCAAGTCCAGTAGAAAACTTCTACCAGATATGTAAGTAACATTGTTAAAGTGCTGTTTCATCTCCTCCAGAGCATTCAAAAGGAATAAAAGCTTTTAAGCTATTCTTTTAAGCAACATAGTATTGGTTTTATAACTCCCCAAAGTTAGTGCCTCCCATACACACAAAAATTATAAACTTTGTCTCTGATGACCATTACTACCACCATTCTAGACAAAGCATGAACAAATCTAACAAATATCAAATGAATAATTCTCTATGAAAAAAAAATCCTCCTCTCTTTAAAAGTGAATATGGTCCCAAACTGAAGAAAGTAGTTAATATAGAATAAATGGGGGGAATATTTGCAACACATATCATAAATAATTATATATTCTGATACATAATAACTCTTTGGTATCATTTTTTAAAAGACCAACTACCCATATAAAAGTGGGCAGAGTTCCCAGAAAATGAAATACAAAAGTCCGTTAAACAAGTGAAAAGACAATCACCCTCACCCATGAGAGAAAGTCAAGTCTTTAGTAGGATTGCATTTTTTTCTTTCCTTTTTTTTTTAAGATTTTATTTATTTATTTTGTCAGAGGGAGAGAGAGGCAGGCAGAGGGAGAAGCAGGCTCCCTGATGAGCAAGGAGCCCTGGGATCAGGACCTGAGCTAAAGTCAGACGCTTAACCAACTGAGCCACCCAGGCGTCCCTGCATTTTTTTTTCCAAAATCAGATTGGTGATTATTAACAAAACCAATAATACCCTATGTTGGTGACAGTAGATGAAGCAGACACTGATGTCAGTAAATATTGATGAAACTATAAGGAAGGCCATTTAGCAATATGTATCTATGTTTAAAAATGTAAGTACACTTTCACAATTCCACCTCTAAGACTTTATCCTACAAATATACTTAATGCATTGGAGGGGTGATGTGTACAAAGATATTCATTTAAATTATATTTTTTAAAGATTTGAATAATGCATTCAATAAACTTAAGTCAGTAAGTATATAGATACCCTTACCTATACCCCCAAATAATTGACAATGTACAGAAAGCATTCTCCATACACAAAAGTCAAATTAGAATTCAGAATCAGAAGGATTAGAAAGCCAGGGCACCTGGGTGGCTTAGTTGGTTAAATGTCTGTCTTTGGCTCAGGTCATGATCCCAGGGTCCTGGGATCGAGCCCCGCATCAGGCTCCCTGCTCAGTGCAAAATCTACTTCTCCCTCTTCCTCTGCCCCTCCCCCTGCCCCCCCCTCAAATAAAGAAATAGAATCTTTAAAAAAAGATTAGAAGACCATGAATTTCAAAACTAAAATCATACTTCAAACTTATCAACAGATTAATAAAGAAACCCTAATATCTATCTATATATATCTATATATAGATATATATTTAAATATTTAGAACTGAATGACAATGGGATATACTGCACAATTAAATTTCTGTGAAAGCCTTTTTTTTTTTAGTAGACTTAATTTTTAGAACAGTTTTAGGTTCATAATAAAAGTGAGAGGAAACAACAGAGTTCCCATGTACCCCCTGTTACCCCTACACACACAAAACTTCCTTTACTAACAACATCCCACAACAGAATGATTTATTACAGTTGATGAACTTGCATTCCTACTTTGACACATCACCCAAAGTTCGTAGTTTACATTAGAATTTACTCTTGGTGTTGTACAAACTATGGATTTGGACAAATGTGTAATGATATGCCATGTGCCACCATAGTATCATACAGAGTGGTTTTGCTGCCCTAAAAATCCTCTGTGCTCTGCCTATTCATATCCCCAACCCCTGGAAACCACTGATGTTTTTACTGTCTCTGTACTTTTGCTGTTTCCAGATATGATATAGTTGGAATCATTAGTATGTAACCTTTTCAGACTGGCTTCTTCTTTCACTTAGCAATATGCATTTAATTTCCCTCCATGTTCTTTCATGACTTGAGAGCTCATTTCTTTTTAACAATGAATAATGTCCTATTGTCTGATGTACCACTTTTTTTTTTTTTATCCATTCATCTACTGAAAGGTATCTTGGTTGTTTCCAAGTTTTGGCAATTATGATATAAACATCTACTATAAATATCTGTGTAAAGGTTTTTGTGTAGAACAAATTTTCAACTCATTTAAGTAAATACCACAGAGCACAATTGCTGCATCATACAGTAAAAATGTGTTTAATTTTTTAAGAAGCTGCCATACTGTCTTCCAGAGTGGCCAAACAATTTTACATTCCCACCAGCAATGAATGAGGAGTTCTTATTGCTCCATATCCTCATCAGCATTTGTTGTATCAGTATTTTGGTTTTTCATCATTCTAATAGGTGTGAGGTGATATCTCATTGTTGTTTTAATTTACATTTCCTTAATGACATATGATGTTGAACACCTTTGATACTGCTATTCATTGCTAAATTGTTTTTAATAGCTAAGTGTCACAAACAACCTAAATAGGCCAAAATAGTGCACTAACTGGGAACATTATGGTATATCCATACAGTAGAATACCTTGCAGCAACTTTAAAGATTGGAAATCACTGTAATACATGGTCATGGACATTTCTTCTGATTAAGTGTTGAGAGGAAAGTGAAGGAAAACAATAGGGAGCATAGTATATAACACTTTTTTTTTTAAAAAGTATTTTATAATAAAAACATATTTCTAGAGAATTCACAAGAACTTGTTATCAATGTTTGTCTCTGAATAGAGGGAATGGATAACTAGGGAAAAAGAGGGAGACAGTGTCATACTTGTACAGTCCCTTCTTATGATTGACTGTTTTTCCAAAAGTGATGGTAGATTGGGGCTGACCCATATAATTTTCCATTCAAGATTCCTTTGGAAAAAGCAACATACATTTTCAAGTCAGGTCTGAGGGTAAGGTTAAGAGTTAAGGATTAAATGGTCTTTAGCAAAAGAAGTAACAAAACTAACAACTGCCACACATGGGGATTTAACTCTGACATTGGCTTAGCCAACAGCTTGCTCTGTGGTGATCCTCTGTGTAATGAAAATCCTCTGTGGGCTCCTGTGAACTGCAAAGTGTTACTCTTTTCTGTGATTACATTGTTTTGTTTTCCTTCCCCACTGTTGTATCAATAAATACAAAGTGAAATGGTGAATTTAATCATTGTTTAAAAGCAATCTGGAGTAATTAGAACCAAAAATTTCCTACAGTAGAATAGTGATTTTGTTGGAATTATATGACGAACTGTTTATGAAGAATTTCTAAATACAGCACTGCCCCCCCCCCCCACCTATATCCAACTCCATGGAATAGTTTTACTTATTTTTGATGAAAATAATGTGGCGAGAACTCCATTGTCTATGTGTTGTGAAGCTAATAAAGTACTTGCTTATAATGCTTATTAGACTTATATATTTCTCTTTTGATTTCTCCCAGTGGCAGTTTTAACCATTTGCTGTAGGCTATCTCTGTTCTCTTCAATCCTGAAAGAAAGTATCTTTGCCCAGAAAGTCTTTTCTTTAGATATTGATCCTATGACCTCTTACTTCCTATGGTACCTTAGTCACTTTTCTTGCTTATGTTTTCAATTCTTTTCTCCACATTAATTTTTCTTCCTCTCTATAAAATATCTAGTCCAATAACCTCAAAAGCATTTTTTTGAATTTATTATTTTTTTCTGTTTTCCTCCTTTCCTTCATCAAATAATCTTGTGTAGTGCATCTAGAAGTCTTTCTTTCACTTATTCATTCTTTCACCTTTTGCAACCTAACACCCTATTTATACCTTTGATGGAAATTGCTGTTTCAGTAGTTACCAGGGATAATAACTATGTGAGTTCAGATAAATTACCAAACCTCTCTTTCAGTTTTCTAATCTGTAAAATAGAGATAATGATGATGTTGATAATGATATCATCATCATCATCATAAATAGAACATACAGTCAGTGCCTAGAACACAATATGAGCTTGATGAATGATAACTTTGACTATTTATACTGCTTTTTGATTTCTTTCTCTGTAAGATTTGACCTTTCTCTGCAATACATGTCCTCTCTTTGAAACCTTTTCTTATGAGCTCCCATATGGATTGTCCTCTATTCATTTACCATTTAGATTTTTTTTTATTTCACTTTTCATTTTGCCTGCCCCTTACATTTAAGGTAAAAGAAAAAAAAACTTGTTGAATGCATGTGTTTCAGACATTGTGTAGATTTTTCTCTTAACTTCTTTTGCTCCTTCTCATCTTTCTGCAAGGTATCCATAGCAATCTCTTCCGTTCCCAAAGTTTCAATCATCACTTCAAGGTAAACATCTCCCAAATCCCTACTGAAATTCACCCCACACTTCAAATTCATTTTTTTCCAATGCTATGCTGCACATCCCACTTTTTTTCTGAAGCCAGAAATTTTTCCACATTTCTCTATTTATGTTAGAAATATCTTCAATCCCCTAAACATTTGGATTTAAAGCAGAAAGTGCCTTTTGACATCCTAACTTGTCATCATTTTTAGATCCTACTGATGTTATGTCTACAATTTCTCTACCATCACCCATGTTGCTCTTTCCACTCACATATCGCACCATATGGTAAACCTGCATTATCTGTCCTTCAACCACTGTGTGGTCTACTGTTTTCCTCTGACAATAGTTGGCTTCAATCCATTCTACACATAACTTTGGCTCCCTCTTACCTCATAAACTGCAACCATAGCACATACTTTCTCAAAATCTTTCAATGGTTCTCTATTGTTTAAGATTAAGAGACACCTCATGAATTAGCACTCAACATTTCATGAACTGTGACTTCAAACTGCCTTATTATTGCTTCTGGGGCAAATCCCACCCTTTCCTGACTTTATGACTTTACATAGGAGTTGCATGTTATGTATGGATTAGATTCAGCAAATAACACTAAAACCCCATGTGTTCAAAATGGCCATTGAAAATCATCCATTAAACTCAATATACATGTTTCTGTGTATATAGTTCTGATGAAAATTTGCACATATAGCTATGCTATTAAGAAAATACTGTTTAGCATAAAATAAGGAATACAAATGCAAAATGGAATTTTATAGTGAATTCACTCAGAAATGGAGGGAAGACAAAATTAGAGTTGATTTACTTCAACCATCAATGCCCTGACACATTCCTATTGAGTAGTAAGAGTAATCAGCATGCTATTAAATTATCTCTTTTTCTGCTTTACTTGCCTTTTTTTTGCAAAGCATATATTAAGACTGTATACTTTAGTCAGCTACCTATATGATTTTTTTTCTATTTCCATATGTAATATTCACTGGCACCCTTCAAGACCCCTTTCCGATAACATCTCAGTAAATCTTGTTCTCAACCTTCAAGTCATTTATATTTTCTACCATTTTGAAATTCCATGGCACTCTGTGATTGTTACATGGCTTTTATCTTATTCTTTATATATATATATATATATATATGTTCAGTGTAGAACATCTGTCACTACTAGACTTATTGCTCCACAAGGTCAGAAATTTGTCTTTCCCATCTTTCTACATTTTTCAGTAGCTAGGCAAACACATTATACTCAATAAATAATTGCTGAGTTGAATTGAAGCCAACATTGTTAGAGAAATAATATGTATGTAGTGTTAAAGTTCAGTAGCATAAACTTTTTTTAAAAGATTGAAATTTAAAAAGACATTATGCTTGGGGAGCCTGGGTGGCTCAGGTGGTTAAGCGACTGCCTTCGGCTCAGGTCATGATCCTGGAGTCCCAGGATCGAGTCCCGCATTGGGCTCCCTGCTCGGCAGGGAGTCTGCTTCTCCCTCTGACCCTCTTCCCTCTCGTGCTCTCTCTCTCTCACTCTCTCTCTCAAATAAATAAATAAAATCTTTAAAAATAAATAAATAAATAAATAAATAAAAATAAAAATAAAAAGACATTATGCTTATATTGAGTAAACCCATTTGGATTTTCTCAAAGATTCACTTCTTTTCATACCCATATTCTTTTTTTTTTTTAAGATTTATTTATTTACTCGAGAAAGAGAGAGAGTGCGAGTGGGGGAGGGAGAGAGGGAAAGAAATCCTCAAGCAGACTCCCTGCTGAGCACAAAGCCTGACACAGGGCTCAATCCCAGGACCTGAGATCATGACCTGAGTCAATCAAGAGTTGGATACCCAACCAACTGAGCCACCCAAACACACCCATACTCATATTCTTAATATTAACTGCCAATCACATCCCAGAACCAAAATTATCCTGTTATAACATATGATGTCTTTTATTAAGATAAAAATGAGTCAAGCGTTTACAAAATGATAAATTTATTTTTTAAAAAGGCCAAAATAATTTAACAGAGAAAGAGTAACTCTAGAATTAATCATATAAATTTATTTTGGTAAAGCAGTACAATTTCTAATGATTCCAGAAACTCTTAGTTTCCCTGTAGCTGTTGACTTTGTACTGACTTTTATCCTAAACTATATATTTCAAGGTAACACAAATAAAAATAGTTATTATAATGTCCTGAGTGTGTATATGTGTGTGTGTGTGTTTATGTTTGCATATATGTGTGATTTCACTAGGATGATACCAACATACTGATCATTATTTCTGTTTGTTGCTGTTTTGTTACTTGGCCATTCCTATTCTCTTTGCTTAAAGGGCAAAACTGCAATTTCCATAATATTCTGGCACATATAGTTATCAATAGAAAACATCATTATAAATTGATTATATTTATATATAATCTATATCTCTCTATATATGCATAGAAAAGATTATGTAAAAACTTAACTTGATAACAAACACCTATTTTCAGCATGTAGTTTTAAAGTGTAATTAGTAAAGACAAAGTAATTGACTTGGTTATTTGAACTTAAATGTGAACATTTAAAAATTATTTTTAAAATTTTGTTTTTTTAGATATTGGATATTTTATATTTTCCTTAACACAGTTTAATATTATTAATCTTCATTTCATTTTCATAATACAAATTTGCCCTAAGTCTCAAGTTTCTTATATATAGAAGAGGGAAGTTAAACAAGGAAATTTGTAATATTTATTCTTTCAAAATATTACATCCAATGACTTGGCTCTGTAAGGATTTGTCTTAATATGAATCAAGTAAAAATCAACACTCTTTAGCCCTACTTACTATGATCATTTGCTTTTAGGTTTTCCCCAATTAATTGTCATGAATTAGAAATTTAAACTTATACCTGGTATGCCCTTTTAATCCACATTTTTGCAAGAATTAAAACCAAACAAATAAGAAAGGGGAAGCAAATACATTTCAAACATCCCCTGAAAATCAGAGAGGAGAGAGCTATTTAAACTTGTAAATTTTATCTAAGATGTTTATTCATATCTCTGGTAACGTAGTCTGAGTTACAATCACTACTCATTTGAATACGATTTTCCTTTACATTTTCCAGGCAGCATTTACGTCAGGGATAGAAAATAGGTTTTACTGCTCTTCGGAATCTAAAAGCTTGATAGTGGTTTATGGACAGGTTTGTTGAAACAATACTAAGATTAATCTGGAATCAGCAACTAAGCATGTCATGGTAAATTAGTGATATCTGAAAAAAAGAAAGAAAGAAGGAAGGAAGGAAGGAAAGAAGGAAGGAAGGAAGGAAGGAAGGAAGGAAGGAAGGAAGGAAGGAAGGAAGGAAGGAAGGAAAGGAAATCACATCTTGATTTACCAAACAAAAATAGAAAGTACTCTATTACTCTTGAATTCTCCTTTCATTCTATTATACTTGCAGATGACTCCCTACAATTTATTACTTAAGTGCAAAATGCCATAATTTAGACTAAAACTATATGTTATGCATTGACTTTGTCTTGTTAACTAGATTATAAACTCTTTGGTGACAGGGAATGGGTGTTAGGACTTCCTTATATTTCCTAAAGTTCCCAGGGAAGTGTAAGTCAGAGTCACTTCAACATAGAATTTTCATCATGCATCTGTAGAAACTATCACACTTTATGGCACATGTGTATACATATCACCATCATTTTAAAAATGAGCTATTTTGGGGGGGGGAAGTCATGCAGAAATATGGTAGAAGGAAAATAAATAGCACAAACGGATTCAGTGAAAAATTTTCCTTTCCTACTCTAGTTTTCTAGCACTTCAAGTCTTCCTCAGCAGAGGCAATCATTGTTAGCTATTTCTTACGTAGCCTCCCAGAAAGAATTCATGCAGAGACAAACCTGTCCATATACCTATATTGATATGTGTATGGAATTATTGTTCTAGATATTGGTAATCACATAAATATCTTCTAACATATAAGAAAACCTACTATATACTTGGCTTTGTGCCTTTTTTATTGATATGTTTTGGAGATTGTGTTATATTACCTTATGTGGCGTTATCTCATTCTTTCTCACTCAAGTGTATAATTTCAATGCATGGATGCATTGTAATTGATGTCACCAGTCTTGCAATAATGATATAAACTGTTATCAGTCTTTTGCTAATATATACGAAGCAGCAACACGTCTTTGTATTGCATCTGTGTGCATTTGGGCAAACCTGTTAATGAGAAAAAACTAAAATTAGAATTACTCTGATGAAGAATTGATGCATTTTTTATTTGCTAGATTTCATAACATTGCTCTAGACAGATTATTCCAATTATGTAGCCCCCTCAATATTGGGGATGTTGCACACAACTTTGTCAAATCTATCCTTGTATTATCCAATTTTTTAATCTAAACCAATCTGATAGATTGAACCAATCTGATAGAGGAAAAAAATGGTATCAAATTGCTGTTTTAGCTTAGTTTTTCATCAAAAGATATTTTTAATCATCGTACATTTGTAAGTCATTATTGATTCATTGTGAATTTTGCAGTTGTATTGGTTTATTGATCTTTATTTTATTTATTTGTAAGAGCCTTCTATATTTTAAAGAAAAAAAGCCCCTTTTTCAAAAATAATAAATTTTTTTCTCATTCACCAATTTTGTGTTGAATTTTTAGATAGACTATATTGTTACAATGTGGAATTAAAAGTATTTATGAAATTAAGCTTATAAATTTGTCCTTTATGTTTTCTGGATTTGTGTGTAATGAACATTTCAAGTTTTTGTTGTTTGGTTTTCATATCTATTTTATTCTAGAATGTGTGTGCAATTATTATTATTTTAAAATGATTACTTCTTTGATCTACTTAGAATATATTTTAGTGTAAGGATCAAGATTCAGCTTTTTTTTTTTCCCTCCAGATGTCTAAGCAGTGTTCCTAACATCACCAATTTTGTAATTCCATTATCTTTAATATTTTGAACAGCCAATTTTGGGGTATTTGATAACTGTATTCTTTTTTTTAATTTAATTTAATTTTATTATGTTATGTTAGTCACCATACAGTACATCATTAGTTTTTGATGTTGTGTTCCATGATTCATTGTTTTCGTATAACACCCAGTGCTCCATGCAGTATGTGCCCTCCTTAATACCCATCACTGGGCTAATATTCTATTCAATTGTTGATGTGTTGATTGATATTCTTTAAAAAATATTTTGACTACTGGTACTTTAAAATACTTCTAAATAGTTGGCATTTACAGTTCTTACTCATCAACTTTCTTCTCTTTTTTTGAAGACTTCAAATGTTATTTGCATTTTTATTTTCCTAAATTTAGGATAAGCTTATAGGATTGTAATAATATTGTTACTATTTTATTGGGATTAATTTGAGGGAAAATATTTTACAGCTCTAAATCTTCTCTAAGACCAAACTGTATCTTTATCCAAGACTTCTTTTGGGTTTGTTTGTAGACTTTTAAATTTTCTTCATATAAATTCTATACAGTTCTTGTGTAGTTTAACCTAAATACTTTGTTTTATGGTAGATTTTTAAATCTATCTTCTACTATAGTTGGTTGAGATATAAAACCTACAGATTTCTGTGTAATTTTTGAAACTAGCTATTTTTTGAATTCTTAGTTTCTTATGCTTCTTTATTAGTTTTTATTGATTTTATGATTATATGATTATATTAACTTGCATGTAATGATACTTTTCTAATTTTATACCTCATTTATTTCTGTTATCTAATTATATTAGATAGTATCTCCAGAATAATATAATAACACTGTTAATTTTATTTATGATGTAAAGCAAAAATTTATAATGTTTTTCTATTTATAACAAATTGATCAGTGAAGTATCCATCATTTCTTATTTTAAGAGTGTTTTCATCAATAATTAATGTTGATTATGAAATGCATATATATTAACTATGGAACTGATCATTTCTGCTTTTTTTTCTTATTTGACTTAATAGTATGGAAAAGTATGTATTTCTGCAAATGAAACATCCTTTCATCAATATTTTATTTATTTATTTTTTAAAGATTTTATTCATTTATCTGCAGAAAGAGAGAGAGGGAGAGCACAAGCAGGGGGAGCGGCAGGCAGAGGGAGAAGCAGGCTTCCCGCTGAGCAGGGAGCCCGATGTGGGACTTGATCCCAGCACCCTAGGATCATGACGTGAGCCGAAGGCAGACACTTAACCAACTGAGCCACCCAGGTGTCCCTCACCAATATTTTAATTATTTTAAAATTTAGTAACCTTTAAGGTTGACATAGACATCTGAATATATAAAGACTCTATGACATGTACAATCTAGTATTTTTCTTTTCCCTTTCATTTGCCCTACTCCTTTTATGAGTTGTGTATACAGTCAGCCAATAACAGTATTTATCTTCAAGTCCATTTTTTATTCACATTACACATTAACATTGCATAATCCAGAAAAGATAATTAATTAGAAGAAAAAATGTAACCATTCTGGAAAGGGGGAATAATTTCGAGTGCAAAAAAGATTGACGAAGACAGTGGCCATTGCTTTCTCTGCATTTCACATTATTACTTTTTAAAACTGCTGGCTAAATAATCATTTTTTTCCCTTTCAAAGGCAATAAAGAAAAACATATTTCCATAACTTCTGTCTGTGTATCCCTTTGCTACCAAGATGTTTAATAACATTTTATATTCTTTTATGAAGGGGAGTATACATGTCTAGGTGTGAGGTCTTTGGGGTTATAAATGTAAACAGAAGGACATTTTCTCCTGTGAAATAAATCATTTTTCTTAAATTTAGGGCTGCAAAAGACACTGATAACATTTACCTCAATTTAGGTCTCTAAAAGGGACTTATATACAAATGTTTGTTTGAAGTTTGTTTTAAAGGTATCATAATGAAACTTTCAATTAGTCCACAGACAATAACTTGAAACCAAGGAAAATATTAAGGCTTTAACTCTAAGATCACTTTAACAAGGAGGGTGAGAGCTACTCAAATACGGTCATGAAAAACTGTCAGACTATCAGCAAATAGATTTCTTGCTAATAGCACATAGTTCTGCCTCTGACTGAAGATGGTAGTGACTATCCATTATGACAGTGACTTAATTACAACAATCAAATGGATGATGTTTCTGTTTCCTTAAGGGAGATGCATCAACAAAGCATGGATATGTGATGGAGATATCGATTGTGAAGATCAGTCAGATGAAGATGACTGTGACAGTTTTTTATGTGGACCACCCAAGTACCCTTGTGCTAATGACACTTCAGCCTGCCTGCAGCCGGAGAAACTCTGCAATGGGAGAAGGGACTGTCCAGATGGGTCTGATGAAGGCGATCTCTGTGGTATTGCATGTTTCACTGATTTGCTTCTCTCTGGAGACTAGAGACGTTTAGTCCCCTTGCTGATACTTAGAGTAACATGCGTTCCTTCCATTTATTTTCTTTAAATGTAATGTTTAGCATTGAACCCTATCTCCATTTTTCAGGGACTGTAAGCTTATTAAAAGTTTTTAAAAGGTGATCCGAATTTTCTGAAAACAAAGCAAAAAAGGCTGGACTATAGCCAACTGACTTAACTGTATAATTGCGCTCATCATTTAGATCTCTGGATGCTTAATGCTGTTTCCACAATTAAACTGATTATTTTTTCTTCAGTGAGTCATTCAAAACAAGAGAACCTTCTTATTCTGGACCTATGGGATGGAGTTTACTACCATCCAGTGGATTTTATCATACCTTCCAATCATTACAATAGAAGTATTTTTTAAAAAGAGGAAAGGGAAGGAAGAGATTGAATAATAAAACCAACTGAATATTATTCAGGTTTATATAATTTTCTCTGAAGTTTTTAGTCCTCTTACAGTAGCTTTCTCTGGCATGCTGTGTTTAGTTAAAATGATGATTTCAGTCTGGTAGCGTTTGAGCTTTGAAATCACTTTTGACTAGTTGTCTTTTTATGCCAACCAGAACATATAAAGAAAATTACATTTCCTTCTCTGTGGGGAGATCAGGCATTTAGCAAGGAGATTTTCAAAATATGTTTTCTAGATAATACTGAAGGTGACATCAATAGAGTAATGAGGAAGGGTTTACAGAATGATAAGAACAATAATGAGGTGACTAGGGACTGAGAAAATGACTTTAGGAAATGATGAAGCTACCTAATTGAAAATAGAAAAGACAACTACATTTAAGCCTAAAGTTATCATATTTTGATCTGAATTGAGCACTAATAGAATACTGAGTGATAAAAAAAACTGTTATTATATTTTAAATTTATGTAATAAATGTCCTTTCTTCCAAAGAGTCTGTGATTCTATAAAATAACCTTGAAACAGTAACTGCAACAGTCTTCAGTGATGCTAAAATTTATTTACTTATTTATTTATTATTTATTTATTCCTAAAGACTTATTTGTTTTTAGAGAGAGTGAGAAAGAGAGAGAGAGAGAGAACAGGGGGAAGGGCAGAAGGAGAGGCAAAGAGAAAATCTCAAACAGACTCCCCTGTCAGCACAGAGCCCGACACAGGGCTGGATCTCATGACCCTTAGCCGAAATCAAGAGTCAGATGCTTAAATGACTGAGCCACTCAGGTGCCCCTGTGATGCTAAAATTTAAACAAAAAGATTCAACCCCCACTCCCCCAAAAATCCTAAAATTAAACAACAAATACAAAGTAACATACTTAGTTTCTCTGTATTTACTTCTTTTTCTCCCAGCTTATTCTCCCTTCTGGAGTAGACTGGTGGATGGAAATATCTTTTGCATTACAATATGTGATGATTGCTCATGAAGGTTGTAAGAGCAATTCTGAAAGAAGGAGACTATCAATACTCTTAAAATTGAAAATGTGTAAATATATAAAAAATCGAGATTTTGACAAGTTTAAATTCTGTTCTTCAATTACTTCAGTTAAATCACCTAGGCAGGTAACTTAATTTCTTGAAATGTCAGAGTCCTCATCACAAAAATGGAAATGATAATATTGATCAGGAAATCATGGTAATAATGCCAGATGTACTACAGGTATTGCAAGAAATTAGTGCTTTTCTACCTTTTCTCAACCTTCAGGTTAAATGAAGGCAAGGAAGACAAAATGCAATCATTAAGAAAAATGAAAATAATGTTATGAAAACACAGTTTTATTTTCCTATCCTCTGCTCTCTGAATTAGTAAAATAAAGAGCAAAGGGGATTTCTTCTGAATTTATTTATTTGTTTACCTCAAGACTGAAAATCGCTTTTTAACTATCAAGCCACTGTTTTCATCAGCTTAGGAAACTTGCTCAAACATTTCAAAGAATTACAGGTGTGAAAGAGTTTACAATAAAGCTAGGTGTGGTCATGCCAGAGAAGATTAAAAGACAATTCTGTCCTGCTTACAGAACTGTGGCATATTGAAGTCCTATACTGTCCCCTTCGTGAGGTGAAGTTGAAGAAAAGATAGGGAAATGAAAATCAAAAACAAATACTGGTCAAAGGATTGAATTACCTTCTATGGTTCTCCTTTTCTTATTTGCTTTTGTGTGTACCTTTGTACTGTAGTTCAGTAGATGGCATCCTTATAGGCAATATTGGTACCTGTAGAGGTCTCTTATTTTCATGGTCCTTGGAAATATTTTTGTTTGTTTTGGTTTGGTCTCTTATTTTCAAGGTCCTTGCCCATCAGTCACAGGTCAGATCCTGTCCAGCTAGGCAGGGGTATTGGTTTATGAGTGCTGCAGCAGTGGGCATAATGAATCATTTACCCAGTGGACATAAAAGATACAGCAAGTGAATTAACTTTAAATAATTGGCATGGGTTGGCTAGTAACTAGGAAATGCTTTTTAGAGAGAGATTCCCAAAGTCGAAAGAGTTTTTGTTTGTTTTATTTAAAACCATTTGCTGTATATGATAAAAATGTGGGTTTTGCCTCTTCATGTCTACTCCTTCCAAATAGTTGTGTTCTTTTTTTTTAAAGATTTTTATTTATTTATTTGAGAGAGTGACAATGAGAGAGAGAGAGAGAGCACATGAGAGGGTGGAGGGTTGGAGGGAGAAGCAGACTCCCCGCTGAGCGGGGAGCCAGATGCGGCACTCGATCCCGGGACTCCAGGATCATGACCTGAGCCGACGGCAGTCGCTTAACCGATTGTTCAAAAAAGCTGTTTTACTTTTTTTAATGCTCCCTCCTGTACCATCCCCTGTTAAAAAGGAAACAGGGATTGATTCATGTCCTGTTCCTCAATACATGTAAGATTTGTATAAAAATATCTTGTATGAAAATGATTTGTCATCTGTGGACTTAATACTTGGGATATGTCCTGACATGGAAAAATCATACCCTTTGGGTAGTGAAGAGTTTCTTATTTTGTTTTCTCCAGATAAATCTGATCTATAAAGCAAAATCAAAACCAAAACAAAGAAAAATCAGAAAAGGAGCCCTGAATGAAATAAGTCTCTTAATCCTAGTGAAGGGATTATTTTCTGAGGGGGATTTTAAATGACTTCAAGGGGAAATGGATATACTTTAAGAAATGGGTATTGTTTAAGAAACAAATGAGAAAAATCTTGAATCATTCAAGAATAGAGTTAACTGTTAAACCTTGCTATAAGTATATATCAAAGATAAGCAAAGCTGGACTCCAGTTGAAGTGGTAAGGTTTGATTTTATTCAGTATTAATTATTGCAATAGAGAAGAATATTTCATGTGAACTGAAATCAAATTCATTGAAACAAAAGACTAGAAGCATTTTGAAGCCTGAAGTATGCTAAAGGAAAGGCACCAAGGCGTGGTAAGGGGGTTGGTCCATGTGACTGAGCAATCTGGGTTTGTTAATTGGTGCTTATCCCAGAGAAGAAACAAATTTCTCATATCTTTGACTTGAGACAGTGGTACAAGTCAAAACAAAGCACCCACAGGGCTGTGAGCAAGAGTGAGAGAGTTATCTTCTTGAATGTTTGTGTTTCAAAAAGATATTTCTCAAGTCCTTGAGAAGACAGTTCTGAGTGGTAGAGATTTACATCTTCAAGGTGCAGAGAAAAGATTTATAATTGCAAGCTTTCTAACTGTTCTAAGATGGGGTTCCAGGGCCTGTCTGTCTATCACCAGGTTTTGGCTGGAACAAACAGTAAATTCTCCTACCAGCATAGAGCTTTCTCAAGCAGCCACTTTAAACAGGGCTGGAGTTGTAATAGGAAGGCTGTCCTAAGCAGTTAGAAACTATGCTAGTATTTGTTGGAATCTCTTTTTGGGTGGTGAGAGGAGTATGATTGGGGAAGAGGGTGAAGATTGAAATTATTTATACTAAGGGTATGGGTCTGCAATTTTTATAAGCCAATGTTGAGGACTAGCTGAAGAGAAGTCTCTGAGGAACCTGACTAGAGCTTGATCAATGAGAAATTCTTTGTTAGGTAATAAAAAATTTAAAAGAAATTTGCAGGATTGGGGCACTTGGGTGGCTCAGTCAGTTAAGCATCTGCCTTCAGCTAAGGTCATGATCCCGGGGTCCTGTGATCGAGTCCTGCATCGGGCTCCCTGCACCACTGGGAACCTGCTTCTCCCTTTCCCTCTGCCCGCCGCTCCCCCTGCTTGTGCTCTCTCTCTCTCAAATAAATAAGTAAAATTTAAAAAAAATTGCAGGATATAATGACATTTTTAGGGTTAAGGAGAAATTAACAAAGGACTAGCCATGCAAATACTGGCATTACATTTATACATTCAATTTTAGATATCAATGTAAATTTTATTTTTTGAAAAATCTATGACTTTCATTCCACCGATAGTGTCAGCAAGAGACACTTTAGTACTGTGAGAACAATAATATTTGAAATAAGCTAAAAGAACTGCAACATTTTTTTTTCACCTGCTGGGTATGATGATATTTCTTTATAGTAATTCTCTTGAAAAAGAATGTCAGTTGAACTGAAATGGGGCAAATACTTTAAAATAACTATTGTTTTGAAATGATTATGATAGGAGTGAACATATTTGGAAGAGCTAAATGAATCTATTTTTTTCTTCTAAAATAATACCAAACTTGAATTCTTAGAGAAAATAGTTAACATAATCATTTTTCTTTTCTTATTATTGTAACTTCCTTTCTGGTAACAAATAGTATGAAGAAAAGTTGACCCATATAGAACTTTAAAAAATATAGAAAATATTTTTAAAGTGTTATACTTAAGCTCAATTTTTGAACTAGATAAATTTTCATAGAATACAGGAAATATTTGAGGCATATAAGTAAATATTACTGCAATTTGTCAATCATTGAACAACATTGTCTTTTAGCATGACTCAAAAAACACCTAATTAAACAGGCTTTGAAAACGACTTAAAAATATTTTTAAGGCAAAGGAAGGCAAAGCTTCTTTTAGCCTTATTCCTATGCATCTAGGAATAGATAGGGATGGGTAATACTGTGGTTGAAAAAACAGTTATCCGCTGTTTTCATCAATGGCATAAGTATGTCATCTTGAAATTTTCCCAACCGGGGCATCTGGGTGGCTCAGGTGGTTAAGCGACTGCCTTCGGCTCAGGTCATGATCCTGGAGTCCCAGGATCGAGTCCCGCATTGGGCTCCCTGCTCGGTGGGGAGTCTGCTTCCCCCTCTGACCCTCTTCCCTCTCGTGCTCTCTATCTCTCTCATTCTCTCTCTCTCAAATAAATAAATCTTAAAAAAAAATTTAATGAAATTTTCCCTACTGGAGAAGTAGTGGCTCCATTTGGGGGTAACTGTGTGCTCTTGGACATTTTTTTTTATTCAACAAATATTGTTAACTGTTTATTCTATGCTAGGCACTGTGCTAGCTATTGGATATACACTGCTAAACAGAAGAGATATTTTGTATACCCTCATGGACCTTATAATTTCATAATAAAATACAATCAGAAATAAATATATGTAAATCAACTGTAAATTATAAGGCTATGAAAGAAAAGGTTTCTTTCTTTATAAACTAATCATATTATCCATGTAATAAATACTAGTTGCTCATTATATCAGTTCAAATACCAAGTCAGTTTTTTTCTGTATACGTATATTATTTACAATGCTTTCGTGGCCTCATTGAATTAATCATAATAACCAATATATAGGGTAAATGTATAATTTACCTAACTTAAAAATAAATGGCTGTAGCCAGTAAAGAGCAAACTAATCCATCCTGCATTATCATTATGACTCAGACTATAGATGTAGAAGAATATACATAAATATGATACATTATATGTATATGCGTGTTTATAAACACAGAGCTAAGTCAAATTTTCAGATCATCAATGTAAGTCTTTGGGGAGGCCTTAGCAACTGATTTTGCTCAATAGCTGAAAGGCTCAGCATCATCTTTCCAGTTATAATAGAAAGAAACATTGAGCACATTTTACCTCTAAGGGGTAAAACAAAGTATACTCCAAAGTTTTACAGAAATGAAAACCTTCCATTCCCGGTTCCTATCATGTAGAATTATATTTGGTCAGTCAATGAATTATTTTATCATTCCCACCCCAATCCCTGAAAAAAAAAAATGTCCAGAGAGCTTTTTCTATTCATTTATAATACCCTTGCTCTAATTCCAGTCTTAGAGAATTGAGTTCAGTGATTAGTATTTAATTGAGCAAAAGCATTGATAATGCCTGTAATCTGTTCTCTTCCTTTTATAGATGAATGTTCACTGAACAATGGAGGCTGTAGCAATCACTGTTCTGTTGTTCCTGGAAGAGGAATTGTCTGTTCCTGTCCTGAAGGACTTCAGCTCAACAAAGACAATAAGACGTGTGAAATTATAGATTATTGTAGCAATCATCTAAAGTGCAGTCAAGTGTGTGAGCAGCACAAGCACACAGTCAAGTGTTCATGCTATGAAGGGTGGAAGCTGGATGTGGACGGGGAAAGTTGCACAAGTGTTGGTAAGTAGATGTGTGTTTTGGTAGATTGAAGAATAGCAAGCGCCTTTCTGGTTTTTTCCTGTGTTGAGTATCTTGCTATATTTAAGACTAGATCTTGAGAAAATAATCCAAAAACACCTTTGAAGAATTAATAAAATGATTCAACTAAGTTTAAATAAGGCATTGAAGTATAATGTGGTATTTTTTTTTAATTTTTTTAAAGATGTTATTTATTTGAGAGTATGAGCAGGGGGAGGGGCAGGGGGAGAGAGAGCAGCAGACTCCCCTCCGAGCAAGGAGCTGACGTGGAACTCGATCCCAGGACCCTGGGATCATGACCTGAGCCAAAGGCAGATGCTTAACCAACTAAGCCACCCAGGAGCCCCTAATGTGTCATTTTAGACCCACTCCAAAAGCTTCTGTAGAGAGCATATTACAGTAATCCTTATAATCACAGTCCATCAGATTATTTTCTTCCTTCTTGAAATGCTACTTTCATCATCCTCCTCCCTAAAGGCTTTTTGTATTTTCAAAAGCACTTACTTTTATTTTTCTTTGCAAGCTTTCAGAACCCTCCCAAAGTCCGGTCCTGGCCCACACTTCCAATTGTAGGTCTTCTATTCTTGAAATAAACTCTGTTCTGACTGTATTCATCTTCTAACTGCCCACTTAAAACATTTTGATGATTCTCTAGGTCAGATTCCATAGTGGGAAAAACAGAGACTATGGAATCTGACTTTGAACTTTAATCCTGAGGTGGCATTCATTATGTACATGATCTTAGGCAGGCTAGATAAAACTGCTTGGGCCTCAGTTTTCTTGTCTTGCAAATATTAGTGCCCATTTTAACAATGTCTCCCTTATAGCATTTTGCAACACTAACCTTGAGAATGTGCTACTCTGCCCCATATCCATTAGGTACTTAATGATGATAGCTTTGCAGTATCTTCTCCAGAGACTTAACTGAGTCTGCGGGACACTTAGAATCCATGGATAGAATTGAAGGGGTCCATGAATGTTGTTGGGGAAAATATTACCTTTATTTTCTTTAATGTCTCACTGAAAGTTAACACTAATTATTAGCAACTGTGTGTCTCCAACTGAAGTAATATACATTCACATCATGTTAAAGTTGTTCTGATATGTCAAAATATCATCTATGCTCAGGCTTTGGAAACCACTATTGCTTTAATAATGGGAGTCATTAGACCTGCACAATCTGTTATCAAATACAATTATAAAAAAGCATGCATATTACTACATCCAAAAGTGGTATTTCTTGTTCAGTATTGGTAACTGCATTTTAATATACAGTATTTGATTTCTTTGTCTATGTATACATTTTTCTTACTGTTTTTGCACTTTTTAAAGCTTTCTGATAAGTGGTACGTAGGCTTCATCGGACCACTAAGAATTTACACATCATAAAGTTTTCTCATTTTGTTTCTTCTACTTAGATTGTACTTCCCCTCTTTATCTCTAAAAATCCTGGATATTCTTAAGACGTATGAGCTCAAATCTTTCTTCTTTAAGGAAATATTCTTTCAAATATTTTTTCTCTATTTCACCTTTCTATGTCTAGAATATATTGTCCATGAAAATATGTGTCCACATTTTTAACTTGCTGTTTTATATTTCCGTCTATGTGCTTTCTATATTCCTTATCTCTCTGATGAAATAATAAGCATCTTGCAGTCAAAAATCAAGTTATAGATTTTTCTCTTATGTTTTATATAATACTCAGTCCAGTTATAGAAAAATAATATGCAATCAGAAGTATTATATTTTTTCAGAAACTATTAAGTTATTTTATTCTTTTATTCCAAATGTTGTTTTGTGGCCATTTCTCCTGGCTTTTAAAATTTGAGTCCTAGAGCCGTAAGTTTAGCAGACATTTATTCGACTCTTTCTTCTCCAAGAATCTTGTATAAAGTAATTGGCATGAGAGACTGAAAAAAAAATAGCAATTTGTCGTAATAATAGTCATTTTATTTATGTACATGTTTGGATTAGGGAAACAATAGATCAAAACATAATTATATTTTACTTGAGAATTGGCTCCATAACTGGTTTTTGGATACAGATGACAAAATTATTGACTTATCATAATGCTTTTGTGTTCTATGAAATCCATAACAACTCATGTTCAATATTAAAATAATTCAGCCTTCGAATATAAGTGACCAGCTGCAAAGATAATCCTCCTAATGTAATTGGCTCCTTCTACTCCAAACTTAGAAAGAAACTCTCACAGGGCGCCTGGGTGGCTCAGTTGGTTAAGCGACTGCCTTCAGTTCAGGTCATGATCCTGGAGTCCCGGGATCGAGTCCCACACTGGGCTCCCTGCTCAGCAGGGAGGGAGTCTGCTTCTCCCTCTGACCCTCTTCCCTCTCGTGATCTCTATCTCTCATTCTCTTTCTCTCAAATAAATAAAATATTTTAAAAAAGAAAAAGAAAGAAAGAAACTTTCACAGTACTGTATCAGTTCTCACTGTTAGGATTGCTATATTTCACATCTGCTTTGTTTATAATTAAAGAGGGAAGCAAAGGTATATTTTACCTTTTAAAGTTAATGTGGAGCTTTCTTGCATTGAGAATTTAACCTGCTTGTAATTTATCCCTTCCTGAAACATACAGTATACCAAATACCATTGTCAGCATTTATATTATTGCAGATAATACAGGTTTTGTTAGTTATTGAAGATTATTTTTTTATTTAAACCAATTTTTATATATAAAAAGGATTATTCTGTATTTTAGTCACTTCCTTTCTTTTTTAAAAACCTGTAGTAGATTCAGAGTTCAATAAAAATGAATTAACCATTAACTATTGGACTTTGAAAATAAAAGATCTTTTTTTTTGCCCATCTTTTGTAACTTTTTTCCATCATTTTTAAGTTGGGTCCCCACGTTTAAAATGTGTCCTTTCTACTGAATGCAATACCTGTGCTTATTCTTCTTGACATTTTAAAAGTAAAGAATAATAGTACTCTTTATGCTTCAAATTAGAACCATGACTCCCCCACTTTTTTTCCTCTTGAATCTTCTGTAGTTCTTTTATATTTTCTTACTTCTCTCAGCTCCTTTCTTCCTAAATTCTTTACAACCTGACTTTTGCTGAATTGCTGAACTGATTCTGTTTTCTCTAAGTTCACTCCTAACATCTTGTTAGTTAAATATAAAGATTTCCATAAATAACTATTTTTATGATTTTCAGTTTTTATTTAATATAGTTGTCTCATTTTCTTGGATATTTCAATATTTTATTGGTTCTTTACATGTTCCTCCTTAATATGTAATGCATTAATCACTTTTCTCATGAAGTGGTCATTTCTTTATACTATGAACACCCAGAATATTGCTGCTGATTGAATTATCTCTAGTTTCTTTTCTGTTTAGTAGACAACTTACTTGCAAATATGTAGTGTATTTCTAGTTACATTGGAAAGAATATTATAGCATTCTTTCCTATTTTCTCTTAGCCCAAATTGGGTTAGGTTTTCCCACCAATTGTTTTCTGGATCTTATTCTCTTCTATTTCCACTTTCAGATTTTAAAAACTATATTTAAGGCAGGGACCAGTTAAAAGGAGGTTGTTCAGGCAAAAGATAATTGGTGACCTCCACTAAGAGGACAAGAACAGATTGAAGATATATTTTAGAGAAGAGATTATCAAGTATTGAACAAGAATAAGGAAAAATACTTTTTGTAATATATATTGCTTTGAATATAGTTAATTTTTTTGGTATGCTTGTCTTCTCTCAACCACCAAATTACAAGCTCTTCGGGATCGAATCAATTTTTTTAATATATACTATATACTTCCCTTAAATTTCTAAGAACAAAGGAGTTGCTCAATAAATATGTCTTTTCTTGTCCATTTTTTATTAACTAAACCACAAAATATTTTGTGGAAATTCTATTAGATGCCAGAATAAAATATTATGAGGGCTTTAGAAAAATTATATTTATTTTTCAATTCAGTTTACATCATTTTTTAGGAAAGTGATTAATGGATATAATCCATAATTCTATAAAAACAAAACTGTATAAATATAGTGATCTCCTATTGGTAAACTGTGCCCATTACTCAAACCTTAATTCTCATATACCCATATGTGTGTTCTCTTGGAGACCTTCCTTTATCACCTCCAATCAAATTACTGGGGCATTTATATTTCCAGCTATGCTGTGTTTCCTGCTATCCAATTCTCCTTAGTTGCGTATCATTGAGTCACCTCAAAATTAGTTGGCTGAAACGTACTCTTTCTCTTCTCTCAATTATCCATAGTCCTGTCAGCATCTCCTTTTTTTTTTTTTTTTTCTGGTCTTCAGGGTCCACAACCTAAACTTATCTTTGACTTCCCCAGTTCTTTGCTGACCCCTCTCTCCATGTCTAAATTTGTCCTCCACAATATCTTTTGGACTAAGTGCTCCTGTTCCAGCTGGTAGCATTGGTACCACAGTCCCAGCCCAGAGCAACGGATGTGATGATGATGGCAGTCCTCTCTCTGGCCTCTTTGTTGTTATCCTCTTGTTTCTTTAGTTTGTAAGAAGAATATATTGAAACTTGAAGGGATGTAGTATTTTTTTTTTTTTTGAAAGGAGAGAGGAAAATCCAAATCTGGAAGATGAGAATTAATGGAAAGAGGTCCAAAGTATAGTAAAGAAGAAAAAGAAAAGAGAACAAAGTAATGATAAACAGATGGGCTACTTTGGGGAATAATGGTAAATAAAGGTGAAGGAGATCAAGAGATCAAGGGAATGAAGCTGTGTGAGAGGGTATAATTTGGCGATCCACTTTATTTTAGTAAAATGACACTTTTTTTTGAACATTTTAGATGCATTTTATTCATTTTTTACAAGCCCTTTCAGCTTTTTATGTCTCAGATATACACATAAACTACCTTAAATGAAGGATGTGTCTTAAACAGATTATCATAAAAACTATCAGTACATTTGTCTAAATTTGATGATTGTTACTCTATTTTTATGATGCAATGAATTATGCTGATAACTTATGCTATGAGTTGGTTTGCCTTTTATAATCTAAATTCTTGGTGTTTGATGTCATTGTGTCTGCCAGTTGCTGCCATGGATGATTCAAGTGAATTTAGGCAGTCGAATTTTTTTTCTTTTCTTTAAATTTTTTAATTGTTATGTTAATCACCATACATTACATCATTAGTTTTTGATGTAGTGTTCCATGATTCATTGTTTGCGTGTAACACCCAGTGCTCCACGCAGCACATGCCCTCTTTAATACCCATCACCAGGCTAACCCATCCCCCCACCCCCTCCCCTCTAGAACCCTCAGTTTGTTTTTCAGGGTCCATTGTCTCTCATGGTTCGTCTCCCCCTCCGATTTCCTCCCCTTCATTCTTCCCCTCCTGCTATCTTCTTCCTTTTTTTTTCCCTAACATATATTGCACTATTTGTTTCAGAGGTACAGATCTGTGTTTCAACAGTCTTGCACAATTCACAGCGCTCACCATAAGCACATACCCTCCCCAGTGTCTATCACCCAGCCACCCTATCCCTCCCACCCCCCAACACTCCAGCAACCCTTAGTTTGTTTCCTGAGATTAACAATTCCTCATATCAGTGAGGTCATATGATACATGTCTTTCTCTGATTGACTTATTTCACTCAGCATAACACCCTCCAGTTCCATCCACGTCGTTGCAAATGGCAAGATCACATTTCTTTTGATGGCTGCATAATATTCCATTGTGTATATATACCACTTCTTCTTTAGCCATTCATCTGTCGATGGACATCTTGGCTCTTTCCACAGCTTGGCTATTGTGCACATTGCTGCTATAAACATCGGGGTGCACGTACCCCTTCAGATCCTTACATTTGTATCTTTGTGGTAAATACCCAGTAGTGCAATTCCTGGATCGTATGGTAGCTCTATTTTCAACGTTTGAGGGACCTCCATACTGTTTTCCAGAGTGGTTGCACCAGCTTGCATTCCCACCAACAGTGTAGGAGGGTTCCCCTTTCTCCGCATCCCCGCCAACATCTGTCATTTCCTGACTTGTTAATTTTAGCCATTCTGACGGGTGTGAGGTGGTATCTCACTGAGGTTTTGATTTGGATTTCCCTGATGCCGAGCAATGTTGAGCACTTTTTCATGTGTCTGTTGGTCATTTGGATGTCTTCTTTGGAAAATGACTGTTCATGTCTTCTGCCCATTTCTTGATTGGATTGTTTGTTCTTTGGGTGTTGAGTTTGATAAGTTCTTTATAGATTTTGGATACTAGCCCTTTATCTGATATGTCATTTGTAAATATTTTCTCCCATTCTGTCGGTTGTCTTTTGGTTTTGTGGACTGTTTCTTTTGCTCTGCAAAAGCTTTTTATCTTGATGAAATCCCAATAGTTCATTTTTGCCCTTGCTTCCCTTGCATTTGGCAATGTTTCTAGGAAGAAGTTACTGTGGCTGAGGTCGAAGGGGTTGCTGCCTATGTTCTCCTTTATGATTTTGATGGACTCCTGTCTCACACTGAGGTCTCTCATCCATTTTGAGTCTATTTTTGTGTGTGGTGTAAGGAAATGGTCCAGTTTCATTCTTCTGCATGTGGCTGTCCAATTTTCCAACACCATTTGTTGAAGAGACTGTCTTTTTTCCACTGGACATTCTTTCCTGCTTTGTCAAAGATTAGTTGACCATAGGGTTGAGGGTCCATTTCTGGGCTCTCTATTCTGTTTCATTGATCTGTGTGTTTTTTTGTGCCAGTACCATACTGTCTTGATGATGACAGCTTTTTATAGAGCGGGAAGTCCGGAATTGTGATGCCGCCAGCTTTGCTTTTCTTTTTCAACATTCCTCTGGTTATTCAGGGTCTCTTCTGGTTCCATACAAATTTTAGGATTATTTGTTCCATTTCTTTGAAAAAAGTGGATGGGATTTTGATAGGGATTGCATTGAATGTGTAGATTGCTCTAGGTAGCATTGACATCTTCATAATGTTTGTTCTTCCAATCCATGAGCATGGAACGTTTTCCCATTTCTTTGTGTCTTCTTCAATTTCTTTCATGAGTATTTTATAGTGTTCTGAGTACAGATCCTTTGCCTCTTTGGTTAGATTTATTCCTAGGTATCTTATGGTTTTGGGTGCAATTGTAAATGGGATCAACTCCTTGATTTGTCTCTCTTCTGTCTTGTTGTTGGTGTATAGGAATGCCACTGATTTCTGTGCATTGATTTTATAGCCTGCCACTTTACTGAATTCCTGTATGAGTTCTAGCACTTTTGGGGTGGAGTCTCTTCGGTTTTCAACATAAAGTATCATATCATCTGGAAAGAGTGAGAGTTTGACTTCCTCTTTGCCCATTTGGTTGCCTTTGATTTCTTTTTGTTGTCTGATTGCTGTGGCTAGGGCTTCTAATACTATGTTGAATAGCAGTGGTGATAGTGGACATCACTGCCGCATTCCTGACCTTAGGGGGAAAGCTCTCAGTTTTTCCCCATTGAGAATTATATTCGCTGTAGATTTTTCATAGATCGCTTTTATGATATTGAAGTATGTACCCTCTATCGCTAGACTCTGAAGAGTTTTGATCAAGAAAGGATGCTGTACTTTGTCAAATGCTTTTTCTGCATCTATTGAGAGGATCCTATAATTCTTGTTCTTTCTTTTGTTAATACATTGTATCACGTTGATTGATTTGCAGATGTTGAACCAACCTTGCAGCCCAGGGATAAATCCTACTTGGTTATGGTGAATAATCTTTTTAATGTACTGTTGGATCCTATTGGCTAGTATTTTGGTGAGAATGTTTGCATCCATGTTCATCAAGGATATTGGTCTGTAATTCTCCTTTTTGATGGGGCCTTTGTCTGGTTTTGGGATCAAGGTAATGGTGGCCTCATAAAAAGAGTTTGGAAGTTTTCCTTACATTTCTGTTTTTTGGAACAGTTTCCAGAGAATAGGTATTAATTCTTCTTTAAATGTTTGGTAGAATTCTCCTGGGAAACCATCTGGCCCTGGGCTTTTGTTTGTTGGGAGGTTTTTGATGACTGCTTCAATTTCCTTAGTGGTTATAGGTCTGTTCAGGTTTTCTATTTCTTCTTGTTTCAATTTTGGTTGTTGATACATCTCTAGGAATGCATCCATGTCTTCCAGGTTATCTAATTTGCTGACATATAGTTGCTCATAATATGTTCTTATAATTGTTTGTATTTCTTTGTTGTTGGTTGTGATCTCTCCTCTTTCATTCATGATTTTGTTGATTTGGGTCATTTCTCTTTTCTTTTTGATAAGTCTGGCCAGGGTTTTATCAATCTTGTGAATTCTTTCAAAGAACCACCTCCTAGTTTCGTTGATCTATTCTACTGTTCTTTTGGTTTCTATTTCAGTGATTTCTGCTCTGATCTTTCTTATTTCTCTTCTCCTGCTGGGTTTAGGCTTTATTTGCTGTTTTTTCTCTAGCCTCTTTAGGTGTAGGGTTAGGTTGTGTAGTTGAGACCTTTCTTGTTTCTTGAGAAAGGCTTGTATTGCTATATACTTTCCTCTTAGGACTGCCTTTGCTGTATCCCAAAGATATTGAACAGTCGTGTTTTCATTTTCATTGGTTTCAATGAATTTTTTAAATTCTTCTTTAATTTCCTGGTTGACCCATTCATTCTTTAGTAGGATGCTCTTTAGCCTCCATGTATTTGAGTTATTTCCGACTTTCCTGTTGTGATTGATTTCTAGTTTCAAAGCATTGTGGTCTGAAAATATGCAGGGAATAATCCCAGTCTTTTGGTACCGGATGAGACCTGATTTGTGACCTAGAATGTGATCTCTTCTGGAGAATGTTCCATGCACACTAGAGAAGAATGTGTATTCCGTTGCTTTGGGATGGAATGTTCTGAATATGTCTGTGAAGTTCATTTGGTCTAATGTGTCATTTAAAGTCTTTATTTCCTTGTTGATTTTTTGCTTAGATGATCTGTCCATTTCAGTCAGGGAGCGTGTTAAAGTCCCCCACTACTACTGTATTGTTTTCAATGTGTTTCTTTGCTTTTGTTATTAATTGCTTTATAAAATTGGCTGCTCCCATGTTAGGGCAATAGATATTTACAATTGTTAGATCTTCTTGCTGGATAGACCCTTTAAGTAGGATATAGTGTCCTTCCTCATCTCTTATTACAATCTTTCGTTTAAAATCTAATTTCTCTGATATAAGGATTGCCACCCAAGCTCTTGTTTGGTGTCCATTAGCATGGTAAATTGTTTCCACCCCCTCACTTTCAATGTGGGGGTGTCTTTGGGTCTCTTGCACACAGCATATCAATGGGTCTTGTTTTTTTATTATTTTTTTAAAGATTTTAGTTATTTATTTGAGAGACAGAGAGAATGAGAGATAGAAAGCACGAGAGGGAAGAGGGTCAGAGGGAGAAGCAGACTCCCTGCTGAGCAGGAAGCCCGATGCGGGACTCGATCCCGGGACTCCAGGAGCATGAGCTGAGCTGAAGGCAGTCGCTTAACCAACTGAGCCACCCAGGCGCCTGGGTCTTGTTTTTTTAATCCAATCTGATAACCTGTGTTTTTTGATTGGGGCATTTAGCCCATTTACATTCAGGGTAACTATTGAAAGATATGAATTTAGTGCTATTGTATTGCCTGTAAGGTGACTGTGACTGTATATTGTCTGTGTTCCTTTTGGTCTATGTTGCTTTTCAGCTCTCTCTTTGCTTAGAGGACCCCTTTCAATATTTCTTGGAGGACTGGTTTCGTGGTTGCAAATTCCTTAATATTTTGTTTGTCCTGGAAGCTTTTGATCTCTCCTTCTATTTTCAATGACAGCCTAGCTGGATATAGTATTCTTGGCTGCATATTTTTCTCGTTTAGTGCTCTGAAGATATCATGCCAGTCCTTTCTGGCCTGCCAGGTCTCTCTGGATAGTTCTGTTGCCAATGTAATGTTTCTATCATTATAGTTTACATATCTCTTCTCCCAAGCTGCTGTCAAGATTTTCTCTTTGTCTCTGAGACTCGTAAGTTTCACTACTAGATGTCAGGGTGTTGACGTATTTTTATTGATTTTGAGAGGGGTTCTCTGTGCCTCCTGGATTTTGATGCCTGTTTCCTTCCCCACATTAGGGAAGTTCTCTGCTATAATTTGCTCCAATATACCTTCTGCCCCTCTCTCTCCTTCTTCTTCTTCTGGGATCCCAATTATTCTAATGTTGTTTCATCTTATCGTATCGCTTATGTCTTGAATTCTGCCCTCGTGATCCAGTAGTTGTTTATCTCTCTTTTTCTTAGCTTCTTTATTTTCCATCATTTGGTCTTCTATATTGCTAATTCTCTCTTCTGTCTCCTTTACCCTAGGAGTTAGTGCCCCCATTTTTGATTGCACCTCATGAATAGCCTTTTTGATTTTGACTTGGGTAAAAATGACACTTTTTTATGTCAGTGTCTGTTTATGATTTTAAGGTAACTATCAATTATTTATGGAAAGAACATCAGATTCCTCAGTCAGCTATTTAGGGCCTTCTTCATTTTTGCTTATTTTATTTCTCCGACCTAATCTTTCATTATCCTCCACTGTGGATTTCCATTCCAGGCACATTATTACTGTTTTCATCATCAGTAATGGTAGTTAATAAATAGTGGCCAATAATGTATAAAGTACTTTCACATACATCACTTTATTGTAGCATCTCCTTCATGTACTCTGTTCATTATCATCTGTGACCTTTCAGGATGACAATATCTTCTACATTCTGGAAATCCTATATTCTATTCGAAACCCTCTCCTCTATGAATTTTTCTTCAAGTTAATTATTATAATATTACTAATAGCTACCATTTATCAAGCATGTAACAATGTGACAGGCAGTTCATTTATATCTTACAGGAAACTAACAGATATTATTAATACTCTGATTTTATATCTTTAGAAACTGAGACCCAGAAAGATTACTTCATTTACCCAGGGCCTGTGGCAAAGAGATGTTAGAGCAAAGCTTTTGAACTTCATTCCACCTGACTCCAAAGCAAGAGCTTTTACAAGCTATTACAAAGATCCAGGCCATCTCCCTGTGCTGTGTGCCCTCAAAGTCTTGTGATGCCTTTGAATAGTGTATGTTCTATGAGCTTATTTCTGTCACCACTTAGACCTAAACTTTCTTAAAAGCTGAGACTGCATCAAATTATTTTATACCTCTTTCGAAATACATAAAAATACATTTTGTAGCAAATGCTTGTTGAATGTAAAAGCTTCCTCTATTACTTAAAATAGTAACAAGTTTTTAATAGTTTCATGATCTGTGCTATGTGTACAAATAATCTATTAGTATCCTATGGTGTGTACCCACCTGTTTTTGTTTATCCACCCTACAATATAAATATGCTCAAATCACCCCAAATCTCTGCACAAGTAGTGCTGCCATAGACATACATTTACCTATTCTTATAAATCTGCACGAAAATTATTTGGGACAAAAATTACTGACTTATAGGGTATGCTTATACTTACTATGAAAAATTAGGACCCGTTTCTTTTCAGAGTGGTTGAACAGTCTCCATATTCACCAAGAGTACACTTCTAAAGTCCCCACATCCTTGTCAGCTCTTAAAATTATCTGAATTTCAATTTTGTCATCCAATATATTGGAGTAAAGTGATGTTTCGATGCTTTAGTTGTATTTTTCTTACAATGAGTTTGAGCATTTCTCTATATTCTTGTTAGCCTTTTGCATCTCTTCATTTTCTTTGGCCATTTTCTTACTAAGATCACTGCCTTTTTCTTATCGATTTGTAGGAATTAGTTGCATGTACTAAACTGTAGACATGTCAACTATCTTCTGCATTCTTTTACTCCTCTATTAGTTATTCACATTGACCTTTATGGAACAATTCCTCTATCTTTCTGCTTCATCACTCACTCCTTTCTTTGCTTTATTCTTCTTATTTTCTTCCTCCCATAATCGTTTTTATCTCCTCTCTATTTAATGTCTCCTGGGCTAACTATTTATTCAGTGATTCTTATAATTAATCGTTCATTCACTTATTTAATTGCAGGTTATTTATTAAATACAACCTAGCAAAAAGCACTGGGCCATATTTTAGAAATGCAAAGATTTTTGCTCAGTCCCTTACCCCCCAATGAAGTTCTCTCTCTTTCTCTCTCAATGAGTTCTCTCTCCCTCACTCTTTCATATACACACACACCCCAAGTGCAAATTCTTACCACTTATTAATGGAAAGAAGAGACAAGTTTTTAAGAAACCTGAAATATAAAGCAGAGCTACTGAGAAAAAATATCCAGGAATTTTTCCGGAAAGTAATTAAATGGAGAAAAAAATGAAACAAACAAATTAAAAAAAATAGCTCTCAAGAATATTGATGGACAGTTGGTGATACAATCTTGCAAATTTATCAGTTTGAATAATAGTTGAAAGTCTATCCTACCTTTCATTTTACAGATTCTATATCCTCCACCCTTATGTATACATAAGTACACTTAAGTAATATTTCACTATCATTCATTCCCAACATAGCTATAGCTGAAGGAATGGAGAAAAGGAAGTAATGATATATATTGAACCAGAGTAAACAATAGACCATTTACCACTTCATAAGTTGCTACTCTGTAGAGGAAATGTATCTGATGATGGGGACAGAGAAATTCAAATAAATTATTAAATATGAGAACAAAAAAAGCAAAAACTCTGAAGTTGCAGGAGAGAAAACATTATAACTACAATATCACTTTCTGTTTGAGGACATTATATGTATGATAGAGAATCAGGAGCTATTCATATAGAATTGTAGAGTCATAATAACAATTACCCTGAGAGGACTATAGAGGAACTCTTTCTTAGACAAGTCGTCTACTGCTTTCATATACTGTCTTGTAACAATCATTATGCAAATCTGTAGTGGGATTAAAAGAAAATCAAAGAAAAAAGAATTGCAGATAGAAGACCTTTGAGTGTTTTTTAAAAACTATTTGTGATGTGCCACCTTTATAAAAATGAAATTCATCACTTTAAAAATGTAAATTGTAACCCACTTTGTTTTATACATATGTCTTCTCATGGTAAAGTAGAAGAACTTCAAGCCTCTTCTATATTAAGAGTCTTATTTGCTGGTTTGAGCTGTAAAATTCAGTCATTTATGAGACTGAATAAATCACTACGAGCTAGCACACTGAAAAAAAAGTAGACTGCAAAAATGAATGACTACTTCATATTTTGCTAATATTCATTCCAAATTGAACTTGCCCCAAAAGAAGTTAATATACTTATATCAAAATTGAAACACATGAGAAGACACTTTATTGTGTTTTATCACCAAATATTTTATACAGAAGGTTTTTATTATTATTATTATTAAAGGGTAAAAAGAAAACATTGTAAGATTTGGAATTTTGAAATCCAGTCTTCATGATTTCCCAGTAGTTTATGAAATTACATATTGGGTTATTCATTACAAATTTTTTATTTGCTCAAAAAAGAAAAAATAATTTAGTAAACTAACAGAAATCCTAAAAGTAGAGGCACTTGGAGAAGTTATCAAGATTCAGAGTTCAAATAGAAATAATTTGAATATTTACACTTTGATTTTTTATTTTGGTAAACAGGTTTATTATAGTCATGTGTAATCAAGTAAAAACATTTGTCAACTATATTCTCAACACAAAATGACTATAGTACATATAAGAACTTGAAAAGCCTTTGGGCAGTTTCAATAAAAGAGTCAATGTAACAGTCACCATTCAGAGTAAACAAGATATGTTTTCGGGGTACCGGGCTTTCCCTTGATCTCGGATTGTGAGTTCAAGCCTCACGTTGGGTGTAGAGATTACTTAAAAATAAAATCTTAAAAAAAAAAGATAGGTTTCCAATCACCTTCCATTTTATGAAATCTTTCAAACATATTGGAGAATAATGTATTCACAGCTCATATTTTAGTATATTGAAAATTTATCTAATTTATTCATGTTATTCATGGTATAAATCATTTTCTGAAAGCGATGAAACACTAGATAACTTTGAGGCCTCTGTTCATCCATTCTTCCATTGCCAGAGGTAGCTACTTTTGTGAAATTGGGCTATCTGATCTGTCATAGTTTTTGTTCTTAAACAACATGTAATATAATTGTTGTGTTCCTAAATTTACGGAGTCATATACATTATATATCCAGCTGGAGCTAGTTGGAATTTTTAGTCACAAATATGATTTTGAGATGCATCCATAGTACTTTATATAGTTCTGCTTATTCCTTTTAAATGCTCTACAGCATTCTACTATATAAAAAGATTATAGTGTACTATATAAAAAATCATAGTTTTGTTATAAAAAGATTATAGTTTTTTTAAAGATTTTATTTATTTATTTGATAGAGAGAGACACAGTGAGAGAGGGAAGACAAGCAGGGGGAGTGGGAGAGGGAGAAGCAGGCTTCCCGTGGAGCAGGGAGCCCGATGTGGGGCTCGATCCCAGGACCCCGGGATCATGACCTGAGCCGAAGGCAGACACCTGACTGAGCCACCCAGGCACCCCCCTTTTTTTCTCTACAGGATTTTTATTGGAGGGTGGGGGTGGATGTGGGCATCATGAAGTCCTTGACACAGGAGCCAGGGCATCTCCTATTCATGGTCATTGATGTTGTTTCCAGTATTTTGCTACATCAAACTATGTTGTAGTGAAAGCTCTTATGATATCTACTTGTGGAAATGTGCACAAGTTGAACCACATGTTCAAATGCATAAGCATCTTCAGTTGCACATGTTATCTCTATCATTGCCACAGGTGTACAAATATACACTACCATCAGCTGTTAGAAGAGGTCCTGAGTCTCCAAATCATTGCTGACACTAGACAGAATTACAGGTCAAATCCATGCTCCTCCACTTACTAGCTGTGTGACTCTGGCATATTACATAACTTCTCTGTGCCTCTCTTTCTTCCTGTGCAAAATGGGGAGGATAACATCACCCACTTCATAGGACTTTGTGAGGATTGCATAAATGGGGATCTATAAAATATTTAGGAATAATTCTATATAAGAAGCACTCTGTAAGTGTTTGCTACTTTAGTAATGTTCAGACTTCTAACTAGTTGCCCAAGATGATGGTTATGGTCTTTTTGTTTTAATTGGTATAAAATTTTCTTAACACTCTCAATTTCTGCAATTCTCTCATTATTTGTTGGGGTTTTTTTCTCTCCTATACTTGGTTAGAGGGTATAATTTTACCACTCAGTTTTTATTATAGATTATAGATCTGTTCAGATTTTCTATTTCTTTTCAAGTCAATTTTGGTAACATATTTCTCTAGAAAATGGCTTATTTACCTATTTTCAAACGTATTATTAAAATGCATATGTCACTCTTATTTTTTAAATTTTATATCAAATAGGTAAAGAGGAAAGTAATTACAAAAGATATTGAATAATATGAATATTTTTCATAATTACTTTCCTATTTTCATTCTTCCTACTCTTCATTTGTACATATATATGTGCACGCATACATATATGTATTCGTCCGACCATAGGCTTATCTATATTTTACTCATCTTTCAAGCAAGTGGCTTTCAATTTTCTTGATAATCTTTTTCTCTATTTTATCAATTTCTGTAATTATATTTATTTTCTTCTTCCTAAATTATGGGAATTTATATATTGTTATATATTGTTTTATTCATTTTTAAAAGATGAATTCTCCATTTTATTCAACTACTACAAATACACAGAGAAGAAAAAAAACATTAAAATATCAGTATGCTCTATTTTTTCCTTGTATACACGGAAAAGTTTTCGGAGCTGAAGAGCTGAGTATAGTTATACAGATTAATATAATTGAAGTAAAAATCATGATTTTTAGGTAACAATGAATTAAAAGTTGTGTTTGTACAGTTCCTTATTCTCTACACATTTCCACACTCATTACCATATTTCCTTTTTTTTAAACAAATGAATCGAGATATAATGTATAAACCATAAAATTCATTATTTTAAAGTGCACAATTCTGTGGTTGGTAGTGTATTCACAGAGTAGTGCAACCAACATTTTAATCCCTTCCCCAAACAAACTCCATATGTGTTTAAAATCACTCCCCATCAAATCCTACTTCATCTCTGGCAACCTCTAGTTTACTTTTTGTCCCTGTAGATTTGCCTAGTCTGGACATTTCATAACAATGGAGTAATACAGAATGTGGTCTCTTGTAACTGATTTCTTTCATGTGGCATAATGTTTTCAGGATTCTTTCATGTTTTACCATATATCAGTATTTTATTTATTTTTATTCCTGAATAATATATTTATTGTATTGAATACCATTTTGTTTATCCACTCATCAGTTGATGAGCATTTGAATTTTTATTCTTTGATATATGAATTATGATATGAATATTCATGTACAAGCTTTTGTGTGGGCATGCATTTTCTTTTCTCCTGTGTAAAAATAAGAGTGGAACTCCGGGCTCATATGATAAGTCAATGTTTAGCATTCTGAGGAACTGTCAGAGTGTTTTCCAAAATGGCTGTGTCATTTTAAAATTCTGACAGCCGTGCGTGAGGGCTCCAGTGTCTACACAATCTTGCCATCAGTTGACATTGTCCATCTTTTTTATTATAGTCATTCTAGGGGGTGTGAACTGGTATCTTGTGCATAGGGCCTTTGGTGAAATGACTATTCAGAGTCTTGGCCTAATCTAGGGTCACTAAGTATTCTTCCAATAGTTGTGTAATTTTAGCTCTTATATTTAGGTCTATGATACATTTTGAATTAATTTTTATATATGGTGTGAGGTTTCAACTTCATTCTTTGGAATTTGGAAATCAAGTTCCTGCCGCACATTTTCTTGAAAAGGCCATTCTTCCCCCATTGAACAGTTCTTTGGAGTTTGAGCTTTTGGGGGAGCTCCAAACCCATCTGCCCCCTCTGGAGATTTGTGGACCATTTTTTTTTTTTTAATCTACGATGAAGCTAAGGACAGGGGAATGTGTTTGATACATATTAAAACACCACATAATACTGATATTCAGCAGTTTTTCTTGAGTAAGCACTCATTTAATTGTTATTGAAATTTGTTGAATTTCTAGAGTTCAGAAAAGTGATTTTCACCATTTTGCCAGAGTTTTCACTGTTCTTATGAAAGAGAGGATTTTTGGATCCTTATTTCACCATTCAGGAACTGATTCTCTATTTCATTAATATTAATTGTTCATGCTTCTTAATCTATACATGTGTTGCCATCTTTATTTCTGAATTCCTGCTTGAGGTCCTGTTGGTCAAGAAAATGTCTAGCAATTATTTTTAGGGTTAAAGCATATGAGGAGCTTAACAATCTTTATAATTGATTTTTAATTTAATTCCATTGTGCTCAGAACAGTTGTCCATTATTAGGTTGATTTTTTGCTTTCTCTTGAGACTTACTTTGTGGACTAGAACATGGCCATTTTATTACATATTCTGTGTGTGCTTAAAAAGAGCATGTCTTCAATTTTGATGTACAGATGTCTATATATTTCTGGTGGACTTAGCTTTTTGTTTATTTTTTTTTAATCATCTTGTTATAATTTTGTTGTAAATATCTCACAATATGATTAAGGATTTATCAATTTCTCCACTTAATTCCTTATATATTTTCAGCCTAGATTATGAAGGCACACACCATTTTAAGAGTTTTATCTGTGTTTATCTGTTGTCTTGTCACATAATAGAGAACTTTCTATTTCTACAAAAGCTATTTGCCTTAAAGCCTATTTTGGTTAATATTAATATTGCTTTATCAAGATTCTTCACACATGAAACTTTAGATCATATAGCACTAAAAATATTATTTTATTTTAACAATCAAGACAAGACCTATATAGTTTAATGACTTTTCTTTATTTGTAGCAGAGGCAAGAGTAGAATCCAGGCCTTCTGTTGTAGAATTCCTTTCTACATCCAGTTGTAACATACAAGTCAGTAATTTTTGGTTTAGGAGAGTATACTTTCTCAAATAGAGCATGAAAGTAAGAGCAGTAAATGATCTCCTAAATATCGCTGTAGTAGAAATACGAGTTCTCCTGAAAGGGAAAAAAAAACCCAAAACATGTTTTACAGTATTTGTCATACTGAATTACCTTGCTCAGCATATATGTCATGCCCAAAAAATTTTTATCTTATTTATGAGTGCTTCTAAGAAGCAGGAAATGATATTTCCTTCTATTACTAGTTTGAATTTTTATTAAAAATTGTTAATCTTAGTAGAAAATTATATGTTAGTGCTAAAAAAAATTGTATCAACAGAAAATAAAATGAAAGTTTTCTCCCTACTTCTGAACCCCAGTCACCAGTTGCCATAGCAGAGGTAACAACATTCCTTCATTAAGCCTTCAAGAAGTACTCTATGCTTTACTTTCATATAGGTCTAGAAAAATATTTTGTTTTTTGATATAAATAGTAGCATAGATTGTGTACTGTTTATATCTTGCTGTTTTCAACTTACAAAATATTTAGAATTATTCAATATCTGTACCTCTGTATCAATCACATTAATTTATGTAGCCCCATAACCTTGTACTGTATGACTGTACCGTAAGTTATTTAGCCAGCTACCTGTTCATAAACATTTCTGTTGTTTCTAATCTTTTGCTACTACAAATAATATTGGATAGCATTTCCTTACTCATCTGCCATTTTTCTTATGTAAAACTATATCTTTAGAGTAATTCCTTATAAATGAACTTAGTTGGTCAAGGGGTGTGTGTGTGTGTGTGTGTGTGTGTGTGTGTGTGTGTGTGTATGATGGATATTGCCCATTGGCTCTCTATATAGGTTATAACAGTTTATACTTAGACTGTCAATATTTCAGAGTGTCTTTTGCCTACACTTTAATCTATAGAATGTCTTATCAAACATTTTCATGTTTTATATGCATTTATCATTTTATGAGAGAAATTGTATACTTTTTAAAATTTAAAAGTTGTTTATATTTTCCTTTCTTTGAATTATCTGTTTAATACACTTTGCCTATTATTTATTTGAGAATTTTGTCTATTTATAGGAGCTCATATATATTAAAGAATTTAGCCATTTATTATATTGCAAATGTTCTATGCAGTTTATCACTTGTCTCTTTCTCTGACAATTTTTTAACATATATTAAAAATCATTTTTTTCTTTAGGTCTTCCATGCTTTGTGTCAAATAGACAAAGCCCTTTTTTCATTCTAGAGTTCTAAAAATAATTATTCTATGTTTACTTCCAAGACTTTCATAGTGTCATTTATTACATCAAAATTATTAAGCTATCTAGAAATTATTTTTTGTATTAAGTCAGGAAATTCTCTAACTTAATTTCTTCTCCAGGTACCCTAAAACTATCATGTTTACAGGAAATTTATAAATTAATTCAGGCAGAAGCAAGTTCTTTGGGACATTATTTTTTTTTCTTTTTGTTTCTATCTAATAATATTATATGCCTTTCCAAAGTCTTTATTCCTCTCATTACTGTTTTAAAATTTCTTCGTATAATCTTTGCAGATTTTTTAATAATTTCATTCCCAGATTCCTTATCTTTCTTCTTTGTTGTTGCTAGTGTGCATTTGTACTGGTTTCGTTTTGTTTTGTTCTGTTTCCATTTTGTCTTCTTGGTTGGTGGTGGTTTGTAGGAAGGTGAGCGATTTTTGTCTAAAAATCTGTAACCAAGCCCTTTCCCACCCTTTGTCTCTGGCATCCACTGTTCTGTTTTCTGCCTTTTCCAAAATGTCATAGAAAAGGAATCATATTGTCTGTAGACTTTATTTTTTTAAGACTTCATTTATTTGTCAGAAAGAGAGAGTGAAAGTGAGAGAGGCAGGCAGAAGGAGACGCACGCTCCCTGCTGAGCAAGGAGCCGGATGCAAGACTGGATCCCAGGACCCTGGGATCATGACCTGAGCTGCAGGCAGACGCTTAAGGACTGAGCCACCCAGGTGCCCCACCTCTGTAGTTTTGAACCTGGCTTCTTTCACTTAACGTATTACATGCCTGTTTGTTTCTTCGTTCAGATTCTCCTCATGAGTCTTTACGGTGCCAGTGGGCCCAGAGAGGGTTCTGGGACCAAGCATTTCCCCATCCTCTTTTTCCAAAAAGTGATTATTGGATTTGCCCCTTAGTTATGCTACCTCCTTTGAGAATTGTGCTCTGCTAGCATTTTCTTTGTATCTACAGCTATAGGCATCCTCTCTCAGAAACTGTCCATCCTTTGAAGGCATTCATCAGTCCATCCTCTAATGCTCTGGTGTTTTGGAACAGGTGTCTTCCAGTGTTAGTGAGAGTGGAATTTTCATTTCCCTCTTTCTTTCTTTCTTTCTTTCTTTCTTTCTTTCTTCTTTCTTTCTTTCTTTCTTTCTTTCTTTCTTTCTTTCTTTCTTTCTTTCTTTTCTTTCTTTCTTTTCTTTCTTTCTTCTTTCTTTCTTTCTCTTTCTTTCTTTCTTTCTTTCTTTCTTTCTTTCTTTCTTTCTTTCTTTCTTTCTCTTTCTTTCTTCTTTCTTTCTTTCTTTCTTTCTTTCTTTCTTTCTTTCTTTCTTTCTTTCTCTCTCTCTCTCTCTCTCTCTCTCTCTCCCTCCCTTCCTTCCTTCCTTCCTTCCTTCCTTCCTTCCTTCCTTTCTGTTTTTTTTATTTTTAATTTTTTTCCTTTTTCTGGTGTGGTGTTCTAAGGAAGAGGCAGTACATCATTACTTTGCAGTTTGAAATTCTGTGTCCCTTAGTAGCTATTAAGTATAAATTGCTCTTGCAAGTAGCTGCTGCACTTCTAATTTACTACTTAACTAAGGGCAAACTGTATGCCAAAGGGTGAGGAAGCTCTTCAGAGCTGAACTGTCACTAGCTTTGGCACATGCTAACAAATATCCAACTTCCTTCTGGTGTGTTATCATTGCAGCCTTTTCTCTTTTGCTTAGTCCTTTGAGAAATCTTTGAAATTTAAGACTTATAATAATAATTAAACATTTATTAAAATATTAAGTATCCACACTTTTAATTATCAATTATCCTGATAATTCAGTATGTTATATATTTTATAAATAAAAGAGTATTGAGGACTAGAAAGTTTAAGTAAACTTCTCAAATGTACACAGCCAATCAGTAGAAGGGCTTTAGTTTTAAATCCTCATTTTGTGACTTCAAACCTGTTACTTTTTGACCACCTCACAGTTACCTCCATATTTGTATTCACTGTGATGACTTTGAGCTTATAAAACAAATGTATATGCATTATTTAATTGGATTCTGGTAATGACAGTTTAAGTTAAATTGAAAGGAGGTTATCATTAATTCCATTTTATAGGTAAAGACCTTTTCTGAAAAAATAAGGAAATTTTCAAAGGCAAGCAGTTGTTTCATAGTCAGAGCAGATTCACAGAGGGGATCCTGATCCAAAATTAGGTATTCTCCCTTTTAAATAACTGTACATCCAATAGAACCATTTTCTTTACTTCAAAAATGCTAAATTCCGGGTTTAAAATTTTATGAGTATTTGTTCTATTGGGAGCTGTTTGGCGCTAGTTGTTTGATACACGTTTGGTATTTTATATCAGTTAGCTATTGTCACAGTAATGTTCGTAATAAACACCATAATACTGTGTAATAAATAACCACAATACCTATAAGATCGCAACAATATACAAAATCAGTGTTCACAAGTTCTCAGGCCTTTGGACTGGCTCTTGTGGCCTTGGTTGGGCTTACTTATAACTATGTATTCACCTGTGGTAGGTGGCTCTGCTGATCATTGCCGGGCTCTGTCCCCTGCTAGCTATAAGCTACTTTCTTAAGATGGGATCAGTTTCACATTTGTTCATTTGAAACACATTTACTTAATGTTCTAGGCAGAACTTACTGAAGTAGATTCATGTTCAGTGGGAAAAAAAAAGGCCAGTGATTTCCCTACACCAACAGCAGGCATCCTAGGTTAGCACCGTTCTATAACTAAGACCTGGTATGTATTATGTCCTCCCCAGTGCTTGGTATTAGGGCCATCATAATGAGCTAGGCAACAAGATCCCTGTTTTAAAAGAAAGCATATAAACCAGTGAGGAAAGTAAATGACAAACAAATAAATAGCAATTTTAAAATACACTTCAAAGAGAATAAATAGGTTGTGGAGATGTAAAATCATGAAAATGGCCCTTATTGGGAAACTGACCAGGAAAGACCTCTGAGGGATGGAGATTAAGAAGAACAGTAAACGTGGTTGCAATTGACAAAAACCCATTTCAAACTGAGTTGGAGTTAAGTGAGCTGGCTTACATATCTGAAGTGTGGGAAATGTATAGGGAATATGAAAGAAGGAACTAGACTTAGGGATCATTGCAACTGCAGACTTGAACGTCCTTAGCCTATGGACTTGAACATCCCCAGGTCATTGCTGCTTCCTTTTCTCCGGCTTTTTTCTCTTCTACTACAATATCACAAGTAGACTTATACAAACTACAAGGGCATGGATACTGGCATTACTAGGCTTAGGGATCTGTAACCTTAAAAGAAAAGAGACTCTTTACCCTCAGCTTGAAATAGTCTCTGGAAGTTTATAGACCCATTAGTCTAATTTAGATCTCACATCCACCTCTTGAGCCAGTCACCATGGAAAGAGATGATTATGGCCGGTCACATTCAAAGGGTGTGCCTAGACCTAAAATAAGAAAACAAATTTCCCTAAAGGAAAGCCCAAAGGAATGGTACTAACATGGAAATGGGGGCAAATCTTTGTTAGCCTGGGTCCTCTCCCTCAAAATGTATATTTATCAAGCAAAATTCTTGTCTAACTCATCTTAGTATGTCCAACAGTGATTGGTACAGGACTTGACACATTTCCAAATTGATAATGTAATTTTAGTAAATTTCAGACTGTGGAGAAAGCCATCACCTACCCTCTTATGGGGAGTATACTCTAACTATAAGCCTGTAACTCTCTTCACAGAAATCCTCTTTTATTGTCTCTCTTTCCTTTATGAAGCTGTAGACATGTGATGGGTTAAGAGTAGCAGAACTCATTTTAGTCAACTCTTAGCAATAACCTGTGTTGATGTTTCTGAGGTTTGGACTGTCAGCTGAAGCTCCACTAAGATAAAAAAAAAAAAAAAACATTTTGTCTTGGAATTCCAATAATCCCTGTATTCTTTAATCAAAATCAAGTGTAGAAAAATCCAAGGAATAAAAACATATTTATACCTTATTTTAATGAATACATATAAAGCTAAAATCTTTAAGTTTCTTTTAAATGTTAGATTCAAAGAAATTGCTCTTATAATAACAGAATTATATAATAAATTATGTTTGTAAATAATTGGGCTTGACTTCAAGTGTTTTATTCTAATTATGAAAGCATATAAATATTTTTATAAGCCTATTAAAAACAAATTTATTTTCAGATCCTTTTGAAGCATTCATCATCTTTTCTATTCGCCATGAGATCAGAAGGATTGATCTTCATAAAAGAGACTATAGCCTACTTGTTCCTGGGTTGAGAAACACAATAGCGCTTGATTTTCACTTCAATCAAAGTTTACTTTATTGGACAGATGTTGTAGAAGACAGAATATACCGGGGCAAGCTTTCTGAAAGTGGAGGTAATTTTTAACTGAAAATTCTAGAAAAATACGCTGTAATCAGATGGGATTTAGATTTATCTTTGCACTTTCTTCTTTATCTTCTCCCTCATATATGTAAAACCAGGGATGTCAAGTATATGTGTGAAGATCTGTTGAGGGAGGGGAATGAATGGCGAAAGCCTGTGCTATGCATCCCATTTTTTTTTTTCAAATTATGAGCTTTTCTGTGGACATTTGGTGAAGAAAAATATTTATAAGAAATAACTACTGCTTTCCACAAACTAGTAGACATATTTTTGTGAGTTAAAATGTTTTTATTTTGCCACCATCTTTCAGCAAAATTTAAACAAATAATGAATTGTTACAAAGACCACTAATATGAACTAAATGTTTTTATCATAATTTGACTTATTTCTTTTGTCTAATCTATACTTTTCTTAAGTAGCAAGGCTCTGAGATAAATATATGTAATAATCCTTTTGAACATGTTGGGTCTGTGTAGCATTCCAAAGCCCAGGTGTTTCTATCAAAATCTGAACTTCTCCTTAAGTCACCTTTGCAATTTTGGAAAAATGGTAATAAACACGATATAATTATCACATGTGAATTTGTGTCCTGTGGCATATTGCAAGAGACTGATTTCAAGTGATGGATTTAGATCCTTGAGCTTAGATGGTTAAGGGTTAAAAAAAAAAGGCTGTTAAAATGTCTAACAAAAACACTGGCAATGTCATAAACTAAGAAGGGTTATCCTATTAGGAAAAAAAAATAATTATTTTAATTACAAAAGAAATGAAGAAGTGGATAAATAGATCATTGGTGAACATCACCAAATTGCTTATTTTTATTTAGACCAAACTAATGCCTTCCCCTCTTATTTGTTATCATGTTATATCGTGTAAGTCTTCTGGCCCAGGAAGGGGCAGGGAGTGTGCTTGGGGCTTATCTTTCTTAAGGGTAAGTGCAGTAAAGTTATCTTATCTCTCATGCTTCAGAAAAGGGTGCTGCTGACTAGCTATAATGCATGTTGGCCCAGGGGGACTTTTGCTCTTTATTCCACCCCTGAAGATCAATGTTGATACTGAACTGCACTAATTTGAACTAGCCCATCATTCCTGTTCCCCAAATCCTGTGTTCTATTTCAAAAGTCAGAAACAAGAAATAACTTTTTGATATCTAAACATTGTTGTTAGCCTCAAGAGTTATTTAAAAATTCTACTTCACTGTCACTAAAAGGGCTTAAGAATTTAAAAATTTCTGGTAGGAAAGATCAGTAATTCTAAATTTGGAGACTTCTTAGTTTCCATCGTGCCAGGTAACATATTTGCACTATATCTTTCAAACTCAATATATTGCTTAAAAACTCTGTACTGCTGTTAAGTAGGCCTTTGTGTGTGTGTGTGTGTGTGTGTGTGTGTGCGTGTGTGTGTGTGTAACACATTTCTTGAATGGGTACAAGTATTGGTTTCCTTTTTTTTTGTAGGGGTCAGTGCAATAGAAGTGGTTGTGGAGCATGGCCTGGCTACCCCAGAAGGACTGACAGTCGACTGGATAGCAGGCAACATATACTGGATAGACAGCAATCTGGACCAAATTGAAGTGGCCAAACTAGATGGTTCTTTAAGAACTACACTAATAGCCGGAGCCATGGAACACCCCAGGGCCATTGCTTTGGACCCAAGATATGGGTAAAGAAGTTTGCCTTTTACAGATTCACTTTTACTTAAAAAGTTATCTTTTAAATGAATATTTAATTCAATTATCTCATAAATTATGAGTCAGATTGCTTATCTTGTGCATGTACATATATGTGTATATATGTATAATTATGTATATGTATGTCTATGTGTGTGTATATATAATTATATATATAGACCAGTTTATTAGCATAAATCTGGTTATAAGATTGCTTGTATAGGTGCTTTTAGAAGACAGAAATATCTTTTTTCTAAATATGGGCATTAGGCCCTATTGGAAGCCATTGCAACTCAATTTTGAAGCAGTAATTTAATGACTTTCTCTTTGCCCTGCCAAAGAGATGCTATAATTGTTTCTAATGGTTGCAAACCACAGGGCCAGTCTGTGGTCCAAATAATCACAGATGTTAACCGCACCACTTCTTATGTATTTTGTAAGTACTTGGAGTCAGTTTAAAAGGAAATTAGTATAAGCTTGAAGGTGTCCAGTGATGAGACGCTGACTATTTGGGGTGTTGGAAAGACAAGGTACATGATTCTTGAAAACAAGGTCAAATGTTGAGTAACTCAGGTTATTGCCCCTGGTGTTCCCCTGGGTGTTCCTCTGCGAAAGAGCAGAAGAGAGATACTGAAAAACGAGGGCTCCAATTTCTACTCACTCACTTATTCTCTGGAGAACCTACTCAACTCTATCATCTTCCCTTAAATTTCAGTTTTTTTTTTTCTTTTGTAAATCAGGGATAACATCTTTATCATTTGGTTGTTTTTGAGGAGATGGTAAATATGTGGAAGATAATATGTAAGTGATATTGATGAGAATACTATGTTATTACTGTTAGTTTTTTATTTCCTTGTTAATTATTTTGTAAATCTAAAGCCACTATCAAGGCTAAAGGTTAGCGGGTGAGAATCTTTTTAAATTTATTTTTATTTATTTATTTTTTTGTCTCTGTACCTTCAAGTAATACAAAGTCCAGGGAGCACCAGTGACGGAGGGGAATCAGCCAGGAGGGGGTTTAATGAAATGCAGAAGAGAGAAAAGGGGGCCTGCGTTTAAGTCAGCTTCCTGACCACATTTTTCTGGCTCATGCTCTGGCTTATGCCGAGCTCAGGAATCAATAGATTGGGAAGTTTGTTTATTCTTCTTTTCCTCAATTCACACACAGAAATTAAAGGGCCAAAGCAGGTTGCTTAGAGCAGGGTTCCCAACTGGCAGCTCTCATTAATATGTTTGCTTTACCTCTACAGTGTTTTACATTTATTTGAAATACTTTTTCAAACTTAAAATATTGAGACATTTTGTATACAGTGCTGGATTTCTGGCTACTTTTGAAAAAAGAAAAAAACAAAAAACAGAGATCTGGCAGCAAGGAGCAAAGCAGTAGGTGTATCTTTTAGCTCTCATTTATACAGTTTACACTTTGCCCATTTCATTCATTAATTCCTATAATAACAGTTCACCTGCAAGAGATATGTTATGTTTAAGGAGAAATTTTCCTTTTTTAAAACAGACTATTCCTGAGATTACAGGTAACTTGCTGATCCTGACCCTTTACATCCCATAAAAGTTTATCATCAGCAGGGGTTTTACCCTCCATGTAACAAATACCAGTTTGAAATTGTCACCTATTAAAACTATCTAAGTTGTACCAGCACCTTATACACAGGAGAAACTTCCTGTGTAAGGGAAAGCGATATTTTGGAGAAAGTTTGTGGTTTTAGCTTGTACACCAACATGGTAGAAAAGCTGTGAGTGCTATCAAATTGCAGATGGCACACAGAGAGGAAAACAATACACAACAAAAAGGACAAAACGGGCATATGAAAGCCTTTGAAAATAGTCTGACCAAACAAAGCAGTAGATCTGGGAGTTGAAACTTTATTTTCTATAGCCTTGAACTGACAATGCTTAGGATAAAATTACTTATCTCACTTAGTTTGCAGAATATCCAACCTGAGAGGAGGGGGAAAAAAAATAGAGACACCAACACACCACCCACAAATACTGTTTAAGTGAAAAGATCAGATACTATCCCAGTGATATAAGATCTTCAGAAGTAATATACCCTCTAAGAGTTGAAAGTTATTATAGAAAGCTAGCCTCTGAGTAGGAAAACGTGATAATGCTTCTGAGAAAGTTGATACCTTCCATTACTAATTGCAACTATGAAATTGTACAGCCGATTAAAATAATTATAGTGTTAATAATTTTTTTCTTGAAAAATGAATGAAGAAATATACTTATAAAATCATTTTTGGTATAAATAATCAAAGTTCAGAAGGCAGTACTAATTCATTCAACTCTAGGAAGAAATTGAGAGGCTGACAAGTTTAGGTGTCATGATATGATACGATTTTTATCTCTAAAAATTATCCTATAGTGGATTGATACAATTAAGATATGAAGTTCATATAAACGCCTGTAAAGCCCAGCTGTAGCAATTAAATTTAAAAATGCAGTGCAAATATGAAAATATTTTCAGGTTTGGAACATTTTAGTTAAAAGTCCATAATTATTTTTAAACACTGGACCTTTCATAAGGTAGGCTGAGAGCATAGTAATAATACATGCAAACACACACACAGTGAACTGCAAAGCTAAGGGCAAGAAAAGCAACACTGAAAAATAATTTAATTTGATTTAAACTCCGCTTACTGCCTTAGTGCTATCCAAATAGAAACATAAAATTTCTCCCTATTTCTCAAATAATTCAAGAAATACATAAAGAAGCTGTGAATCAAAATTGATAGGAGCTCCAACACACTTGAGCTTCTTTTAAAAATATGTATTTTTGGATAAATCTACTGGGTAAATTTTTAGAATTATGGTTTCTGTAAATACTGTTATCTTTCCTACTACATGATCAGCTCTCTAATGGCAAGACATGCTTCCAGGTCTAGGAAATCCCCCCCTGCTCTTGACATATATAATGGTGCTGAATAAATGTTTGTTAAATAAATTAATGCATGCATATGCATAGACTTTTTGTTAACATGTAACTTACAAAACTCAAGGATAAACCTGAAAGAGTGAAGTATAGAGTAAAAGATAGCTAGTGGGTAATATTATAAACTTTGTTTACAATAACAAGTGAATGAACAAGTTTGTAGCCAGCCACTTTGCTCCCTCAGCACAGCTGAAGAAAAACGAAAACAATAACAACAACAACAAAAATCGGGCTATAACATTAGACCGGTAAAACATGTTTACATCCTGTGAGTTTCCTTCAGCTATGAAGGTCCTCTGTGACCTTTTTTTACAGATGCCAAAAAACAAATGTTTTTAACCAACTACTTTGCTTCCCTGGCATAAAATCCACAAGCCTTCACTTTACATTATAAAACATATTTGCCATGATGGCACATCCCTTTAGTATTCTGGGTTTTGACCCAATATCCCAAGTGACAAGTTTTTCCAAGACGGTAAATGGGAGTCTTAGGGAGGAGCCATTTTTCTCTCTTTCCGTTTTAAGGGAATACACTTATTGCTAAGGTGACCTGAACGAGTCCATGAATCACCTCTGAACCTCAAGCTAAGTATTAGGGAGTAAGAAGCACCAGCGAGTTCCCCATCTACAGGGCACTCACTTCAGTTCTTGAACTTTCATTGCCTTTGTAGTCGTACGGCTGTATGGTGTCTTCCTGCTCCATTGCTGGCGTTTCGATTTCATTTCTCATAATAACTGGACTCTGCTATAGCCATTGCAATTTGTGAAAGCAGATACAGTAATTGTGAAGATTAGTGAAACATCTAAATAAAATTTTAATTTCATCTGGGACTGTTCCTAAATGAAACTAATAAAGACGTTGCTTTTAGAAGACCTAAAGATTGTAGATAAGTATCTTTTTTTTTTTTTTGCCAAGATCATTTATTTTCACCTTCTGCAGCTTGACCTGATAGATGATAATGGCCCTTTCATGCCTGTAATGATACAAGCTGTTCATGGTCCATTGACCCAATTTAATCCTGATACAGACTAACCCATGAATGCAGGAACTGTAGAATCAGTAGACTGTAGTCTCTTTTTTAAAAGCAATTGTGGCTGAATATTTCCATATGTCCTGTAAGAAGAGATATTCAGTCTTTATGTATTTCAAGAAATAATGCAATCATTGAAATGCTAATACATTTTAACCATAAAAAGAAAGTAATAAGGGGAAAATGATTCTTTTAAAATGCCACATTATAAAGTATACAAAAGAGTGCCTAGAATTTTATGAAACAACGATCCTTGAAATCAACTTTTTAAATTGATTGTAAACTGACGTATGGTGAAGTTAAGAACACTTTTAGGGGAACTAATTCTAGAACATGTTATTTTATAAAAAGTATTGGGAATTTCCCCACTTGAATTGATGAAAGATTAGGACCATTGTGAGCACTACAGAAGAAACAGCTTAATGCTGCTATGTTTAGCGAAGAAGTGAAGGAATCACTTATTTTAGAATTTCTCAAATTATCCCAAGCCATACATTTATGGTCCACTGGAAACACATACTTGAAAGTCTACAGTGCCCACTTCTGGTAAACCTACAATAGAGAGAAAATGCAGAATTGTAGCGTTACTGATATGTGTGTTGGAATTTCCACAACCACATAAGGCAGAACTAGGTAGAAAGTTCCAAGAGAGACACCAGTTTTCCACTTGTTATTCAGGCAGAAGACAATGCTCAGAAGTCTCTGGGTCATCAGTCCAGAGTGTGAATTACAGCCTTGCCTGGATCACGCGGTAGCTTATCAACAGATACTCAGACTAGTCATCATTCTCAAATTCATTGTTTTCAGTGATTATTTTTCCTAATCATTTTAAACTTGCAAATCTCTCTACCCTACCTTGTCTGTCAAGAGACCACATAAATTTGATTGATGCTATGCCGGTCTTGTTTCTATTTTAAATCTTATTTTTTTAAATCCTAAGTATAAAGGGAAGCTGACAACAACCTACTGTCAGTGAAAAGACATGTGCATGCAAAATTAAATTTGTAGTGAGACACATAATTCATTTCATTCATCGTTTTAAAGACATTTAACTACTTAACTGAATAGCCTATCAGCTTTATATTAATTAATCTTTGTTCCATTTGCCCTTTATGGCAACATATTGCATACTAGGTAACTTATAAGTAATAAGCATATGTGTACATACATGTTGAAATTTCCAGATAGTTTTTTTCTCATATAAAACAATCTAATCTTTAAAAATTAGTCTTTTCAGAAAAAAAGATTTCTAGCCATAAAATTTTATAAATGTCCTCTGGTATTTTTAATATTCTTAAAAATTTACCTATTATGTTAATTTTGAGTTATATACACTTTTAAACTTTTATTATAGAAATTTTAAAATACACAAAATAGAATGAATAATATAATAAACTTCCTCGTATTTATTACCCAGCTTCAACAATTATCAGTACATTATCCCTGATATATTACTTAGCTTTATCCTTTCTCAGCAGTTTACTTTATTTATTCAAATATTGGTAATTAAACAATGAATACTCTGGATATCGTTTTTGTGGATATGATCCCATACCAGGGCCAGGAAAATCCTAAAGCTGCCCGTGAAACTAAAACTTTTTTTTTTTTTTTACATAAACTCAGATTTTGAGAGACATTCTTTGAGATAAACCCAATCTTAGGACCTACTTCTCTGAATCTTTTTCTTGTGGCTTTGACTTATAAAACTAATCTACCTTCGCATACATGCCGGTGTGACATTTAAACATTGACATTAGTATTAATTCTCTTTCTGTCTCTCTCCGTTTCTTCAACAGTTAGAAAATAGTTTGAAATTTTGCATTTAAAAAATCAGTTCTCTGACTATGTGTGTGTGGCATGCTTGTGCGAGCACAAATCTTTTCTGTGTGCTAGCCATCCTTTGTGCTAAATTGCTTATGTGTATTACCTCGTCAAATGCTCCTGATAAGTGTGTACAGTTAGAGTTTTTACTTATAGATGAGAAAATGAGTCTGAGATTAAATATGCTGGAGGAAATGACAGATATTAGTCTTGACCCCAAGTTTGTCTGACACAGAAACATATATTGGCATAATTATTTAATAACCTTTTGAGGCTGCCCAGGGCTTCAGAGTTGTTTATGAGCTGCCGCTCTTACCAAGAACATCTACATCTTCCTTGTCTCTTCACCATAGTCTTTAACACACGTACTTACTAAATTTATCATATAATGTATTGAATTGTCTTTTATTCATTTCATATTTCAAAGTCCTCTGTCCTAAAACAGACTATATACTTCTCAAAAATCCAAGTCATGACAAATACTTAGTTTACATCACTCCCTATCTCCTTACATAAAGTTAATATTTAAAAAAGAGAGGATAGCTTGAATTGTATTTTGAATTTTTTCCCCGAGGATTATTTCATTTTCCAAGGTTATCTACCCCATTCATATACTTAAGGATCATTCAAAATATAGAAGGAAAAATAGCAAAATGATATATAATTATAATGTAGAACAAAGGTGTTTTTCCCAGTAACTTTACCATTTCTCACCAAAATGTTGACAGAGCTGATAATAGGAAAATTTACTGGACTGTCACTATCTCTCCAGTCCTGTGAGTTCTCCCTTCCCAAATCACCATGCTACTCACTGGGTTCTGCTATGAAAGTAGAGAAGGCAGCTACCATTTATTGAATAGCCAGACGTGCTCCTACCCCTCTGCCAGATGGTTTCCCTTTGCTATTTTATTCAGTGACATGACATTAAAGAATTCAGCGTTAAAAGCATCAGAGCAGAAGTTAGGCTGCCCAGTTTCTCATCTCCCTCTGCCACTTGCTAGCTGTGGAACCCAAGTAATTTAACTTCTCTAAGCTTGTTCTCCCAGCTCTAAAACATAGAAAACTTTAGCCATAGCCTCATGATTGATTAAATGAGATAATCTATAAAGCACTGAAAATAGTATTTAACATATAGTAAGCACTTAAAAAATATAGTCAGTTGCTATGATTGTGGAGTTATCGTGTATCTGTATTAAGTATACTATAGAAACATGCATCAGCAGTTTAAGCCACTGTCACTTGAACATAAAACATCCATTCCTTAACAGCCTTAAAAGTCAATTTGATGCCCATTGCGTGGAACTGTTTGTGCACCATGAATTTGTAGAGTCTCAAATAGTATTCGGTTTAAAAAAAAGAAGGTAATGATCTGTAGTATATGAAAAATGGTATTTTAACAATTGCATGTTTGTATATATCAAAGTATAACGATTTCCTCTGTTTTCCCTCTGTATCCTCTGTCATATGATCTATTGCATTGCTGTGAATCTTAATATCATCTCCATACTGATGACTTCCAAATTCCATCTCCAGCCCTGCCTTTTTCTCTGAACTTCACCCTGGCATACCACACAGCTTCCTGAACACCTCCTTTTGGATGTCTTGAAATCTTAAGATAAGAAAAAAAAATTCGAAAGTAAACTTTTGATTGCTCTTCACACCCATCCACCCTCAATTTCCAGGTCTTAGAATCTGTTCCTCTTCCATTTTCCCCATTTCACTTATGGATTCCCTGCACACCGTCTCCCTTGCCCTTACTCTGACTTTGCTGAAACAAGAAACACGGTCACCTCTGATTCGTTCTCGACCTCATTTCCCCATATTCAGTCATCAGATAGTCTGGCAATTCCACCTCCAAATATACCTTGAATCCATCCACTTTTCTTCCCTGCCACTACCATACTTCAAACCACTGTCATCCTTGGCTTTTCCTTTAAAATAACCACCCGATAAGCTATACTCTTGCCTCATTATCATCCACTTACATATGATACCATGTTTCACCCCTGCTTAAATGTGCTTCTTATTCCCTTGGAATAAAAACCCAAATAATTGCCTTAGCCTACAAAACCCATTAGGTCGGACTCTTCAAATCCATCGTCTTCTTTTTCCTCCTCACTCACCACATTGGTCTTATTTCTGTTCCTCAAATCACCCACTTCCCCCCCCCCATTAGGGCTTTCACATCTGCTCTTTATTTTGCTTGTCATGCTCTTTACACTGTTCTCCTTATCTTTTAGATTCAGTGTAAATACAGCCTCCTCAAAGTCCTGATCTTTTCTTCCTGATCACCTTCTCTAAGTAGATCACTTACCTGCTATTTTCTGCAGCATATTTTAGAAACTGTAATTATATACTCATGTATTTATTTACTCTGTCTTCTCCACTGGACTCTGAGCTCCAAGTGGGCAGACAATGCATCTGTTTCTTTTGAGACTGTTTGCCTGCTGGTGTCTAGCATATAGTAAGCACTCAATAAATATTTGTGACCTGAATGGCTGAAACAATAGCATTATTTATTTTTCTTCAGAATTCTTTTCTGGACAGATTGGGATGCCAATTTTCCTCGCATTGAATCTGCCTCCATGAGTGGTGCTGGAAGAAAAACCATCTATAAAGACATGAAAACTGGAGCGTGGCCTAATGGACTAACTGTGGACCACTTTGAAAAAAGGATAGTTTGGACAGATGCCAGGTTTATAAAAATGATCTTTTTCTTCTGTATTTTCTGTTACCTTTCTTGGATAGTATTTGTAAATGCAAAAGATACCCTAACATGCATGTATCATGTATACACACATTGAAATTGGTGGTGATTTTTGTTTGTTTTCATTATGATGGTGGTGATATTTGTTATAACGGGCCTTTTTTTTCTTTCTATAAATCAGATACAGACACATGAAATATTTTTTTAAAAATTTTTTCTCTGGCATTTATCTGAGTAATATGATAACCCCACTGGACTATTTGAATAAGTTCTGATAAACTTGATGTATTTACATTTTTCTAGGTCAGATGCTATTTATTCAGCCCTCTATGATGGAACAGCCATGATAGAAGTCATCCGTGGTCATGAATACCTTTCCCATCCCTTTGCTGTGTCTCTATATGGGAGTGAGGTCTATTGGACGGACTGGAGGACCAACACATTGTCAAAAGCCAGTAAGTGGACAGGGCAGAATGTCAGCGTGATTCAGAAGACAAGTGCACAGCCATTTGACCTTCAGATATACCATCCCAGCCGTCAGCCCCAGGGTAAGTGCTGGTAGTGAATTAACTACCCAGAAAGTATTTTCACCTTAATCATATAACATTTGAACTGTAAAATAACTTCTATGAGTTAAATTATTAATATTTCATCTATATTGTGTTGTAGAAGTGGTTCCAGCATTTATTTTAATTATTTCAGAATAGTTTTTTCTTTCCCTTTTCATTTCTTTCACATAGCAATAAAGACATCTTAGAAATTAAGGGTTTTATACAAAGTCCCCACATTTTTAGTCACTCCTTGTATCAATAAAGGATACTATGGGAAGTTGTAGAAGGTCTTCAGATTTAGAATCTATCACCTGGTTATGATAGAAAATTAGATGAGAACACCAAGGACACATTGATCTTTCCCTCAAATGATCTGTGAACTCTATTGGGAGGAGAAAAAATGGTGTATAAAAAAAACGGAGCATCTCCTATTTTAAGAGAATTTAGTTCACATGAGCATGTGTGCCACCTCTCCCCACGTATTCCACATTTTGGTTCAATAGTAATCTCCAACCTGGCTTTGTGATTTCATTTCTTCTACTCAATCCTTGCCAAACATTCTTAATTCTGAGTCTTACATTTCTTTTTCCTTTTTATTTTTTCCCCTGGATAGTATGGCCATTGGGTGTAACATCAGCTCATCCTTTTACACCTCTTGATGGAGACTTCCCCTTTATAATGTGTACCATAACCTGTGAGAATCTCATTCCAGTGTAAATAATTTTTCCTTATCATTAACATATTTTTACTTGAGACATCTGATGCTCAGATGACAACTGTTCCCTAGAGGATACATTTTCTCCTTTACCCCCTCTTTCAGTGTAGAGTAGACAGATCTTCACTTCCAGAAATTCATTAGCATTTCTGGTCTTATGGACCTCACTTCAAGCCTTATTTTAAATCTGTGTTATATTCTTTACACCTAGATGTGACTAAAAATGCTCACCTCTGTCGTCCATAAATTCCACTGTTATCCTTTTCTTTCTTCAATACTTGACTTTCATTCTCTATTGATACTATTTCTTCTACCCAAATTCCCTCATCTGTAAAATTTTCTGTGCCTTCTCTCTGACAGCCTGATTGAATCTAGTTTCCTTCCCAGATACTTTCAATCTCTGGTTCAATTTTCTTATATAAGAGATCCTTCTTTGTCACATGGGAGTTTCTATATACCATGTACTATGTGAGCAATCATGTTAATCCTTTTCTATCACCCATAATTTTTTTGCTCTTTTCATCTCTTACAGATCTGTACAACATGAGGACATTAAGGGGAGAAAATACAGCTTAGTCACTTTTGTGCTTAATAGGCATTCAGTAAATATATTGGATTTAACTAAATTGAAACAAAGCAGGAAATCATGATTCTGACCAGCGATGGGCCACTAGTATAGTAAGAAAAAGATGCTCTTTTCTAAAAACTTTCTTCCACATGAGAGAGTATCTAATCATAAACACTGTATGGTGATGACAAACATAGGATCGGTTTTAATTTTTATAAATGCAAAAATATGTACTTACATATTTGTGTGCCCCAGACTGGTATTTTTTAGGAATTGCAATTTTTATGTTTAGAGTCATGTAAATGAATTGGACCATGAAAAATGGCCTGGGTTTATGTATTACAACATTCCCCTCCTCAAAATAGGATCAACGTATTTTCATTTCCTAACTATCTGATTTGCCCACATTGACATGAGCCCTAGCAAAGTGACAGAATGGAAATGAAAATGATACTTTTAAGGTCTTCTGACCTTTTCATATATATAGAAAGGAAGTAAGACATTCAGTGTACAGTAGACCCCTCCTCCATGCTTTCACTCTCTGCGGTCACCCATGGTCCACAAGCAAAAGGTCCTCCTTCTGGACTATCATTAGAAGGTCGATGGTAGCCTAACACTATGTTATAATGCCTACGTCATTCCCTTCACTTCATCTCATCACATAGACATTTTATCATCTCACATCATCACAAGTACAAGCGTAAGTATAGTATGATAAGATACTTTGAGACAGAGAGAGAGATACCACATTTACATAAATTTTATGATAGTATATTACTATGATTGTTCTATTTTATTATTAATTACCGTTGTTAATCTATTACTGTGCCTAACTGATAAATTTGACTTTATCATAGATATGTATCATAGATATGTGTGTATAAGAAAACACATGGTATATATAGAGAGTTTGGTACTATCTCTGGTTTCAGGCATCTACTTGGGATGTCTCCTCACCAGATCAGGGGAGATTACTGTAATTTATGCGGTGGTAGGGAGATTTTCTGGACATCTTTACTTAACTTGAAAGATGATTTATATGAGGCTCCTACAATCTGCATAAAATAAGGAAGTTTTTACTGTATGGATCTGATTTAACATAGAGGATTCAGGACGGATATTCTAGTCTTTATATACCTTTAGAGAATGTCACCTGTAGTGAGACCTTGCTATTTCCTAAATGAAATTCAGTCAGTTTCCAATTTTGAGAATGTTCAGAGAACATTCTACTTTTCCCCATTATAAGGATCACTGAGCATATAACAATCATTATCCATCCTGTTTATCTGCTTCAGTGAAGTAACACTTCCACTGCTAGGGGAAAAAATGTTTAAAAAAGATGCAGGAATATATTGACTATTTTATTACCAGGGTAGAATTACAGTAAAAATGGTGACAAAGGTTCAGTGTTAACACAAGTAAAATAATAATAGCTCCCTGTCTTCTCATGACTAATAATGTAAAGTTCGTGAAAAAATAATTCATATTAAAAATACATGTCATTCGGTGCTGTAAAATTAAAATATGTCTTTAAAAGTTAAATAAATAAAGGTTAGAAATATCCTTGAAATTATCTAATCCTCCAAGTAGGAAATTAATGAATGTTTTAACACCAGTTATTGTACATTCACCTTGTGTATAAATTTCTAGGTTGGTTTTGAACACTTAAGCAAAACTTTTTAAAAAAAGAAAATGTATTTTAGATCCTTTGGTTCCTAATGTTATTGTTATATGGGATTAACAAGAAACAAATCAAAGCTTAAACATATGCAATATAAAGGAGCAATTGTGGGTATTTTAAATCTATTTTCTTCTTCATGGTATGAGGTAGCCAAGCTTAGAGTTAATGGCATGGCCTTGGGAGCTCAACTGCTCAGGTTCAAATCCCAACCCTACGATTTACTAGTTGTATGTTGTGGGGCGAGTTACTTAACTTCCTTAGGCCTTGGTTTCTCCATCTGCAAACTAAAGAAAAGTATAGGGTCTATATCATAGGATCTAGTAAAAGAGTTTAATAGTCATTTACTATGAATATATTAAACATGCATAAATACATGAAAAGTTCTTGAAAGAGTGTCTCACATATAATCAGTGCTATGTGTTTATGTGTTTAAGGAAATAAAATTTTCAAAAAGTGATAGTTGCTGAGGTTCCTGGGTGGTTGAGGCAGTTAAGTGTCCAACTCTTGATTTCAGCTCAGGTCTTGATCTAGGAGTTGTGAGACGGAACCCACGTCAGGCTCTGCACTCGGCGAGGAGTGAGCTTGATATTTTCTTTCTCTTCTCCCTTTGTCCCTCCCCTCCATTCCCTGTCTATGTCTCTGTCTTTCTCTCAAATAAATAAATCTTAAAAAAAAAATAACAGTTGTTGAAATCATATCATTTTCCTAACCTCCTTTTGTGGAAATTTAGGTTTCATTACTTTTTTTTTTGTCCTTTTTGAATACATATTGTTTCATATTTAAATAATTCATATTGGGGTTAACATTACACTTTTCTATATCACAGCAATTTGCTTAAAGAAAAATGTCAATGAAAATGTGAATCACAGCTCTAAAGAAGAGCAATATGGTTGATCTATCAATAAATTCAGATGTAGTCAGATGACTAGACTATCAAACCTACTCTCAAAAGTACACCCATTTTCCCAGCTCCCAGAGCAACAAACATCTTGACATTTTCATTGTAGTTGTTTCAACAGAGATGTTGAATATCATAGTAATAAATAAAACTATTATTGTTTATTGAACTACTATGTGCCATGTGGTTGTCACTTTTTTCCCCTAATTATTAGACCCATCTAACAAGATAGTTGTTTTCATTTTCTATAAGGAAACTGAAGCTCAGGGAAATGAAGTAAGCTGGTTCAGAGTAATAAATTTCATCAAAGGCAACACCAGGTTCCCAATGATCATGACCAACCCCCCAGTCCATACTTCACTGTCTTCTTAATTGAGAAAGCTTTTTTTTTTTTTAAGTAGGCTCCATGCCTAGCATGGAACCCAATATGGGGCTTCAACTCACAACCCCAAGACCAAGACCTGAACTGAGACCAAGAGTCTGACACTTAACCGACTGAGCCACCCAGGTGCCCCAAGAAAGTTTTGTATCTCTTCAAATTTAATGTCACATTTCATTTTTTAAATTTTGTATCTTCCTTTTTACACTTAGCATTCTCCCTTATCATTGGTGCCTTACAAATCTCTTCTTAATAACTATGTATTTTTACAGCACATGTGACTATCAAAATGTCCTCAACTATTCATCTGTTATTGGACAGTTTGATTTTAGTTCATTTCTATCCTATCATCAATAATTTTAATGCATATTTCTATACATAAATATTTATCTGTATTTAATAACCTTGGGTTTTGTTGTTGTTGTTGTTGTTAGAAAGTCATATGATCTTATTTGCCAGAAACAGATGAACATAAGCCCTTCCAAGAAGGAAAGTATCACTAAACCCTAATGAAAATTAAGATATAGTATTTTTTGTATGGTTTTATTATTTATTTATTATTTTAAAAAATCTAGGGGCACCTGGGTGGCTCAGTTGGTTAAGCATCTGCCTTCGGCTCAGGTCATGATCCCGGGTCCTGGGATCTAGCCCTGCATCAGGCTCCCTGCTCAGAGGGGAGTCGGCTTCGCCCTCTGCCCCTCCCCCCATGCACTCTAGCTTGCTCTCTCTCTCTCTCCTCAATAAATAAATAAAATCTCTAAAAAATAAAAATTAAAATTAAAAAAATTAAAAAATCTACTCTCAGCAACTTTCAAATATGCAATAGAGTGTTAATAACTATAATCACCCATACTGTACATTACATTCCCATAGCTTAATTATTTTATAGCTAGTAGTGTGTACATTTTGACCCCCTTCATCAATTTCAACCAAACCCCACCTCTTCCCTCTGGCAACCAGCGATTTGTTCTCTGTATCTATAAGTTCAGTGTTTTGTTGTTGTTGTTTGGTTTTGTTTTTAAGATTCCACATGTAAGTGAGGTCATATGGCATTTGTATTTCTTTGTTTGACTCATTTTTCTTAGTGTAATATCTTCAGGGTCCATACATGTTGTTGCAAATAACAAGATTTCCTTACTTTTTAATGATTAAATATTATATATATACACTCCAAATTTTATATATATATATATATATATACACACCAAATTTTGTTTATCCATTCATCCACTGATAGACACTTAGACTGCTTCCATATCTCTGCTATTATAAACAGTGCTGCAATGAACTTGGGGGTGCATATGACCTCTCCTGTGCCAAAAAAGCAAAACAAGAAAGTTTAGGGTAAAGTAGGGATACAAAGAGGTGGTTTTATGTTGACAGCTACTGTAGGGACTGAGGACAAAAATTTGAATATAAATTATTGGGAATTTTGGAATAAGAACTTTACATACCAGGTACTGTAGTTTCACACTGGCTAGGATAATCACATTTTATCTTTTGGAAGATTTATATATATATATAAGATTATATATATTTATATTATATATGTATTCATCCTATTCCACTGATTGGATTGATAACTGGACACTTTAACTTAAATTCTCTACTTTCTATATCTGGTGTGAATTGGCAATTTATAGCATGTAGTTGATACTTACGTCCACCTACTGAATGGGAGGATGTTGTTTCCTTAGCATAGAGAAAAGATGTATAAATAAATATATTTGTTGTTTTATAATAAGCAAGAACACCAAAATCATAGATTTCTCTTTAAGGTGAAAATGAATAATTAACATTTATGAAGCCATCTAATTTAAATATATCTTTATCAGTAAAACACAGCTACTAATTGAATAAATTTTGAGTGCACTAAAAAACAACAGCAACAACAACAAAATTTATAATAAACCATTTTTGAGAAATGTGTTAGTTTTGTTTGGATAATGAGATCTGGGCTTGTATGATTAAGCATTAAATTAAAATTATATCATCATCTTGAGTTTGTGATAATACTTATATTGTGTTTTTATTAGTCCTTTACAGGTATTACTTTCAATCTGCACAAAGATTTGCAGGAAAAAATTCTCCCTCTGAGAGGCTTTCTTACTTCAAAGCCACATACCAGTTATAAATTTTTACACAATTCAGATTTCACCTCCTTCATGTTCATACTTAACACCATAGGAACTCCCTTAGCACTTAGAGCTTGTATGTTTAATATTTTCCTAACACTGTTTTATTTACCCAACTACATTATAAAATATTTTAGTAAGGGAATGTCACTTTTTATTTATATCAACTACATAGCTAAGTCCTTTATAATAATATTAATAATTATAATAATATTAGTATCTGACACTTGCTAATTTTCATTGCAATTCTAAGAGGAAGGTTTTAGCAACATAGTTTTGTAGATAAGGAATCTAAGGAAGTTAAACACTAAGTAATTTCCTCAAGGTCTAATAGCCAGAGGATGTTTGTTCAGTTATCTGACTTCGAGGAAAGTGACCTCAGAACTCTTGCCTTAACCTCCAAGCTCTATAGGAAGAAGTTACGGAGCTCATGTTTGAGATTCTCCTTGGAATTGTTATTTCATGTCACCAGATGGCAGTATAGAGTCAAGTTTTGTGGCTATTTACAAGGGACAAATTCTTACCTTCTTGGCGTTTATAGTCTAGAAGGGGAACAGACTAACTTAACAATGAAGATCAATAAAATAACTGTTATTACAGATGGATTTTTGAATGTAAAAGTATGGTAAATATATTTTAAAGGGCAATAGGGTGAGGTCCCAAAAAGACCTTGAGTTAGTCTAGTTCAACCCATCCTCTTGTCATTCACTAGGCTAGTCAGCTGAGGCAAAATAATTAACTTATGGGGTCTCAATTCCTCATTTGTTGGTTGAAGGAACTAGAAGTAAGGAGGGAATAAATGGGAAGCAGATTGGGCAGGGATCAGACCATGGTAGGATTTAAATGGTCCTTTCAAGGAATTTTAATTTTTGTCCTCTAGGATAGGTGGTTCTAATGATTTCACACTTGAATGTGCATCTGAATTACCTGAAGGGATCAGTAAAACACAGATTTCTGGGCTGCACTCAAGTGCTTTTGATTCAATAGGTCTGGGGTATGGCTTGAGATTTTGCATTTTTAACAAGTTCCCAGGGGATGCTGATGTTGCCTAAAGAACCACAGTCCTAAGTGAAGGAAGAAGTAAGTTTTAGATTTGGTCAAAGGAGTGAAAATAGCAGATTTGGGTGCTAGAAAGTTGACTCCATCTGTGCGAGGGATGGATTGTGGAAATACAGCACTGCAGGTAGGAGACTGGTAAGGAGGCTAGTTTTGTAGGATCAGGAGGTAGCTGATGCCAAAATCTGGGAGATGGTCATAAAAGCAGATTGAATGGTATGGGTGAGATACACTTAGAAGTAAAACAATAAAAAAATTAGTGACAGAAGTTGTGGAGTAGTGGAGATTTGGGAAGAAAAGAAGAATTTGAGTTGGCTTTTTTCCTAGTTTCTGTAACTGGCTTCATGATCAAAATATGACAGAGAGTCCATGGGATTGGTTTAAGGCAGGGATCAACAAATTGTCTCTGTGAAAGGCCTGACAGAAAGTGTTTTAGGCTTCATAGGCCATATGGACTCTGTAGCAACTATTCAACTCAGATGTTGTCATGTGAAAGTAATCACATAGAAAATGAACCGTTGTAGCTGTGTTACAATAAACTTTTATTTTGGAAAGAAATTGTGTGTGTCTATCTATCTATCTATCTATCTATCTATCTATCTATCTATCTACCTATTATTTACTTAGTAACATTTATATAGTGTTTAGTATTTGTCAGGTATCTTCTAAGTGCTTTAAAAAGAAACTAATGTGGGGCACCTGGGTGACTCAGTTGGTTAAGCGTCTGCCTTCGGCTCAGGTCACGATCCTGGGGTCCTGCGTTCGAGCCCCACATCGGGTTCCTTGCTCAGCAGGGAGCCTGCTTCTCCCCCTCCCTGCCACTCCCCCTGCCTGTGCTCTCTCTCTCTGTCGAATGAATAAATAAAAATAAATAATAAATAAAATTTGAAAAAAGAAAAAGAAACTAATGTGTTTAATCTTTTGCAGTGATTCCACTTTACAGATGAAAAACTAGGGTAGATAAGGGTATGCAGTCAGAGTAGGACAAAATAGAAATTAGAATTTCATATGTTTTAAATGTGTTATGGATATTATTCTTTTTAAAAAAAATATTTTATTTATTTGAGAGACAGAGAGTGTGCGAACAGGGGAGGGGTAGAGGGAGAGGGGAGAGAGAATCTTAAGCAGACTCCACACTGAGCACAGAGCCTGACCTGGGCTCTGTCCCAGGATCCCCAGATCACAACCTGAGCTGAAATCAAGAGTCGGATGCTTAACCGACTGCACCACCCAGGCGCCCCAGAATATTATTCTTCATTTGTTTTCTAAGTTACAGTATTAGCCTGCAGGCCAAGGTCTACTGATACCTGATTTAAAGGATAAACAAAAAGTAAACTTTTGATACACTCAATTTGAGGTACCTCTGGGACATGATTGAATATTCAGGGCTGTAAAGGCAAGGTGAGTTTGAACTAGAAGTAGTGCTTTGGTAGTCATTCGATTTTAGGTTGAAGGCAAGAAGATAGATGAGATTTCCTGAGAACATTACAGAAAATGAGAAGAGGGCAAGGACAGAGCTTTGAAGAAAATGAACACTAAAGAGGAAGGGAAGGCAGAATGCTGAGGAGGTGACCAAGAGATTTCACAACCAAAGAGCACAAACAGACAAGCAAATAAACAAAAAAGACAAAAAACAAAAAAACAAAAAAAAAAAAAAACTAAGAAAAGTTTCAAGATGACAGTGGCTGACAGAGTTAATTCTCCTGGAAAAGTTAAGAAAGACAAAGATGTAAGTGTATTCATTTAATGTGGCAACCTGGAGGAGGGTCAGCTATAATTTTATTTAGAAAAATTTCAATGGAATTATTTGTATAGCGGTCATAATATGTCTGAGGTTACGTATTATGAATTTTCAATACTTTTGACTAAAAACAATATAATTTATTAAACAAAAGAATAATGTTGTTAAGTAACACAATGTAAATGCAAAAAAGACAAGCTTCATAATAATTAGCTTACACAATGTCATAATCAGGAGGAAGACTATAGAGCCAGACTGTTTGGGTTCACATTTTAACTTTGTCCTATCCTGACTGCATGACCATTATCTATTCTAGCGTTTTCATCTGTAAAATGGAATCATCGCAAAAGATTAAACATGTTAGTTTCTTTTTAAAGCACTTAGAAGTTAGCTGACAAATACTAAGCACTATATAAATGTTATTAAATAAATGGTAGATGCATAGATGATAATAGATAGATGATAGACAGAGACACAATTTCCTTAGTTACTTTGTTTCACCCACTAGTATCCCTCCCTTCCTCTTATAAGAGGAGTTGTTTGTAAACATGGAGAAAGTACAACTTCCTTCTTTTGTTTGCGAACCTTCTCCCATCCAGCAGGTTGGCCTTCTCTGTGTCCTTTCTCAGCTCAAAGATGTTTTCTTAATCACAACTTCAGTTGTGATTTAATACCAAGTGGAGTTCAGCTTTTTCATGAATCCAGAAGGATTTCACCACTCTGTTGTTTTCAGTTTTCTTCTGTATTTCTTTAGGTGCTGTGATTGGAATCTGTTCCTGAAATAATTCAAGAATACGACTGTCACTTTAAATATAGAGTGTTGCAAATACTTCATCTATTAGACTTTCACCAATTACAAGATGTTTTCCCTTTCTGAAGAAACTTTTTTCTTTCTGAAAAGAACTCATTTCAGTGGGGACCTAATAAATATTTGTTGATATAAATAGTGCTGTTTTCCAGGAATCATTTTATTTTACTTTCAAAGACAGGCTACTGACTCAATCATTCCTTTCAATTTTGTTCTTGAAACCCACAGTGACTGGCAAATGTGCCAACTATTTTATATAACACATTAATGACAATATCTCTTGGCAAAATCAAAACTCAGAGACAAAACAAATGAGACACGAGGAATTTATTCACAGTTACAACAAGAATTAGATTAGATTTAAAAAAAAAAAATTATACTCCAAGGAAGTATCCATCCCACATCCCTGCTTTGTGAAACATCCATGAATCATTACAAGAATGAATGAGTCTAAGGGAATTAGTTCATTTAGAGGGGTAGTATGTATAATGGTTACAGGCTCAGACTCTAGAATCTGAAACCTATTTCCCTCTTAATAGTTCTGTGATTGTCTTTTTTTTACCCTTTTGAAAATTAAGTTTACTTTTCTATAAAATGGGGGTAATTTTTTTATAAACAAAACTGACTAGTAAGAAGAATAAAGGAAATAATGCTTACAAAGCACTTAGCACATTTTCTAGCATATTATGATAAAAATAAATCATTCCATTTTGGAACCTTTACTCTTTCCATCAAATTTTATCTCACTTGCCTAATATGTTATGACAATATAAGGAGGATTGTGGGCTGTTTCTCAAAGAGTAGTTTTAACATTGAAATGATATAAGTGCCTACAATTGCTTCAGGAAAATATTTCTATAGAAAATAAAACTTTTATTGGCAACATTTATAAGAAAATTAGCTGATCTTATTTTGAAAAAAAAGATTCTAGATTCTAAGAATATTAGTAATATCATTGCCCTTTTAGGGGACAAAATGTCACTTATAAAACTTGAAGAAGGAGGAATTCCATTTGGGCTTGTAAATATATTTAATCATAGCCTGTATTTATTAAATTAATAGAAAGTTTTAAGAAAAAAAAAAGAAATACTCTTGAAACCGTGTTTCAATGTGGTAGAGGTGAATCTCAAATATTTGCAAATTGCTTACATTGTCTGGTTCCATAGTTTACTATTGCAAGATCTAAGTACCTGTCATAAAAACTAAATTTCTCTCTACCTCTACATATTTATATATTTACATAGATGTATATGTATGTAGATGTACATATGTGTGTTTGTATATAGTGCATGTGCACCATCCGTCTTACATATTATTAGTGGTGTTAAAAAATATTGTTTCCCCTGTTTGGTTTGGTTTGGTTTGGTTTGGTTTAGTTTGGTTTGGTTTTTGAGAGGGAGTGGGGTGGAGGGGCAGAGAGAGAGAATCTTCTACAGGCTCCACACCCAGCACAGTGCTCAATGTGGGGCTTGGCCTCACAACCCTGAGATCATGACCTGAGCCAAAATTAAGATTCAGATGCTTAACCGACTGAGCCACCCAGGCAGCCCATCCCCTGGCTATTTAGTAGTATCTCTTTATTTCAAATATTTATATACTATCAAAAGGGATTTATTTTATTTTGCATGAATTCTATTTTAAAATGCTAATATATCTAAGAATGATAAGCTGGTTGAAATAGTTAAATCAAAATTCTTTCACCTTTACTTGTAGTTGATACAGCAACTTTGAAGAGATGAGGATTCTGACTGAGATGAAGTGAAAGGCAGGTGATATCAAAGCAAGGAGGGATTTTTGAGATTTGAGTAAACTTGTGAGGCTTCTATAATGAGGTGCTTAGAACTTCATGCACTACTGAGCCTGGTAGAAGAGAGAGAGGAAATGAATAATGAAGAAGAAAAATGAGAGTTGAAACATGTCAAAGACATGTTGCTACCTCATTCCAACTATTGATATAAAAAAATAGAATGGAACTCACTTTCTCCTCATATTTTTTTTCCTATAACACATAGTCCTCTGCTCCCAGTACCAGTTATATGGACTAGCACCCAATTTAGTTTCTTAATGAATCCTTCTGTGTTATCTTAAAACCATATCATAAATTAATGGGTTTTGTTAGTTCATCTGAAAAACTTAATTACCATTTTAATCATTATTTCTTTGGCAAAATATAATAGAAATATCAAACAGCTAACCTGCAAAAGAATTTATATGCAGGTATTAGGTTTAGCTGCATTATAAATTGCTATTTTTTAAATATGCAATCTACCTTGGAGCAGTAGAAAAGATTAATAAAAAGGGATCATCAAAATCTTTCTTCTTTGGTATGCTGTTTGATGTACTTGCCTAAGTCATGCAAACATAAGTGATCTAGAGCCATGCATTCATTCAAATCCACTAAATGCTAAATCCATGATTTTAGTCCAGGGTGAGGACTTTTCAGCCTCTATATCATTCACATTTTCCACCAGATAATTCCTAGCTGGGTGGGGGGAGGGCTTTCCTTTGCACTGCAGGAAGTTTATTGGCATCCCTGGCTACTGGTATGCCAGTACTATTTCCGATCAACCAAAAATGTCTCCATACATTCCCAAAAGTCCCCTGGTGGTGGGGGGAGGCGATCCCTACCAGCACCATCACCACTGGTTGAAAACCACTGTTTTAGATAAGAGAGCTTTTTTGTGATTATAAAATTATCATAAAGATAGAAACTTTGATGCTTATTAATTCAAATCATACAGCAAGTACAATAAATGGCAAGCAAATTAAGATATCAGAAAGACAACTATAAAGTCACTTCTTTAGAATAACTGACAGTTCATTGGTATTTTAAGATACATATCACCACTAAATATAACATGATATTACATGTTTGCTTTTATCCTTTTACACAGAACTATGCATAAATAAATAGAAACAGTATTTGCGGCTTTTAGAATTTTTCTCATTGAAATACAGATATTTTACGGAAGATCAGATAAGGTTTTCAGGCATTTTATTTTTTACTCCATAAAAATAGAGTACAGTATAAAATTAATCCATAAAATATGTTATAATTTGATGAAAGTAGCTCCTGCTATTGCTGGGATCTGGTGAAACTAAAGCAATAAGAACATCTTTCGCTTGCATGTATTTTGTTATATGTGTGGGTTTTGAATAAGAAATTCATTCTAGTTCTTCAAGATCAAATGTTTAAATTATAATTTGAAGGTATTTGTCAAAAGTAAAATAGAATTTGGGATTAGTGTTTAATTGTAAAATCCTTCTGAAAATGGGTTTCTTTAAAAATATTAAATTATTTTCTAAAAGGAAAATTATAATATAGATAAATTACTTCATTATATTAGCAGTTATTTTGCACCAATAAAATTTATTAACAGGATGAATATTAGTTACTATAAAAAATGACTACCTGGGAGAAAGAAAAATCTTCCACTCATCTAACAAACTGGATCCTGACATTCTGCTTTGAGCAGAATTTTATTACATAAATAAATATCATACATATTTTATATTGCATCAATTGAATTTAATGGATAAAATAATTGTTTGGGTTTAAAGGGTTTATTTTTGCTGGTGAGAAATGTACTAAAATTAAATATGGTTTACATGAAATATTAAATTATCTTTAATGATACTGTTTTCTTCACACAGCACACATCAGTCTTATGTGATTTCATAATTAACATTTGGTTCTCCTATAAAGCATTGTAATTATACATTATTTAGTCTCTTTACTTACAGCTATGATGTGCTTTAGAAGATTAACTCCCTTTCCAAATATTTGGGTTCCTGACTCTTAAGAACATATCCCACATACATTGATGAGCATGCATATGACTCCAAATGTCTTTCAGTCTAACACAGTAATAGATACCAGAGAAATTTTACAAAAAAAGAATATGTTATGTACACATATCATAATTCCTGCCAACATGACATTGATACTCAATCTCAGATATTGAAAAATTAAGGCCCTCAGACTAAGTTCAGCTTCCTGCCTCTTTTGTAACTAAAGTTTTACTTGAACATAGCCAAACCTTTTGACTCACATATTGTTTTATGGTTGACTTTCTGCTACAACAGCAAAGTAGAATAGTTACTATGAAGGCCATAAGGCCTGCAAAGGTGAAAAAATTTACTATCTGGGTTTTTACAGGAAAAAAAAAAATAGAAAACGCCCATCTTTCATTTATCAGTATACAGACATAAAATGTATGAATATAAGTCACATATAATTAGAAAATAAGATAGTAACAATAAATTACTTAATGCCTTGTATAGTAAATAATTAAAACTAATGTTTAGTGATGGAGGAGGTCAGCATTTGCTACCTTCATTAGAAACTGTTCTGTGGAAGAAAAATGACAAGGTGATTCATGAAGAAAGGTTAAGATGTTGGTGATGAATTCTGTGGGAGAAATATACCACATGGAAGTGGAAAAGGACAAGCTATAGATATTCAGAGAACAATGAGGAGTTGATTTGAGCTTGTGCATAATGTGTATGCAGAAGAAAACCAGGCATAGAGGCTGGAAGATAGGGAAGTATCATAGAAAGAGTGATTGGTATGTTCTAAGCAGTATCCCACAGAGTATCAGTTGCATGGCCATAGAGGTGGTTCAAAGGCGACGAAATAAAACTTTATGTTGGAAGAGGAAAGGTAAAAATGGAGAGAAGGAAACACATATTAGAGAAGTCAGATAATATTTGATCACTCATTAAATATGGTAGTGAAAAAGAAGTGAAAAAAATGCTCTGAAATTTAAGTTTTGTGAGTTTGGAAGGCTGAGAACATCTTTAACAAAAACAAATAGAGTGCATCAGGATAAAACAAAACAAACAAAAAACACCTGGAGGATGGGGCACCTGGGTGGCTCAGTTGGTTAAGCGACTGCCTTCGGCTCAGGTCATGATCCTGGAGTCCCGGGATCGAGTCCCACATCGGGCTCCCTGCTCGGCAGGGAGTCTGCTTCTCCCTCTGACCCTCTTCCCTCTCGTGCTCTCTATCTCTCATTCTCTCTCTCTCAAATAAATAAATAAAATCTTAAAAAAAAAAAAAAAAAAACACCTGGAGGTTAAAGAACAGAAAATAAACAACTCTGGCCAGTGCCAAAGAATCATGGTAGGAGGTAAGATTGAGACTTTGTGAGGTAGACAGTGGGAAGCCATCCAAAATTTTTTAGCAAGGCAGCTATATGATTAAGTCTGTGTTTTAGAAGGCTAATGGTATGCAGTAGGGAGAAACCAGAAAACAAGAGATGACTTAGAAACTTAGTGTAGCAATCTAAGAGAGAAATGGAGAGAACCTAAATTGGCACAGTGACCATAGAATTGCAGGGAATGGTGTACATGATTAGTGTACAGATTCTTAAACCCCTTGGTGTAAGAACTATGTTTTCTCTACTTCTAAATTTAAGCTTTTTAAAAGTAGGCAGAATAACTAGGTGCTTCATAAATATTTATTCAATGCATAAATATAAAGAGGGGAATTACGTATATCTCTAAGGTCTTTGGTAAACTTGAGTTTGTTTTATTTTATTGCTAAAGGTTTTATTTATTTATTCATGAGAAAGAGAGAGAGAGGCAGAGGGAGATGCAGGCTCCCCGTGGAGCAGGTAACCCGATGAGGAACTCGATCCCAGGACCCTGGGATCATGACCTGAGCTGAAGGTAGACGCTTAACTGACAGAGCCACTCAGGCATCCTCAACTTGAGTTTAGATAATATGAACTATCAGTATGCTCAGTCTGCACAGCTCTGTTTGCATTTCATCTGTTAAGATTGCTTATACCATTCCATTGACTGGTCAGGTTTTCCCATCTCCTGGATACAAATAAAGGGGATAGCCTTGGTCTTGCAGGAGTTTATAACCTCTGTATTGATATTGGGAATTCTGCAATAGTATTTCTTATAAAATAGTTAATTGTTCTCTGCTGAAACTGCTCAACTGTGCTGTTGTTGTGGTGTGAAAGCAGCCATAAACCACATGTAAACTAATGAGCATGCCTATGTGATAATAATAATAACTTTATTTACAAAAACAAGCAGTGGATCATATTTGGCTCCATGGTCACCATTTGCTAATACCTGCTCTATATTAAAATGTGGGTTTGTGAATCAAATTCCTTAATTTGGTAATTTGGTATCTGTTCGAATGCATGGTTAGAAAAAAACTAAAAATATTTAACAGCATTGTTTCAAAGTGAGAAAAGATAAATATTGAAAGTAAAAAGTCTTTTGGATTTTGCACATTGCAAAAGCACAAAATATCGTGAATATTATGTTTCAGTGTTATCATTAATACAGATGGGCTACAAAGCAATGTGATGTTTTATTTTATTGTGCATACAGAAAGTAAATATTTTATTTTTGCTTTTAAAAATATTTCATCACAATTATAGGATGTTGAGAAGAGCTAGTATGATTCTGGGCCAAAAATAGTGATGTTCAAAGTGAAATCCAAGTACCTATTATTGAATTGTCTTGGATTATTATTTTAATTTCCTTGAGAGGAATAGCATTTCCTATGTCAATATTTTTAAACAAATTTCTCCTCCTTCTTCCTCTTCCACTCTCTACTCCTCTATTTTTTTTCTGTTTTTCTTCTTTTTCTTCACCCTCTGTTCCTTGTCTCAAGTGTTGAAATTTTGACTTTTACTACTACCGCTAGGTCTCCCTGACTCTAGGTATTTAATGATTCTCAAACAGTGTCCCTTGATTCCACCTCTTCTCCTCCAAAAACCTTTTCTCCTTAATAACTTTTACATCTGCTCTCTTGCTTCTCTAACCTGCAATTCTTTAAGGAATCTAATTGTAACACACAAATATAAAAAGGAAGAAAATAAAATATGTGGCACTTCTCCATGTGATAGAAGAACTTGGACTCCGAAGGAATCTCTAGACTTAGGCTTCCATTCTTTTCTAATGGTTTTGTTCTTAATTGATTATTTTTTAATTGAGGTAAAATTTAGTATATATTATATGAGTTTCAGCTGTGCTTTATAATTCAGCTTTGTACACTACAAAGCAATTACTACGATAAGTCTAGTACCATCCATCACCATACAATTGAGACCTATCACCCATTTTGCCTACCCTCTCAACTTCTTTCCCTTCTGATAACCAATATATTCTCTATGACTTCATTTTTGTTTTATATTGTTTGTTTGTTTGTTTTGTTTTTAGATTTCATATATAAGTGAAGTCATGTGATATTTGTCTTTCTCTGACTTATTTCACTTAGCATAATACCCTAAAAGTCCATCCATATTGTCACAAATAGTGATTTCCTTTTATATGGCATATCTATATCTACATATCTATATACCACACCTTTTGATCAATTCATCCATTGATTGACACTTAGATTGTTTCCATATTTTAGTAATCATAAATAATGCTGCAATGAACACAGGTTGCATATTTCTCTTTGAACTGGTGTTTTTGTTTTCTGGGTAAATACTCAGAAGTGGAATGCTGAATTGTGTTAGTTCTGTTTTTAATTTTTTGAGGAATATCCATATAGGTTTCCATAGTGGCTTTACCAATTAACATTGCCACCAACAATGTATGAGTGTTCCCATTTCTTCACATCCTCTCCAACAAATGTTACTTCTTGTCTCTTTGACAAAAGCCATTATAACAGGTGTGAGATGATAATCTCATTATGGCTTTGATTTGCATTTCTCTGATAATTAATGATGTTGAACATCTTTTCATGTGCCTGTCAGCCATCTCTATGTCTTCTCTGGAAAAATGTCTATTTAGATCCTCTGTCCAGTTTTTAACAAGGTTGTTTCTTTTGTTGTTGTTATTAAATTATATGTTCTTTATGTACTTTGGATATTAGCCCCTATATATGATGTGCACATATCTTCTTCCATTTAGCACCTCGCTTTGTGTTTTGCTGATGATTTCCTTTGCTATGTAGAAATTTTTAGGTTTGATGTAGTCCCATTTGTTTATTTTTACTTTTGTTTCCTTTGCCTTGAGCTTACCATCTATGTTTTCTTCTGGAATTTTATGGTATTAGGCCTTACATTCAAATCTTATCAATTTTGAGTTAATTTTTATGTGTGGTGTAAGACAGTGATCCAGGTTCATTCTTTCACATGTGGTTGTCCAATTTTCCCAATTCCATTTATTGAAAGGACTATCCTTTTCCTATTATATATTTTTGACTCCTTTATCATAAATTAATTGAGCATAAAAGTGTGGGTTTATTTTGGGGTCCTGTACTCTATTCCATTGATATATGTGTCTATTTTTATACCAATACTATACCATTTGGTTAATATAGTTTGAAATCAGCATGATACTTCCAGATTTGTTTTTTCTCCAGATTGCTTTGGCTATTCAGGGTCTTTTGTGGTTCTATACAAATTTTAGCATTATTTGTCCTAGTTTTGTGGAAGATGCCCTTAGGACTTAGAAAGGGATTTCACTGAATCTGTAGATTGCTTTGGATATTATGGATGTTTTAACAATACTATTCTTCCAATCCAGAAGAACAATATATCTTTCCACATATTTGTGTCTTTAGTTTCAGATATCAGTGTCTTGTAGTTTTCAGTGTATAAATCATCTCCTTAAATTTATTTCTAGGTATTTTTTGATGTAACTGTAAATGGGATTGTTTTCTTAATTTCTCTTGCTGATAGTTCATTATTAGTGTATAGAATTGAAACAGATTCCTGTATATTGATTTTCTCTCCTGTAATTTTACTGAATTCGTTTATTAGTTTTAACAGTTGTGTGTGTGTGTGTGTGTGTGTGTGTGTATAGTAGTAGTAGTAGTAGTAGTGGTAGTAGTAGTAGTAGTAGTAATAGTGTAGTATTTAGGGTTTCCTATATATAGTGTGTTGTCACCTGCAAATAGTGATAGTTTTACTTCTTCTTTTTTAAGTCGGATGCTTTTTGTTTCTTTTTCTTATCTAATTGCTATGGCTAGAAGTTCCAATACTGTGTTTAATAAAAGTGGCTAGAGTTGGCATCATTGTATTGCCCCTAATCTTAGGGGAAAAACATTTAGCTTTTCACTGTTGAGTATTATGTTAGCTGTAGGTTTGTCATGTGTGGCCTTTGTTATACTGAGGTACATTCCCTTCATACCCCTTTTGTTGAGTTTTTACCATAAATGGATGTTGAATTTTGTCAAACGTGTTTTTCTGCATCTATTGAGTTGATCATATGATTTTATTCTTCATTTTGTTAAAGTAGTGTATCACTTTGATTGGATTGGGAATGTTGAACCACCCTTGCAGCCCTAAGGATAACTATCACTTGATCACAGTGTATAATCTTTTAATGAATTGTTGAATTTTGTTTGCTAATATTTTGTTGAGGATTTCTATACATATGTTCATCAGAGATATCAGCCTATAATTTTATTTATTTTGCGGTGTTCTTTTCTGGTTTTGGCAGCAGGGTGATGTTGGTCTCTTGAAATGAGTTTGGAAACATTTGTTTCTCTTCAATTTTTTGAAAAAGGTTGAAAAGTGTAGGTATTAATCTTCTTTGAATGTTTGGTAGAATTTACCAGTGAAGCCATCTCCCTTTGGGGGGTGGTTTTTGATTACCGATTCAATCTCCTTGCTTATAATCAATTTATTCATATTTTCTATTTCTTCATAATTCAGTCTTGGAAGATTATATGTTTTTAAAAATTTATCCGTTTCTTCTATATTATCTAATTTGGTGGTATTTCATTGTTCTTAGTAGGTTATTTTTTATATAATCCTTTGTATTTCTCTAGTATCAGATGTAACATCTCTTTCATTTTTTATTTTATTTATTTGAGCCACCTCTTTTTTTCTTGTTCAGTCCAAGTAAAGGTTTATTTATTTTTTCGAAGGACCAGGTTTTAGTTTCCTTGAACATTTCTTTTGTCTTCTTAGTCTCTATTCAGGATATTTCTACTCTGATCTTTATTATTTCCTTCATTCTACTAAATTTGGGCATTATTTGTTCTTCTTTTTTTACTTCCTTTAGGTATAGAGTTAGATTGTTGATTTGAGATTTTTCGTATTTCTTTAAATTACCTGTATTGCTATAGACTTCCCTCATAAAACAGCTTTTGCTGCATTTCATAGATTTTGGCCTTTTGTATTTCAATTTTGATTTGTCTCCTGGTAATTTTTTTTTCTTTTTTTGATTTTATCATTGACCCATTGGTTGTTTGGTAGCATGTTGTTTAATCTCTACATAATTGTGATTTTTACACTTTTCTTCCTGAATTGATTTCCAGTTTTATATTGTTGTGGTCAGAAAAGATGCTTGATATGATTTTATTTTTTGTGAATTCACTGAGACTTGTTTTGTTGTTAACATGTTATCTATCCTGGAGAATGTTCCAAGTGCACTTGGGAAGAACATGTATTCTGCTGCTTTTGGATGGAATGTTCTATATATAACTGAGTCCAGCTGGTTTAATGTGTCATTTAAGGCCAATATTTCCTTATTGATTTTCTGTCTGGACATCCATCCATTGATTTAAGTGGCACATTAAAGTCCCCTACTATTATTGTATTGCTTTCAATTTCTCTCTTTCAGTCTATTAATGTTTGCTTTATGTATTTAGGTACTCCTTCATTGGGTGTATAAATACCTACATAAATACTTACAAATGTTATATCTTCTTGTTGGATTGACCATTATGTAATGCCCTTGTCTTTCGTATAGTTTGTTTTGAAGTTTATTTTGTCTGATGTAGGCATAAACTACACCAGAATTTGTTTTTGTTTTTTTACTTTCCATCTGCATAGAATATCTTTTTTTATCCCTTCACTTTTAGTCTGTGTGTGTCCTTAGATCAGAAATGAGTCTCTTGCAGGCAATATATGCATGCATCTTGGGGTTTTTTTGTTTGTTTTGTTTTATTTTGTTTTTTCATATTCAGCCACTCTGTGTCTTTTGATTAGAGAGTTACTCCATTTACATTTAAAGAATTATTGCTAGGTATGTACTTATCGACATTTTGTTGATTGTTTTCTGGACTTTTTTGTAGTTTGCCTCTGTTATTTTTTTTCTTTTTTGCTCTCTTCCCTTGTGGTTTGGTGATTTTCTCTAGTGTTATGTTTAGATTCCTTTCTTATTGTCTTTTGTGTATCTACTATAGATTGTTTATTTGTAGTTACCATGAAGTCCACATATAACACCATATAGAAAGTTAGATAGATAGACAGATAGATATACACACACGCACATATACAGTCTATTTTGTTGATAGCATCTTAAGTCTGAACACATTCTAAAGACTACGTCTTTATTACCCTCCTTTACCGTGTGTTCTATTCTTGATGTCACATTTTACATCTTTTTATTTTGTGTATCCCTTAACTAATTATTATAGCTATGATTAATTTTAGTATTTTTGTCTTTTAGCCTTCATATTAGCTTTATAAATGGTTAATCCATTACCTTTACTATATATTTACATTTACTAATAAGATTTTTACTTTCATATGTTTGCTTGGTGCTTGTTATTCCCTTTTCTTTTTGGCTTAAAGAAATCTCTTTGACTTTTTTTTTTTTAAAGATTTTACTTATTTATTTGACAGAGAGGCACAATGAGAGAGGGAACACAAGCAGGGGGAGTGGGAGAGGGAGAAGCAGGCTTCCCACGGAGCAGGGAGCCCAATGCAGGGCTCAATCCCAGGACCCTTAGATCATAACCTGAGCCGAAGGCAGACCCTTAATGACTGAGCCACCCAGGCGCCCCATCTTTGACATTGTTTTAAGGCCACTTAGTGGTAATGAATTCCTTTGCATTTTGCTTATCTGGAAAACTCTATTTCTCTTTCAATTCCAAATAATAACCTTGCCGGGTAAAGTATTTTTGAATGGAAATTTTGTTTTGTTTTGTTTTGTTTTGTTTTTTTCCTTTCAGCACTCTGAACATGTCATCCCACTCCCATGTGGTCTATATACTTTCTGCTGATGAATTTGCTGATAGCCTTAAGGTTCCCTTGTATGTAAGAATTTGTTTTTCTCTTGTTGCTATTAATATTCTCTATTCATCTTTAACTATTGACATTTTAATTATAATGTATCTTGGTTTGGATCCCTTTGTATTTATTTTATGTGGAACTGTCTCTGCTTCCTGGAACAGGATGCCTAATCTGTAATTTTTTCTTAGATTATGGAAGTTTTCAACCATTCTTTATTTTTTTTAAGATTTTATTTATTTATTTGACAGAGAGAAACACAGTGAGAGAGGGAACACAAGCAGGAGGAGTGCGAGAGGGTGAAGCAGTCTTCCCGCTGAGCAGGGGGCCTGATGCGGGGCTCGATCCCAGGACCCTGGGATCATGACCTGAGCCAAAGGCAGCCCCTTAACGACTGAGCCACCCAAGTGCCCCCATTCTTTATTTTTTTAAGTTTTTATTTAAATTCCAGTTATTTAACATAAGTGTATATTAATTTCAGGTATAAAATCTAGCTATCCATTGCTTACATACAATAGCCAGTGATCATCACAAGTGCCCTCCTTAATACCTCACCCATCCCACTGCCCAGTAACCCTCAGTTTATTCTCTATAGTTGAGAGTCTGTTTTCTGGTTTACCTCCATTTTTGCCTCCATATTCATCTGTTTCCTTTCTTCAATTCCAAATATGAGTGAAATCATATGGTATTTGTCTTTGTCTGGACTGACTTCTTTTGCAAATGGCAAGATTTCACTCTTTTTATGGCTGAGTTATATTCCATTGTATGTATATGCTACATCTTCTTTATCCATTCATCAGTCAATGAGCATTTGGGCTCTTTCCATAATTTGGCTATTGTTGATAATGCTGCTAAAACATCAGGGTGCATGTATCTCTTCAAATCAATATTATTGTATCCTTTGTGTAAATACCTAGTAGTGCAATTGCTGGATTGCAGAGTAGTTCTATTTTTAACTTTTTGAGAAAGCTGCATACTGTTTTCCAGAGTGTCTGCAACAGTTTGCATTCTCACCAGTAGTGTAAGAGTGTTCCCCTTTCTCCACATCCTTGCCAACACCTGCTGTTTCTTGTATTATTGATTTTAGCCATTCTGACAGATGTGAGGTGATATCTGTAGTTTTGATTTGTGTTTCCCTGATGATCAGTGATGTTGAGGATCTTTTCATGTGTCTGTTAGCCATCTGTCTGTCTTCTTTGGAAAAATGTCTGTTCATGTCTTCTGCCCATTTTTTAACTGGATTATTTGTTCTTTTGGATGTTGAGTTTTATAAATTCTTTAGATTTTTTGGATACTCACCTTTGCAAGATGTATCATTTACAAATATCTTCTCCCATTCAGAAGTTTGCTTTTTAGTTTGGTTGATTGTTCTCTTCACTGTGCAGAAGCTTTTAATTTTAATGAAGTCCGATGGTTTATTTTTGCTTTTATTTCCCTTGCCTCTGGAGACATCATAAGAAGTTGCTATGGTTGATGCCAAAGAAGTTACTCCCTGTGTTCTCCTCTAGGATTTTGATGGTTTCCCATTCTCATATTTAGGTCTTTCATCCATTTTACATTTATTTTTGTGTATGGTATAAGAAAGTGGTCCAGTTTCATTTTTTTGCATTTTGCTGTCCAGTTTTCCCAACACCATTTGTTGAAAAGACTGTCTTTTTCCCACTGGATATTCTTTCCTGCTTTGTCAAAGATTGGTTGACCAAACAGTTGTGGGTCCATTTCTGGGTTTTCTATTCTGTTCCATTGATCTGTGTGTCTGTTTTTGTGTTGGTACCATACTGTCTTGATCAGTCATTATTTCTTTAAATAAATTATCTACCACCCTTGTCTCTTTTTTCTCCATCTGGGACCCCTATAATGCATATGTTTTTCTGTTTGATATTGTCCAACAGGTTCCTTAAGCTACCTTCACTTTTATTATTATTATTTTGTTCTTTTCTTCTTTTTGCTCCACTGATTAGATGATTTCCACTGCCTGTCTTCCACATTGCTGATCCATTCTTTTACTTAGTCTAGTTTGCTGTTGAACCCCTCTATTGTGTTTTTCATTTCAGCTATTGTAATATATTGTATTGTAAGTCTTTTGACTTCTTTTTGGTACTTTCTTATAGTTTCTGTCCCTTTGCTGAAGTTCTCACTGTGTTCATCCCTTCTTCTCCAGAGTTCGATGAACATCTTTATGAACATGACTTTGAACTCTTATCTGATAGATTACTTACCTCTGCATTGTTAAGGTCTTCTTCTGAGGCTTTGTCTTGTTCTTTCATCTGGAACCTATTCCTCTGTCTCTTCATTTTGCTTGGCTCTCTGTTTTTGTTTTTACGCATTAGGTGAAATAGCTACCTCCTCAGTCTTAAAGCAGTGGACTTGGGTATCAGATAAACCTTATCTTTTGAACTTTTTTAGCTTGTGTTTGTTTCTCAGACCTTTGTGATTGTCTAAGTAGCCTAATTTATTCTTCATAGGTCCCAGCTATTGCAGGTATGCCAAAATGTATCAGTGTTCCAAAGGGAGGGATTTTAGACAGTGCATAGTTTTAATCTAATTGTAAGCCAGATCTTCAGGCAACAGCTTTTAGGGTGTATAAATAGAGTCTTATGGGTTCATAATCATAAACCATGCTGACTTTCAAACCTGAGAGATCTGGATAACAGTTTTAAAAATTATGGCTTTAGACATATGTACAATCCCTTTTCTGGGAAATATCAGCAAAGACAAATGAGGGCACTAATATGGTGATTCTTTACTCAGTTCCCGGGGGCATCTCTGACCCCTGGATGTCCTCAGGCTTAAGCTCCAGAACTAGAAAATAGGCATTTTCACACAAATACTGGGGGGAGTGTTTCAGTCTACTGTTTAGGCAGTGCCCTGAGGGTTGTAGCCTGCCAAGTTCTGTTTTTCCAAATGTTTCAGACCCATGAGGTCCAGAAATGTAATTGTCCCTAGCCAAGAGAGCTAGATGCTCAAGAAGTGTCCCCTGTGAGGGCTGTACATCCCTGCCAACTTTGGTGGGACAGGCAGTGGCTATGGTGCATGAGGGTGGGATGCTTGGCTGGCCAGCTAGAGCTAGGCAGGCTGTGGCTGTGGTGTGTGTGGTGAGAGTGCTCTGACTGGAGCTAGCAGTGAGGGTTAAGGAGGATTTCCTTTGAAACCATGTCTCTGCCTCTCCTACCTGTCTCAATGTGGTCATACCTCTGCTGTGGAGGTGCTGTTTAGCCAGCTTTAGGGTCCTTTTCATAGGGAATTGTTCTATATATATATATGGTTGTAGATTTGTTATGTTCATGAAAGGAGGTGAGTTCAGGATCCTTTTATGCCACCATCTTAAAATCTCTCCTTAATTGATTTTCTTAGAAAATTTCTGAGTCTTTCATTTCCTTTGATTGATTGATTTATTTTTAAGCAAATGCAAAGATATGGATTATTTTTATTACCTTAGCCGGGAGGATGCTAAATACTAGCAAAAACCACATTGAGTATCAAGTACCATTAATTTCTCATATCCTCTACAATTTTATTATAACCCATTGATTTTTAGTCTTTGTGCTTTAAAACTCTACAAGACTTCATTAACTACTCTGAACAATAGGTCCACTTGTTAGGAAGATAAAATAGGTTGAAAACTAAAATATTGCTGGTGGGATCAGAAGTTGTAATACTTTTCTGCTTTTAATTTAGTATCTTTATTCTACCAGATAGGTTCTATAAAAATAAGATTTAAGAGAATTGATCAACTGAGATTAAAACCTTATCTAAAAGGCATAATGACAGAATACGAAACACAAAAGAATAAGAGAATGATATTGAGCTGCAAAATTTAATATTCCATTCTAAGTTTGGATATAACTTACTTATACAATATAGTTTAGCAAGTCTGTGTAAGTAGAGGAAACTTTAGCCAGTTAGTAGAGAAAAAATAAATGAAAAAGTAGCTGTCTTAATAATGAAGGATATTAAACATTTCTTCACTTAGGCTTCTGATTTGATAAAGATCATATGACCTGAAGGAAGGATATGTATGTAACAACACAGTTTCCTAGGGAATCACTAAGAGTGGTGTGCTTAGGCACAAAGAGAGTCTATATGGTAGGTTAGGAAAGTAACAATATCCATTGATACACTCAATTCCTGGATTATGATTTAGTTGAGCTTATTATAAACTAAATTTAATAATTATTCTTGTTTTTTTTCTCAGAAAAAGTCTTTGCTTCTAAGGAAATAGGATGCATATATTTAGACTTAGAGAAAATTGAGGGAGTTAACTTAGTTGTTACTTTAAGGAGGAAAATGTTTTTATTAATGTAATTGCTGTATATGATTGTCTATTATTGTCATATTATTTATCTCAGTAATAGGTGCCATATAGGGAACTTCACTTTGAATCATTAAGTGAATAACCCTTGTCAACCTCAGAGGTTCCCTGATATATTTTTTTCTTTTTCACTGTTAATATTTCACTGTGTAATTACAGCTCCCAATCCCTGTGCAGCTAATGACGGCAAAGGCCCCTGCTCTCACATGTGTCTAATCAATCATAATAGGAGTGCTGCTTGTGCATGCCCCCACTTGATGAAGCTTTCCTCAGACAAGAAGACCTGCTATGGTAAATTTCTTGAAGTTCTTATCTAAAATTCAAACTGAATTCTCTCAAATTGTATTAGTGTTTTTTCCTCAAAGTAAAGCAGAATTTTTAATTCCTTAAAAACATTTGAGGTAGTGCTATTTCCAGACTCTATTGATGATTCATCTACTTTTGGAAAGACTGACAAATTCTTTAAGTGTGTGATATGCTGCACTTTACTATTTTTTACCTTATTCATTTTTTTCTTGCCACTTTCTTATTTGGTATGTTAGCAGAATTTATCTCTACAGAACAGGGAGATTTGTAAGTGAAAGTGCATTTTCAGAAAGTGATGATGTAGGTAACCCATGTAACAAAGAAGTACTTAACAGCTTTAATCTCTTCCTGCTCTTCTAAAGTTACTCTCACATCATTTTATAGGAGATTATCAACTCGAAGGGGGGGAAAATGAAGTAAAATATATAATTTTGATATATTTCTTAAAAATATTTAAACAGCACATTTAAACTAGAAAAAAATGATAATGAAATTTGTGAATGAAATCAGGCTGTGGGTTATTTGCTGTTTTGATTTATTTTAATTTTGAGTAATTTTTGTTATTTGCAGAGCAATTACTTTTAAGGGCAGAAAAGAATGTACTCACAAAATCTTAACTCAGGAATGTAGGCACATGTTGGTTTAATTAATTATATATAATTAATATATAACATATCACAACAACAATAATTCCAAAGAGAGCAATGAAATAATAGAATATCTGTGACTTCTGTTTCTATTTAACCTCCTATTTTACAAACTCAATTCAAAAAACTGACTATGGAAAGTAAAAATGATGCAATGCCTCACAATGTTACTTACTACAGATTTAAAAAAATGTGTAATAAAGCATGCTTTAACATTATTTGAACCCCAATTTTGATAAGGAAAACATGAACATGATTTTTAAATCCATGTTTAAATTTATTCAGAGTATAAAAAATGTTCTTAGATGCCTTCAAAAATCATTTAATTTTGTTACAATTGGGTACAAAGAACAAATATGGTTGTTTGACATTTGCAGAATTCATGTGTTTTAGCATTTGTTTAAAATTCTAAGATCAAATCACTGAGAATTTCTTGGTATTTCTAACTAAAGAAAAATAATGACTTAAGAATTCTAACTTGTTTTACATTTGTTTCTTAAGTATTTTAATTTAAATAATAGATAACTCACCTATGCCCATCAAATCTTGATTATGATTTTCTGTTGTTAAAATTCCATTAAATCATCAACAAGTTATAATTTTAGAATTTATAGATTGCTTCAAAATTGCCAAGCTTATAAGAGAAAAACACATTTCTATTTCTTTTCTAGAAATGAAAAAATTTCTTCTATATGCAAGACGTTCTGAAATCAGAGGAGTGGATATTGATAATCCATATTTCAACTTTATCACGGCCTTTACAGTCCCTGATATTGATGATGTCACTGTTATAGACTTTGATGCATCTGAAGAACGTTTATACTGGACAGATATTAAAACACAAACCATTAAACGGGCTTTTATTAATGGAACTGGATTGGAAACTGTTATTTCAAGAGGTAAGAGTTTTGCACATTACAACTTAAAAAAAAGTCATTCCATTTATATTAATGAGAAGTCTCTTTTGTATTCTTTTCTTATTATTCAATTCTATGTTGTTAATTGAAAGTTAGAATTGATTATTCAGAGATTTAATAATATGCTATGTCTTTACAATTGTAGAATGCTGTACTTATGTTGCACATGATAGTCTGATAACTAGAAATTTAGTTTCAAAAGAAGAAAAAATTCAAAAGGGATCTCTTTGAAGTTTACAGATTTCTAAACAAACATATTTGAAGACTCCTTTTTGCTGATGGGGAGATAGTAATTTGTATACAGAAAATATAGGATATTGGGAAGGACTGGTGTCCCTCTCTGACTCAAGCTTATTATTGACATATCGACATTTTGCACAAATTTCTACAGAACTAGACCACACAAATATGACAGGGAACTTATTTTTCTCCACCTCCTGACCTGGCAGGTTAAATCATAGGTTATTGGTAAATGTTGTTAAATTAACCATTAAAAAAAGGAACTTTCCCCAAAGTAGAAAATATAGTTGAAGTGAAGTTAGACATACATGCAAATGCAGTTGTTGAACTCTAAATATTTAGCATTGAATTCTCCTAGTCTTTGTTTGAATCTTGGTGTATTGTGATTTCTGGATCAGTTATTGTTGTTGTTATTGTTATTATTAGTTTATCTTCATTCTCTTTTCCATGACTGCAAAACCAAACAAGACAGTTTCTGTTCAATTTCATGCTCCATAAGCATGAGAGAGTGATTTGGAAGAGGGTAGAAGAAAGAGTGATCAGTAATCCATGTAGATATATCGAACTCTCATCAAACTCTCATACTAAAAATTTAAAATCAGACCTTATATGAGGAATGATCAGTCTCTTAATGAAAGCAATAAGAAGTGCAGGTTTTAAATTCACAGATTTTCAACAGTTTCCATATATCAAACTTACAAAGCTGGCTTGAGTATCACTAGTAGATCTGAGACTATTTGACCATTAAAGTGCTCTTTTATTTATGCTAGCTCTTTACTCATCTAAGTTTAGTACTAGTAAAGCAACTGGAGTGAATTGGTTCTAAGCTTGTTCAAATATTTATTTCAAACTTGCCATAAGAGAAGAACCTTTATAAAAAGGCTAATGCAAAGATTTTTTTTTTCTTTATACAGGATTTTTTTTAAAAGCGGAGGGGAAAATGGTTGGATAATCATTGTTAGACTAGGTAATGGTCATTAAACACCTTGAAAGATCAGTTAAAGGACATTAGGTGCCTTCTAAGACTGACAGTCAGGTGATCTTCTCATAAGAAATTTATCAAAGTCTAACAGAAAATTGTTGAAGCACTTTATCATGAATGTAAAATCCTTACCAAAAGACTTTGTGAATTGTATGAAGAGATGTTATACCTCAGAAAAATGTGAGGACAACTTTCTGTCTATAAATATAGATTGGTAGCTAGTAGTTATTTGATGAATTTGTCTTTGAGAAAATCACAGACTTATTTTCATTTAGCAGACTCTTTATAATTATTACCAAAAATTGAGCAACGGTATTTTCTAACTAACAATTAACACATATATTCATTAGGATCAATAATCATTTATTCAATCATTTTGACAAATATTGGATTATTTTATATATGATAAGAAATTGAAGGAGAATCAGTATTGGCTGAATAGTATGAAACACAGAACAAGAGGGACACACTATACAAACTGATGGAGCTAAAAAAAAAAATAAATAGAAACTGAATCTAGACTTTACAAGTTGTTGATTTTTATATTAGTACTGAAAATAATGAGAACTAAGGAAGTGTTTCAAGGAGGGAGCAGCTATATGGTTAGGTTTGCTTTTGGAAAATATTGGTTCTAGCTTTTAGGTTTAGTAGAGAATTGAAGAGGTCTGAGATGGGGGTTAGGTGAGCCAGGGACTCTGGGAGACTAGGTCGTTGGCTGGTATAGCAGTTTTAGTAAGGTGTGATAAAAACCTGGACTAGAAAGGAAACAATACAGATAGAAAAATGAGGGAGAATTATAGAAATATAAGAGTGAAAATATAAAGGAACTTAATTAATTGGATATGAAGGTTGAGGAAAAAGCATTGTCAAAGATAAGTCCTTCATTTCTGGCTACCTTACAAGTTGAATGATGTTGCATTTTCCTTTCTTACAGGGTGAAACCTTGTTAAGGACTGATTTATCTTTCCATTAATAGAAAGCTTGAGATGAACTTTTGACAGTTCGGCTTGTGAGCTCATCAAAGTATCTCAAATCCTGCCAGTAATTGTACTTTACTTTATCCTTTCATCTTTTAGATTCCCTGCGAATGTCTGTCTGACCTTTCTCTTATTTCTTACATGCTAGCCTCTGTATCTTCTCACTTCGCTGTCCTTCTTCTACTGGACTTTTTCTTGAGATATTCTTTCTTTCCTTACCTTCCTTAGCCTAAGTCTAATGTGAAACCTGTTTCAAAAATCAGGCTCTACATTTGTCCATTGCCCCAAGCAGACCATTTTCTGAAAAAAACACTGACCCTTCATGAAGGGGTCTAGAAACAGTTTGCTTGCCTTGCCATTCTCCATATCCTAAAATACTAAGCTGTTCTTAATTTCTGTACTACCTACATGAGCTATTTGTTACAGTTACTTGTACAAAGCAAACTTCATTGTAAGTATAAATACTAACACATGACTATAGATGCATTCTTTGTATAAATTAACAAATATTTATCATATGTATATTTGCCTCTTTCACACACAAAAAAGTAATTTTACTCTAAGAAAAAATACTATAACAATTCATAACAAATGTTCTTGCTAGTGGTCTGCAGCCTGACTCCCTGGTGGTGATTAATACTTATCCTTGAATCACTGCTTGGTCCAGATATTTTTCAATTATTGATGCTTTCAGGTTTATTTTTCTGATGTGATGAATAATATTAGCTGTCGTTAATGTGGCAAGCACCATAATCTCATGTAATCTTTACAAACCTATTATTAAGAAATACTTTTATTCTGCAGATGAGAAAGCTTAAGCTTGTGAAAGCTAAAACTCTGTCTCAGAAACAAAGTGAGGAAACAGTGGAGACACATTCACACTCTGGACTGTATGTTTAGAGCTCCTGTCATCCTCATTTACTCTACAATGAAATAATTTGGGACTTCATACCCAGTGGCTTGGTGTTGTCCTTTTATGCTCAGTTGCCTTTTATACCTTACCATTATACCTTACTAGATAAAAGATTGTCCTCCTCACACTCTAAATTAACATAGCAAGAAATTAACTTGCAATTAACATAGTAAGAAAAAAAGAAGACATTACTAGAACTTAAAGTTCCTTATATAACTGGGAGTTGCATAGTTGAGTTTTCACATTTGTCTCTATTCTTCTTTTATCTATCATTTATTCTCCAGGCAGTGCTTTGAAGTAAATGTTACTTTCTGTTTTTAAAAAATGAGAAGGCATTTAATTCAGGTTTCCCATGCTAGGAAATAGCAGAGCTTTGTTACATTCCAAGTTTGAATTGATTCTAAGGCGAATGCTGTCTTTCCCCCTGAGCATCCCTTTCTTTTACAAATAAGGAACTTTGGCAAGTAGAGAGCAGAAACTTTATTATAACCACATGGCTTGTACAAAATTTATTTCCAATGTTCACTTAATATACACTCAGCATACTCCACTGATTTCACCTAGTAGCACCTGGGTGAAGTATAGGGTTATTCCACCCCTCTGCCAATAGTTTGACTAGTTATTCTGATATATAAGAAAATGCTTTTAGAGATATGTTGGCAGCTTTATGAGGTTCCAGGCTACTGTCAATAAAAATTCACTTTTTATTGGAAAAAAATCCTGATGTATCTGATTATTCTAGGGCAAAGTGAATTGTTCACTTCCGGGAAATTAAGGACTCAACTTTGGGCAAGTACCATTGATTGAACAAAGTATTTTTTTAGTTCTAGAGTCATCTACCATCTGAAAGAACTAGACTATTGAGTTAAGCAGATGCTAAAATGAACAAAAGGAAGATTAATACAAATTAGAAGTTATCAGTTTATAAAGAACACTCATTTATATGGTAGGGAATTATCATATAATCATATGCTTTTTTAACTACAAAAATATAAACCTCTTTAAATGCAGACCTTATGATCACATTGCTACTATATAAAATTTAATTCTCAATGATACTTTGAATCTAACTGGACCTATTTCAAAGTAGATTTCCATTATTATTTGAAATTGTTATCTACTTCTGCCACTAATTATTTTGTCAGTGAGTATTAAGATTTATTCATTCCCTCTATTTTGCAAGACACCATATTTAATTGTACCCAGTAATAAAAATGCTTAGGGGAAAAAAAAAATATTGTGAAAATTGGTCCAGAGAGAATGAAGGAGATGAAAACAGGTCAGTAATAACAGTGAGATCTAGATTTTGGAAACAGGCCTTGAATTCAAGTAGAAAGTTTGGATAGGGAACATCTGTTGTTTTGCCTATTTCTGAGTAGGATTTTCAATTTTCATTTTCACCCAGGAAACCTTTCAGTGGAAGAATGTCTACATCTGTGATTTAAAAAAAGAGAAAAGAAAAGGAAAAAAAAAAAGGGAAAGAAAAGAAAAACCACACCTATAAATGCCATTTCTTTGAGAACAATGTTATCTATAGCAGTGAGTGCTAAATGAGCCATACTTCCTATGTTTATTCTTTATCTTTTAGTAAGAAGTATAGAATGTTTTTATTTTTTCCCCATAGGGAAATTCTAAATGTGGATTCTATATGTGAAACATTAGGTGGGTGGGGAGATGGCTGTATTTAACTAAGACCAGTCTATAACCTCAGGCAGCTTCATATCTGATAAAAGAATGAGATACAAACAACTAACTAAAATGTAAGGTTAAATGAGATATAGAGTTTAATAAGGGGGTAAACTACTTAGAAAATTAGCACAAGGAGGGTGCCTGGGTGGCTCAGTTGGTTAAGCAACTGCCTTCGGCTCAGGTCATGATCCTGGAGTCCCGGGATCGAGTCCCGCATCAGGCTCCCTGCTCAGCGGGGAGTCTGCTTCTCCCTCTGACCCTGCCCCCTCTCATGTGCTCTCTCTCTCTCTCTCATTCTCGCTCTCTCAAATAAATAAAATCTTTAAAAAAATAAAAAAAATAAAATTTAGAAAATTAGCACAAGGAATACTAAGTTATTATACGGGATCACCAAAGTGCCCACTTAGGAAATAGTAGTCAAATTAGACCTTGGGGGGAAATGGTAACAGATCAGTCCAGGTTGAGATTATCAGTAGTCACAAAGCTCTGGACACTTTATATGAAGGGAAGAGCAACTAGTGAGCAGTAGCTAGACCTTCAAGAAGAATAAATTATAAGGTTAATGTGACAGCAGAGCACAAAGGGTTTTACATCAGGAAGAGGAGCATTTTTTTGTATTTTTGTATTTTTTTTCTCCTAAAGACAATGGGTAACCACTAAAGACTTTTAGAGCTGGTTATAGGTGATTCAAACTCTTTTGAAGATAAATTAGGTGGAAATCTGAAAGACTGAAAAGTAAGAAATTATAGATAAGGATACAGCTAGAAGGTTAAGAAAACCTAGAGCAAAAATTAGGCTAGAACAATGAGAGATATAAGAAGGTGACAGACATCAAGGGTATGGTAGAAAAAACAAAAAAACAAAACAAAACAAAACAAAAAAAACCTGATGGCTGGGAGAGAGGTGAAGTTAACCAAATCATTGGGAAGATGTTGGAGACATCGATCCAGATGAAAATAAAATAGACAACCTTACTTTGGACATTTCCCCAAATCAGCAGTGAATTGTTCCTGTAAAATATCAGTAGTTACAGGTTTAGGAGATTAAGAGATATGACTAGTGAAAAAGTTGCAATTCTGCTTCATATTCTCTAGGAAAAAAACAACAACATAGGTTTGGGATACATATATATGTGTTAAAACTGACAAAACCAAGACAATAATAAACACTAAATTGTTCAGAGTTGAAGCATAAAATTAGTTAGGGTATATAGAGAAGGCTCCTAATGTATTTGTAATATTCTATTTCTTAGGCTGGATTGTGTTTATGGATGTTTTGTTAATTTGTATACCATGTGTTATATATAGTAATATGTGTGTGTGTGTGTATACAGTTTTGCATAGTTGCAATAAATTGAATATTTAATATTTACAAAGTTCCCTTGAAAAAGCTTTGCAAAAATGTTACCAATTCATTTTTTTTTTACTTTGCCCCTAAAAACAGATACATAATTGCCCAGAAACCCACTTCAAGTGAGTTTTGATTAGATATAGACATTTCTGCCCTCAGAAAATTGTGACAGTTGGAATCCCTTCCTTCTTTGAAGGCATATCCAGTTTTGGGCAAAAGCCTTTATGCCCACCTCCAGGACACTGGTGTCAGCAGGTCCACTGCTTAGGGGGAAAAAAGAAAGAAAGAAATTTCAGAAACAGAATTGACAACCATTGTGTGTGTGTGTGTGTGTGTGTGTGTGTGTGTGTGTGTGTGTGTGTTTTCCATTTAGATTTATCTAAATGCCAACGAATTTATGTGCTTACCCCATTCCTCTTTCATCTAAGGCCTTTCTACTGTGATCATTTTTCTTCTCTGACCTATGCCTTTTAATGTTCCTTTAGTTTAGTGATAATCTGTTAGTGATAATCTGATATGTTGTCTGAAAATATATTTATTTAGCTTTTGTTTTGGATATTTTTTTCTAATCATGGTAAAATACACATAAAATTTATCATCTTGACCCTTTTTAAGTGTAAAATTCAGTAGTTTTAAGTACATTCACACTGTAAACCAATCTCCAGAACTCTTCATCCTGTAACTGAAACTTTATAGCCATTGAACAACAATTACCAACTCCTGGTCATTCTACTCCCCAAGTGTCCACCATTCTACTTCCTTTGTCTATGAATTTAAGTGCTCTAGGTGCCTCTTAGAAGTGGAATCACACAGTATTTGTCTATTTGTGAAGGGCTTATTTGACACAGCAATATGTCTGCTCCATATTGTAGCAAGTGTCAGAATTTATACATATATATTGGGTTTTGTTGTTATGGTGGTGGTAGTTGTTATTGTTGTTTTTACAGTAGCCATCCTAATGGGTGTGAGGTGGTTTCTAACTGTGATATTGATTTGTGTTTCCCCTATGATTAGTGATGTTGAACATCCTTTCATGTTCTTGTTGGCCGTTTCTGTACCTGCTTTGGAGAAATGTCTATTCCATCCCTTTGCCTGTTTTTAAGGAAAAATATTTTTGTTGTTGTTGAGATAAAGATATAAAGATAATTTTGTTGAGTACAAATTTTAAGTTGAGTTATTTTCTCTCAACCCTTTGCAGATATTAATCTACCATCTTTTACATTCTTTATAGCTATTAAGAATCTCTGTCTTTAACTAACTAGATGCTTTTAATGTTCTTTCTTTGTCTTCATGACAATGTTTTAATTTAGCCACCAAGAGTCTGTTGTGCCTCCTATGGGATCATGTCTTGCATCAGCCAAGGGAGGAGAAAACCCTCAAATATTATCTTTCACTATTTTCTCTAACCTAGTCTATTTCCTCTTTGGAAATTTTGACTGGATTTGCTAGACTACTCATTCTCCATCTCATTTAACCTTTTTGCTTCTCTGTGTTGCCCTGGCTAACTCCTACAATTTGCCTTGTAGTTTACTGGCTGAATTGTGTCTAAGCTGCTGGTTAATCCATTTAAAACATTGCTTCTTTTTAAATATTGTTTAAAAAATATTTAAGTGTCATTTTTGGTTCTCACTTATGTCTTTCAAGAGTATTTTTTATAATAAATTATTGACAGAGCACCTGGGTGGCGCAGTTGGTTGGGCACCTGACTCTTGATTCCTGCTTGGGTCATGATCTTATGGGTATGGGATCAAGCCCTTTATCAGGCTCCACACTCAGTAGGGAGTCTGCTTGAGATTCTCTCTCCCTCTGCCCCTCCCCCCACCCACATTCTCTCTCTCTAAAATAAATAATCTTTAAAGATAAATAAATAAATTACTGGCTTTGCTTATTATTTCAAAGCATATGCTTTCCTTTAAAATATTCCACTCATTTTTCTTTATCTTGCACAATAACATAAAAACATGTAGGCTTTGGAGGTTTAAATCTGTTGTTGATTTTTCTCTTAACTCTTGCTCTTATGTTTCATTTCTTTTTGTGTTTTATTTTTTTGTTCTAATCTACTATGAGAATGAACTCAATCTAGGGAAATTGTGAGGGCCTGGGTTGAGGAATTTTTTCTTACATAGAGGATTTGAATTTGCTTCTGCTAGAGGGAAGAGAGTCACTGTAAACTGGAAATCACTTGAATTTCATTATCCCCTACCAACCAGTGGTTATCTTGTTTATAAACTAGTAATTTCTTGCTTCAGTATAGACCTATGCTCAAAGTTTTTGTTTGTTTGTGTTTGGTTTGGGCTTGGTTTCGTTTTGTTGTGTTTTGTTTTCTGTACCAGAGAAAGAACAGAGAAAATAAGTTTTGTTTCTATTTTTAAATTATTCTCCTTTTTAAGCAGGCAAGGAGATTTTTTTTTTTTCCCATTCACCTATCAGTGATGATGTATACCCTTCTAATATACCTGGTATTGTTTTTGTTTAGCTCTCCTAGTATTTGTGCATTTAAAGACCAAACCCACTTGCACTAAGCAACTAATATTCCATGTACCTCTAGATTATCACTTGATTTGATTTCTCAGGTTTTTGTCTCTATGGCTGCACCAGACTCTGTATTCTCATTTGCCTTCCTTTATGGTTTTAGCTAACAAACAAGTCTATCTTAGCATGTAGAGACTTTCCTGTCTTGTGATCCTGATAAATCATTTAAAAGTTACAATTTATCATTTTTCAGAAAACATTATTGCAGTGAAGGACTTTTCAAAATATCTAATCTGTTTTGGCTCAAGAGGTAAGGGTCCCTCAATACAGAAAATTGAACTCTTTGAGAAATTTGCTCAGAAGTCTTTGACTTCCTTGAAAACAGGGGTTGAGTTAGAATTTATTATTTCAATGTTTTTATCAAGGAAAGAAAAATTTCACTAAACATATGGCAGTTTTCATCCCTCCCCACCCTTATGGTGAATTTACCAGGTGAGTCTAAAAAAAAAACAAAAAAAACAAAAACAAAAACAAATAAACAATGTAGGTATTAAGAATGGTCAAAAAAGACAAAAGTTTTATTTTAGACTTAAAGTTGATAATTAAAAAATCTAATCTAGTGGGTAAAAAAAAGGTAAGGATAAGAGCATGAGAATTAATATTGGGTGAGTATGTATTTTGATATGTATTTACTCTTGAGAATGAACTTGAGGACCTTATCTGATAGTTCTAACTCAGCTCAGATAGCCTTAAAATTATAGATTGTACATGTCATGAATTTTTTCATCAGTTCATTAAAAATATTTATGTTGGGCGCCTGGGTGGTTCAGTTGGTTAAGCAACTGCCTTCGGCTCAGGTCATGGTCCTGGAGTCCCAGGATCGAGTCCCACATCAGGCTCCCTGCTCGGTGGGGAGTCTGCTTCTCCCTCTGACCTTCCTCCCTCTCATGCTCTATGTCTCTCATTCTCTGTCTCACAAATAAATAAAAAAAATAGAAAATAAAAAATAAAAATAAATAAATAAATAAAAATATTTATGTTGAAAACAGTGTTGTATACATTTGGGAAGGGAGGTATAAAGATATATTAGCAAGGAACCTACCCTCAAGAAGTATTTGTGAGAGTAGTAATATGTCAACAAATAACTATCACATTAAGTACAAAGGAACTGACCAGATACAGTCCTATTAGAGACAAACTTTCTGGCTGGAATATATAAGAGAATTGATTAGGTTTTTGTTGTTTGAAGGGTGATGTTGCCAATCAGCTTGCTTATTTTTGTGTGAGATTCAGGTAAGTGGACATGTGATAAGATATGGAGGTACGGGTAATTCCCTGTAGCTTAGAAAGGTCAGGACAAGTCTGGAGATCTGACAACAACATCAGTATGACTGAAGTGTGAGGTAGCTGGTTAAAAATAGTGAGAAATAAAGTTGGAAAGGTAGTTATATTCAGATTATATAGAAAACCAGGCTAAGGAATTTAGACATCACTTTCTGAGTGATTGGAAACTATTAAATATCTTTGGGACAAACAAAGGTCATGATGCAGAGCTCTCTAGTCAGAAAAATAACCTGGCTGCAACTAAATCATTTGGTTGGATGAGGAAAAAGACTGGATGCTATTGCAGTGTTAAAGACAGAAATAGATTTGAAAGAGCATGAACCATAGAATTGACAAGGACTAAATAGGTATTAATAGCTTACATTTGGCTATGCTTCTCAATTTAGGAGTGCAATGTATTCTCTAGACCATGTGATTAGGAGTCAATCAGAAATAAATAAAAGGATTTTGAGCAGCGGAAACAGCCAAAAACAAAAACCAAAAACTTTGAATAACATGTATTTTTGAGGAAATAAAAACACATTGTGTTATTTTTGCCAATACCAAGCAATCCAGGGTAAAAATGCAGAAAGCATTAAGTCCTTGGATTGGCAAAATACCCCTCAATCCGGCATTAAAGTGCTTCAATACACATCATCTAATGTAATATTCACAGCAATCCTATGTATTATCTGTAATTAGCCTCATTTTCCTGATAAGAATAGAGGCTGAAATTTAAGTGACTTGGTTAAAGACAAAAAATAGGCACCCAACCTAGACCATGAAACCAGATCTTCTCATTATAAATGTAAGACTGTCTTGAAGCAACCAATTAAGTCCAGAGGGTAAAGGAACAGGAGGAGTAAATATCGTGGGTGAGGCAAATAAATAAGTCTCAGCATGGCAGGTTTAGCTTTACAGAGGTATTGTATTATTTTTTCTCAAGAAAAGGGATCTGGATGAAGATAACTGAAAATAAAAAGAAATTTTGACCATTCGGTTGAGAAATAAAGCTCACATTTAAGATTAGCCAACTTACCAGTAAATTAATGATGAAAGGTAAATTGCAGAGCAGAAGATGTTGTTAAGAAGAGAATTGAAACAAGGAGAATATCTCCTAAGAGTGCTGTGACTAAAAGTTACTTAGAAATAATAAGACGATTTTTGAGCAGAAAGTAGGCTCTGTCAAGATTGGAGGACAGAAACATGTGGTAGACCACCATGCCAATATTACTGTTACAAGAGACCCAGAACTGCCAGGTCTCTTTGTCTTATTTTGGTCTTTTAAATTTTAAAATAATTAGCAAATTTTACAAATCTGGTGTTTTCACCTTCACATGAAAATCTAGCTTTGTGGCATCTTTTAAAAATGATAAAAATGGAAGACCTAGCCATTTGAAGAGCTAAGCAACAGCTGCTCTGTGATTCTGGAAGCATGTGGGTTGGAACCACTGCCTTGGAGCAGGGCCTGGGAGCTAGTTAGAACTTGCAGAATGTCTGAATGACTGAATCAGAGTCTTCCTTTTTTACAATCTCCAGAGGTCTTGGAAGTTTGAGTAACACTGGTCTAAAGAGCTCTAGAGATTCAGTATGCTTGCAAGTAACAAAATTTTGTGTAATAAAGACAAAACCAAATTAGACTATTCAAGTGCCACCGATTGGGCACTACACTGGCCTACTTTATAGGTTAATATGTTAAAAAGATTTTCCAGTAAATATGTTAAAAAGATTTTCTAGGATCCATCATTTTATATACTTGATTTTAATGTTTCTTTAATTAAAACGTACAATTGCATTTAAGCCTAAATTCTATCGTTTTTTAAAGATGCCTAATTAAATAATCAAGGAATAACAACCCAAATATTCATATCGGCTGTAATGAATCGAAACTTAATTAGATTTCAGTAATTTCTGGAGAATCCGTGTTGGAGGAATATTAAAAGGATTTTGTTTCTTTGCTCATATCTCAGTCAATTTCTGTTAATTATCTATTTTGAAAGATGTTCAACTCTGGTGATTGTTTTAGGAAAGTTTAATTGTTCTATTTCATTTCAGGAACAAATTGGCACTTTAAAACACAAAATAGCCCATTTGTTGATGGCCCACAAGTACTTTTTCCTAACCAGAAAGATGTGCTACCAACTGGAGAAGCTTTTACTCTAATTTGAATTTTGGTCACCTTGGCCCATAAGACTGCTGCCTGTGTCTGCTGCTAAGTGTTTACTAGTGAATCATTGAGTGTTAGTGTAATTTCAATGCTAATTGTTGCTTCAGGTTTTCAAATGGCTCAGCAGTAAGACATTAATGATTATTCATGCCTTAAGAAGGGCTGATAAGGGAATGAGATTACAATCTTGTACAATTTTAGCTAACAAATTGAAGGGTAAATTAAATTTTCCCTGAGACAGAAAATAACTTACTTGGAAAGTCAAAAAAAATGAGAAACTTCATTCACTTTTAATTGTCTCTTTCCTGTTTTACAGATATTCAGAGTATCAGAGGGCTAGCAGTGGATTGGGTCTCACGTAATTTATATTGGGTTAGCTCCGAATTTGATGAAACACAAATTAATGTGGCACGACTAGATGGCTCTTTGAAAACCTCAATTATCCATGGAATCGATAAGCCACAGTGTCTTGCAGCTCACCCAGTCAGGGGGTAAAGTATGATTATTTTTTGTAAAGTTTTTCAAAAATCTCACACATTTTTGCCCTGATTCTATATAAAAACTTTGTTTAATTCAGAGGAATTAACATATCAGCTATACCAGTCAATAAAAGTGAATATGGAAATTGTAAAAGAGATCCCTGGTTAGAGATTTCTGTTCTCTGCATAAAACCAGATTTTTATACGTTATTGCAAGAATTTATTAATTTGTTTCTAAGGAGTAACAGTTCAGAATAAAAAAGAAGAAAAAAAGGAGATGCAGGGAAAAGTGACTGATTTTATTTCAAACACCAGTTGTTAATAACATATTTACTGTGTGCTGATGTTATTGTCACTGCTAAGTAAATCAGTTTTCTCCCACCTTCTGGCTAATCATCATGTACCATGTAGAGAGCTTGTGTAGGGTTAAAATACTTTCTCCGCAGTGCTTTCAATGGGAATGACTGAAATGATTTTGTTTAATTCTTTGGTATCTGGTTTCTCTAAACTGGGAGGATTCACTCTGGTTGAATTACTTTAAATAGAAATAATTTACGATAGTCATAGGTAAATATTTCAGTTGTGAATGTAGGAGGAAAAAGGAAGTGAGATGATTGTCCTTCAATGACAGGAAAAAGCAAGAGTGGTGCTTTCTTCTCAGGCAAACATGTACATTACCGTCATCAGCAAGTGTCTCAACAATTCGGCATCTTCTTAAAAAGAATTAATCTTAAACCAAGAATTTACTTTGACATTAACTTTATTCCTCAGTGTATGTTTCTAGTTAACAAGTAGGTCTATCTCTAATATTTTTAATCTATATCTCTTAAATTAAGGAAACTCTACTGGACAGATGGAAACACAATAAACATGGCAAACATGGATGGCAGTAACAGCAAGATTCTCTTTCAGAATCAAAAGGAACCAGTTGGTAAGTTTTTTTTTCTTTTTTAATAATCACTGCAGTTTTTAATATGACAAACCTATACAATGTATCTTTGATCTAGAACCTAAAAGAAAGTATTACAGGTTAGTAACATAAATTCAATCAGGAATTCCTCAATTTCATTGAATCCACTGGGTCTATGTTGTTAGTAAGGAGGAAAGTTTTGTGGACAAGAAGATAAATTCTTTTGATATGAGAACTTTTATAAGTGTCTTTAGTACTGAAGTCACTTAAAACTTGATGTAATTAATAAATATCTTACTTTCAGTGGTGAATACCTGATACATTGTTACGGTGGCAATATAATGTATTAAAACTTCCCCTGATCATTGTTGTGTTATTATTAATAGTTATAATGGTTTAAGTATTTAGTATTTAGTTTTCAGCCGTTTTTATTCACTATGCAGTAGGTTTATTCGGTTTGTTATTCTACCCTTGGTAACCATTATAAATCATTAGCTAAAACTCCATCACGCTAAAAGAAAGCTCTGATGTATATACATAAAACATTTTTTAAAATTTTAACTACAAAAATTCTTTTAGAGGTTAATATGTTATATATTTTGCACAGATATCTTTACATTATTATATTACCTATATATTTTTTTTCAAATTCTAAATACTCTTTCCTATTTTCTTATATTTCTTTAAGAGGCAGGAATAATCACACTGCCTTTTTGTCATCTCAGGTATCTTTAAAAAAAAATCCAATAACGAACCTAGATTTTGATAAATATTAAATGCAAATGATGGAATATACAAAAGAAAATCGTAATTTTGCTTTGAATTGAACACAATATATTTTTAATTCTGGGTGTAAAATCAATTCACCATGAAGCTTTTCAGCAATTATTTTTAGATGTAGTAATATCCTTATTTGAAGTAGCTCATTTTTACTAGTGATGATTTAGTAAAGGTGTACTATCACCAAGATTTACAATAAATAATTCCTACATGTAGTCTATAGAATAAACCTCTGTTAGAAAATGATAATATTAGCAACTTTTTCTTTGGATTGGCTGTTCTAAGATTTGATACACAATTGGAATTCAAGGTAGTGTTAGAAATTAAAAGCAAATTGAAATGCTAATACTTCTGTGTGGAAAATGATAGGACAAAAGAAACAAGGGCCTTAACAAGATTAGGACCCATACAAAAGACTCAATTTGGACTCAAGCAATTCAGTGTGTGCTTATCTAGAATTGTTCAGAATATTTAATATGGAAAAGTGAGTATGATGAAAATAGTATGAGCAAATAAAGTCCTTATACTGTAATGTGAGAGCCACAGGTTACACCAAAATGTTAATTATATGCTTGTTTCTATAATGGGAAAACTTTATCTTCGTTAATACTAAATATCCATTCCCCTATTCAAAATAAATTTTAAAAAATCTAACAGCTTATATAAAGAACATTTATAAGAAAAATAGTATTAATGTTTACACTTTGTAGTTTGGCCCTCAAGGTGATGTGCACCAAGTGATATTTTTAACTGTATAAGGGTGAGGATTCCATTACATTCCATTCAGTAGCAAATAGTACATGTCTACATCATGTCAGTTATTGTTATATTTGGAAATCACTTTAAAATCAATTCAAAATGATACTTTTTAATTTTAATTTGTGCAAGATACACCATTTTAACCAAAATAACCCAAAACCTCATTGCAAACTATGCCTTAAATCAGCATTAATGAATATGGCTTGCAAGTCATTCATTCATTCAATAAACAGATTTTTAGTGAGTATCACATTTTGTACTAGGCCTAGGCCTATTGATAAAATTTGACACTGGCCTTAAGGGACACAAGAACCTAAATCATTTTAGATTCCATAAGTAAATTTAACTCAGTGACCTTCAGCAATTTAGTGTTAGCTTGGTAGTACTTGTTTTCCTCATCTGTAAAATCAAGACAAAATGTCTATTTTATAAAGTTCCCATGAGAATTGAATGAGGAAAATTTATTAAAGGAACGTCTGGCCTTTAATAATGGAACCTGTCAGGAGTAATAATGCAAGGTATATTGGGTCCAATAGGCTGGAATTTGAATGATTTGATTGTCTGCAGTAGGGAGTATAAATGAGTTCAGTGAAGAATAAACATACAATAGAATCCTTAGAAATCTTGCAGAAGAATATATGTACTAAGTGAGCCTCTGAGATGAACAAATTTGTATGCAAATGTGAGGATTTAACTTTATATTGTTTTGCTGCTAATGCTAAGAGGTAAACAAGTTTGAAGTAGCTAGATTCTACTCTCAGATCTTCCCAACATAGGCCCTGCGTAACTTACAAGTTCCTTCGGTAACTTTTTACTTTAGCTAACTAGTCATGTTAACCAGGTGCTAAAATTGATGGTCTCTGCAATGCTGAATAAGAGACTGTGTTGTCCATATATAAATGTAACAAATCATTTTCCCTTTTTATTTTTCTGGATCTCCAGATGTTCTGTGGCAAATCCTCACCCCAATGCATTCTACCACACTTCTGCCCACAGATATCTTTATTTTTGATGTACAGAGGAAGCAAGTGAGCAGGTGAAGTTATCTCCTGCCTCTATCTTCCTTCACTTCCCTACAATAAGCAGTATTTCTATTTTGGTATGTCATTCACATATCTGTTAACATTTGCCACATTTAACTGCCCACTCCAAATTAAGTGAATTAAATTGTTCAAGGTGTAAGGTTCAACAGGAAGAATGAACTTCAGGAACCTAGAAACTAAAGACAACTTAGTAATTTCACATTCACATAAAACATTCCTCTTGCTGTGTTTGAGGGACAATATGGTTGGGAAAAAAGTTGTTTTAGGAACCAAAAAATAGGGATTTGAATCTCTGCTTTGATACTTATATTAATTCTGCGACTTTAAACATTCTTCTTTCCTTTTCAAAGGCTCAGTTTTATTATCTATAAGGTAGAGATAATAATGTCTACCTTTTGGAGTTATTTTTAGAATTAAAGGCACATATGCAATATCTTATGTTCCAGCAACTTCATACTTATATACTCTGAAGAATATATACTCTAATATATACATATATACTCTAAAGAATATGTACACTCTCAAGAACATATCCTTGACACAAGTACAAGGATATTCAATGTATCACTGTTTATAATAACAAAAAATTTAGGAAGAACCTAAATCTTCATCAAAAGAGGAAAGAGTAAATAAATGCCTCATGTTTATGTGCTAAAATACAAGTATGTTTATGTATATATGTATACAAAAAGACATAAATAGATCTCAGAAGCATTGAGTGAGAAAAGTAATTAGAGTGATATTATGATAGGATACCACTTATGTAAGTTCAAAATGAAACATACAACATTAATATATATTGCTCCTGGATGAATATATTTATAAAGTAAATGGAAAAAGGGAAACTGGAAATATGCATACCAATTTTATAATAGCAGTTCTCTTTGGGAAGAAACAATAATGACATTCATAAGAAAATTTCATCTTTACCAAAAGGGACATTATTGTATTAGTAAAATGTATTTCATATTTCATAAAAAGACTCAAATTAAATAGAGTAAAATATTAATATTGTTCAGTTCTGGGTAGTGAATATATGAGTGTTTATTAATTTCTTCTCTTCTTTATGTTAAATACTGGGTTTTCAAAATATCCCTAAAACAACCTGCTGTTTAGACAAAGCTGCGTTTTTTACTTCCCACGCTGAGGAAGAACTTTAAGTCATCAATGTTTTCGCAGTTTCTCAGAAAAGAAAAAGCAACATTGAAATAGTAATTGAGATTTGGGAATCTGGTGTAGGGTAGGTGTTTCAGTTGGAGGCATGGTTAGGATCATTGAGTAAACATCATTATATAATTCTGGATTAGTAGATACAGAAAGATTTTGAGGGAACATGGGTCAGAGTCCTGATGTACAAAGTGTCATTTGTTGCTTTTTTGCTAAAGAGTTGATGGGCTATCCAGGAAGTTCCTGAAATTTGCAGGAATATTATCTTCAACCCAACTTACTAGACAGAAGTTTCTTAGAATAGTAAGTTATGACATTAGAGACAGTGGATAGTAGAGCCACATTAATGTAGGCAATCAGGTGTGTTTTGGGTTTTCTCATCTATAAAATTAAGCCTTTGTTTCATAGATTCTTTTTGGCTTTTCTTTTTACTCATGTAAAATATAATAAAAGCATCATTTGTGAAGAATTGTGTACACTCATGTATTCTTCACTAGATGGCTCTAAAAAATGATCCACATAGGAGAATGGGAGACAGTTGTGTGTCTTTCAGGATTTCATGAGAAATAGAACCAGTAGTGTGTATGAATAGATAGATAGATAGATGATAGATAGATGATAGATAGAGAGACAGAGAGAGAGAGAGATATATAGTCATATAGATATAGATATATAAAAAGATTTATTACAAGGGTTTGTGGAATTAGATTGTGGGGTTTAGCTAGGCAAATCTGAAATCCTCTGGCAGGATAGAAAGTCTCAGGCAGCAGCTTAAACTGTAGACCTTGGCTACAATTTCTTCTTCTTCATAGAAACCTTAGTTTTAGGTTTCTTATGTCTTAGTCTTAGGTTTCTCTAAAGTCTTATGGCCTTTCAACTAACTGGATCAAACCCACCTAGATTTTTTAGCACAATATCCTTAACTTAAAATCAACTGACTGCAAATAGTCACCACATCTGCAAATACCATCACAGCAAAATCTAGATTAGTGGGGATGATAGCCAAGCCGGTTGATACATTAAATGAACATCACAACTTTTAAACACAAACTTTCCTATATTTTACCCACTGATCTATATGCCTGCAAATATAGCAATTGTGTATATTGACCCAAACATAAATTTCCATAAATATTTACATAAAATCTAGTAAAAGCTCTATTAAGCAGAAACAGTAAGTGAACAAAATTTAGCTGGCATTAATTAGCCATGCTTTCTGAATGGAGCCTGGGCAAATGACTTTATTGTACTGAACTTAACATGTTTGATATAGATTATTATATAAAGGATGATAATGTGTCCTTTTTAACCTAGGAGGAGAAAAAGAAACAATGCTTAAGAATGTTTCAGAAGTAGGGTGCCTGGGTGGCTCAGTTGGTTGAGCAACTGCCTTCGGCTCAGGTCATGATCCTGGAGTCCTGGGATCGAGTCCCACATCGGGGGTCCCTGCTCAGCAGGGAGTCTGCTTCTCCCTCTGACCCTCTTCCCTCTCGTGCTCTCCATCTCTCATTCTCTCTCTCTCAAATAAAATCTTAAAAAAAAAGAATGTTTCAGAAGTAGCCACAACTAAATTAAGAAAGAAAGAAGAAAGAAAGAAAGAAAGAAAGAAAGAAAGAAAGAAAGAAAGAAAGAAAGAAAGAAAGAAAGAAAGAAAGAAAGAAAGAAAGAAAGAAAGAAAGAAAAGAAAGAAAGAAAAACATCTCTACAATAACCCTTCTTTCTTAAATCCAAATCCATGTATGGATTGGCTAATGTTAATGTGTTATGCTAAGCATTGTGGATGACACAAAGATGACTTTTTATGTAATACTTGCTTTGTAGCAATGACATACTAATGAGAAAGAGAGTCAGAAACATGTGGTAAGGATTCACGTGTTGGTTTGTATGTATGCGGGCCTTTAGAAGAAAATTGAAAAAAAAAATGTGTTCCTACAGAGTGCCAGTTACTGAGAAACAAGGCAAAAAGGGGAGATATGGACCCTTTCCTCATAGAGTTTACCACCTAAAAGGACTTGTAGTATGACTCAAAGTTATCCACTCCAGCCATGTTTTCCTTCTTTGCTTCTCTCAAGTTGTCAGACTTTCCCCTAACAATATATTTTAACAAGGCATTCCTTTTCCCAGAAATGTCTCCCATCTCAGTTGTCTGCCTATCTGCCAGATTTCAAATCAAATATTATCTCTTCAAAGAAGCTTTCCCTGACCTCCCTTGACAAGGCTGAAGTCTCTTAAAATAGACACCTTTAGCACCGTTGCACCTTATAGCTCCTGTCATTATTTTAGACTTCCATTTGTTTGTTGAATATTTGAATAACTACTGCTTACCAACTAGAAAGGAAACTACAAAGTTAGAGACGATATATGTTTTATTTACCATTGTGTCCTTAACTCATAGGTCAGTGCTGACATTTAAATAGATCTTCAACAAATATTTGCTGAATGAGGTGACCACTGTTTCTTATCCAATAGCAACAGGATCTTACATGATTGAATAATTCCAAGATTTATTTATATATCATAGTTGAGTAAGATTGCTTTGTGAAACAATTGCATATTAAGTGATCTGAGTGTTGTCCATGTTGGAAATATTTGTATTTATGCCAAAATTTTCTCTAAGTATGGAGTGTAAGAATTATGTCCACAGGATTGCTTATAAATAAAAGCATGGCTAGCTAGAGAGGAAAAATTAGAAATATTTCATTTCCAAATTTGCTTTTTCACATGTTCCTCTTGCTCTTTCTCCTCCCTCTTCTGTCTAACCCTGTGGCCATTTAGCTCTCCTTAGCACCTCAGAGATTTCTCATAGAAAGACAGAATAGGACAAAAATAGCCTTGATCAAGTTAGTGTAAAGATAAAACTAACTTCTTTGTACAGTAATGCCTTATTCATTCTGATCGTTATTGTAATTTTTGATCTATCCCAATAGGCTAGAGAGACTACTATCTATAAATTAACTATAAAAAATATCATTGTGAATCAGTTTACAGCGGGAAAGTCCTATCTATATTCAGTCACTTCAGATTCTTTATTTGGGAGGGATGGAGGCCAGGTAAGATGATGTGGGTTTCAAGCCATTATGAGCATTGATTAAAATAGGTTAAAGACTGGGGGTGCCTGGGTGGCTCAGTCTGTTAAATGTCTGCCTTCGGCTCAGGTCATGATCCCAGGGTCCTGGGTTAGGGCCCCACATCAGGCTCCCTGCTTAGCTATTAGTTATTCAATAACATATTGTTTACTACTTTACACAAAATCTGAAGCATTCCAGATTATTGTTTTCTTTTTTAAAAATTATTATTTTTGCTATTGTTTACTTATTTTTTCTCCTCTGGAGAGTTTAGAGCTGTGACGCAAGTAAGCGGACTATTTGTTTGTTCGTTTGTTTTATATATAAAATTGAATTGCTATTTAGTATAGCATTGTAGCTAAGGCCCTGGCTCTGGGGGTCCCAAAGAGACCAGGTTCAGCCACTCACTGCTGACAAAATCCAAAGGCAGAGAAAGGAGTGATGGTGACATCAGAAACAAGTTTATTTCAGTGAGGCCAACACTGGGAAGGCAGTGGACTCACGTGTCAAAGATTGCCCCCAGAATGATGAAAATACTTCCAAGTTTTTATAAGCAAAAGTGTGGGGGCAAAGGTGGTGGGCAAGTGCAGGTAGGCAGTAAAAGTCAAATGGATCATCATCTTGGAGTCAATCCGGGGAGGGGTCTTTCTGGCTCAGGGCAGTCCTTATTGCTTGAGGGGGTAGTTTTGGTTCCTGTCAAGAATGCTTTGCCCTCAAGGTTCCACCTGTGCCAAAAGTCAAGCTGGAAAGAAGAACCCAGCTAGAAAGTTGGAGGTCAAATGGAGGCATCCAAAGACCCCTTTCAACATGAAGGTAAAGTCTCATAAGGAAACATTTGATATAGAAGAATCTTTGAATTACTCCCAAGAATTGATGGCATTGTAATCCCACTTTATAAGATTCTCTTAGAGCTATTCCCCTGAATGAATTCTAAAATGGAATTTTCCAGTACCATGAGTGGACACATGAATGTGTATAAAAAATAAATACAAACCTATTTTTCTTGGTATACATGATTGCCATACCCATAAAATACATATACATAGGGATATTTATTACTTTGTTATTTACTTATCGAACTGCACTGATATTTTGCACTGCAGGAAATTATTGTAATTATTTTTTCATGATGAGTCTGTCTGGGCAATCTCTGGCTTAAACTCCTGCCCACTGCATTCTCTAAACCCTTTCTGTGAAGAAAATTAGGTGATTAGGAAAGGAGGGGCTACCGTTCAGTTGCTTTTCTCCTCAGGCATATTGATTATCAGATTATAAATTATTTTTTCCAGATGTAAGGAGAAAACACAATATTCTGTTTGGTGAAGCTGGGAAGTATCAACTCAAATCAATTATTATCTATCCTACTATATGGGACCTGTATTCTCATCATGAACCCCCACCTTTGTGTTTACTTGTCCTTAGCCTAGGATGTATGATACAGTAGAACCATCATCACTTTGGCAACAAAAATAACATAATTATAGTTACTACTTTTTAAACACGTAGAATATGTCAAGCACTTGTAAAATGTTTTGCATTAATTATCTCACATTAATCATTGCTGGAAGGGTTTCTTATCCTTCTTTTATAGATACAGAAAGTGAGGCTTATTGAAGAAAGTTGGTTGCCTGTGATGGATAGTGGAGTGGGATTCAAATCCAAGTTTTTTTGCTTCCAAAGCCATATTAAACCTTAACCATTATGCTATGCCCAGAGAAGTTGATTTCATATAGTAATTACCTGACCTCAAGCTCAGATCAGGGAATAAAACTGGTACTCTTTCAAGCATGGAAAGAAGAGGAAAAAAATTCAGTACCTGGGTACTCCTGAGAAATGCAGGCCCGATTAAGACACAGCAGTCAGCTTTTCTAAGCAGCTAGGGAACACAAGAAGCAATTTCGCCTCTGTGCCAATTGTGCCTCGCTATTAATTATTTCCGAATCTTTAAATGCTACTTTTAAACAGAAATGTCCCTGATATACTAGTCTTTCTAATTTGTGAAATTGTTTTTATGTTGGAATTCACTGGATTTCCCTTGCTTGTTTGTTGTTAAATCCATACGTATGACATACTTGAAATAGAAGTGCATCATAATCTTATCAAAACACCCAACTTGGCATTTTAGGACTGTGTACCACTGAGACTAAGTAATTTGAGCCTTTAGGCAGTTTGGCTAAATAACTTTGTTTCTGTTAAATACAAATCAACATTCCAGTTACCCACTGTTGAATTAAATATTCTCAATTAAGATTTATTGCTCAGTATTGGATACATTAAGTGCTTAAAGCAGTTTGTGTAACAGAGGATTTTAATTTACTACCTAGAACCATTTCCATGTTTAAAATGTTTACATATTATGAATTTTATCCCTTAAGCCTCATATAAAGCAACTTGGCTTGTCAATCAACATTATCCTTCATGGCTTATTCTTAAGAATCTAGTGTACTATGTATTTTATTTTCTTAATATTTTCCCTTCATTTTCATTGTAATCCCAACCAAAAGTCATTCGTTTACTCTCAACCTTCAAGGGCACCTTTTTGAAACCTACCAAACTTTTTTTTAATTATTATTTAATCATTCCAACCCATATGCTGTATAATGTGAATTTTGAAATCTATTAATGGATAACATTCATAAACACTTTTTATCACATCAAAAGAATTCAAGGGACCTCACTTTTTAAAAATAAGGTTAAAACAAATTTCTGTATATATTTTCTTGCTTGATATTTGCAGTTATATTATTTAAATATACTTATTACTCAGCACAGTCACTTTTATTATGTATGGAATATAATCAGTGTATAAAGTCATGCTCCCCAAAAGAAATGTTAAGGACTTAGAGCTTACAAAAAAGGCCAGAGGAATTAACAAAATTACACATCGATATACACACAAATAATTTAAATTTATTATATTTTTTTATCTGATCATTTGTTTACTCATTCTTTCAAATGTGATCAAGTGTAAAAAAAAAAAAGAAAGTTATTAAAAAAAGGTTATGAAGTGTATAGTAGGTGACAGAACCTGAAAATAAAACCTGGGATACATTATCAAGAAGGTCATAGTCCAGTGAAGTAAAAAGACAGAAATAATTACAAATCATTTGATGCGGTATCATTCATGTGTACTATTTCCAGCCACCATAAAGGTAACAAGTAGATACTGTGGAAATAGAGGAGACAACTAATGTTGTGTAAGCAAGAAAAATAGAGGAAATTGTAGTACCCAAATTGGTAATATTTGAAAGTTCAACTGGATCTTGAAGAAACAATATACTTTTGTTTTTAAGGCAGGGACAGAAGAGAAGGGGCTTACCTTATTCTTAGTAGAAAGGAAAATAAGCATAAAAGGCACAAACGTGATATGTCTAGAAAACTCAGAATTCTTCTGTGTGTCTAGGGAAAAAAATCGAACACAAGGGGATGTTTAGGATTATATTGACAAAACTCTAATTTTAAAATATTCAAATGACACAATCCAGTGCTTTTAAAAATATTTTGTTCTATTTTCCTATCAAGTTATAAAATATAGTTTTGGAGAATTATAAAACTATAGGTCTTAAACCTTTTTACATGATCTTTTAGAACAAAACACTCCTCAAGAAAAGCCAGTCACTGAGTCTGATCTTGCCTCCAATTTTGCATGTGTTATTTTCACAAGTCACATAACTTTTGCCAATCATCAAGATCTTGAAATATGGGATAAATTGAGATAAAAATGATTAATGCAAGGGAGGATGAGGCAGATGCTGAAATCTTAGCTCAATGAGATGAGCAACAAAGAACTAATTAACTCAGTTCTGTAACTCTATTTGTTTGTCAGTGACTTCTTAAAGCAGAATGAATGAAGAGGGATGATTTCAAAGAAAGAATTTAGATCTGGTTAAGATAATCGTATAGACACTTGCAGTGGAGGAAAACAACAGCAACAACACCCCTCTTTTTTTTTTTTTTCCTTTCTCTGGCTAAGGACCTGGAAATTAGATTGACAAATGACAAACTATCCAGAGAAAAACAGTTTATTAACAAGAGTAACACACACATACGCAGGGAAACTCACTGATCAATAACTCAAAGGAGTGGTTAGAATTTGGGCTTACATAGCATCTTAACAAAGAACAGCAAACTTGTAGAATAATGACAAAACAAAATAATGACAAAACAATAATGACAAAACAAAGGAAAAGGGTGTTAAACTTACAAGGGAGGCAAACTATGGGAAGGCAAATATCTGAGGGAAACGAATGGAAGATAAGGGTTGTGTTAGTAAGGTTTATCATGTAGATTCTTCTCAGTGCCATCCCTGGGCTGGTAAGAGTCTAGACTGGTCTCTAGTGATTAAGTGGATAGGGCTGCTTTTAGCAAAACAGGAGGGCAAAGAGCTTTTGTTTTTTGTCTGCTATTTCTCACTTGTCTTGAAATCAAAATAATTCTTAAGCCAAAGTGGCATATTTTGGAGTGGCATATTCTGATCCTTTACATACTCAACTTTTTATTGAATAATATGCTCTTTTTAAATTAAAAATTTTATTGAGATAGTTTTAGATTCACATGAAATTATAAAAAATAAGAAGGAGAGTTTCCATATATACTTTATCTAATTTTCCCCCATTGGAACGTTATGTAAAATGAAATATTACAACCCAGATCCCGACCTTCATGAAATCCATTAATATTATTCAGATTTCATGTTTTACTTGTATTTATTTGTGTCTTTAATTTTAGATCTAATTTTATCACATGCGCATCCTATATCTAAAACCACAGTCAAGATACTGAATACAATGAATGAAGTTCTTATGGATAAGTGGAAAAACAAAAGAATAAAAGAATAAAAAAAGATACCGAATAATTGCAACACCACAGGGGTCCTTCCTACTGCCCTTTTATGACCATACTTTCTCTCTCCTGCCTACCACCTCCTTCCCCTTTCCTCCCCCATCTGTCTTCCATTTCTAATATTTTCTGTTTTTAAAATGTTATATAATGCAGTCATACAGTATGTAACCTTATGGATTGGCTGTTTTCAACTCAGCTTATATCTTGGAGAGTCATTGAAATTGAATCTCTCAGTACTTTTCTTCTTTTTCTTGCTGAGCAGGAGGCCATGATATGTCAATACCACAATTTATTTAAGCATTCTCCTCTTGCAGGTGATGGGGTGATTCTAATTTTTGACTACTACAAATAAAGCTACTATAAACATTCATGTACAAGTTTTTGTGTGAACATAAGTTTTTATTTCCTTGGAATAAATTCCCAGGAGCGCAGTTGCTGGGTCCTATGGAATAGTATGCTTAGTTTTATAAGAAACTGCCCAGCTGTTTTCCAGAAGGGCTGTGTCATTTTTCGTTCCCACCAACAATGTATTAATAATCCAGTTTTTCTCTGCATCCTTGTCAGCATTTAGTGTTGTCACTATTTTTATTTTAGGCATTCTTATAGGTGTGTAGTGATGTCATTGTCACTTTAATTTGCATTTTCTTTTCATGTTGAACATCTTTTTCACGTGCTTAATTGTCATTTGTATATCTTCTTCTGTGAGAAGTCTGTTCATTTCTTTTGCCCATTTTTTTAAATTGGATTTTTTTAACTGTTGAGTTTTGAGTGTAGTTTCGTTGATACTAGTCTTTCATTCATTTGTTGTGTGTTTTCAGTAGTCAGTTTCTACAACTATCACAATCCTAGAAGCAGAAGGAGTTGTGTTCTATTGTCTGATATGTGGATTGCAAGTATTTTCTCCCAGACTGAAGCATGTCTTTTATTGGGCCTCACAGAACAAACGGTTCTAATTTTGAAGTACCTGCATAATTGAGAGATACTATAATAACAAATGAAATGCACAATCTGAATACACCTCACATTAAGTTATCTCAAAACTATCAGTTGTGGGGTTTACCAAAGAGATGGTTGCAAATTTTAGACTAGGATTTTAGCTTTAAAAGGAAACACAAGAACTTGTAGTACTAAAGAAATAGCTAGTTTTTAGTGAGTGCTTTCTATGTGCTAGACACTATTATATTATTATTACAATTTCATAATGGTGAAGTGAGGGTATAGCAAGGTGGAGGCTGACTAGTCTTTTGTAGATGAACCCAGAAATGAATAGACAAGCTGATTGAAAGGTGGTACCTAATATTTATCTTTACCTCAGAGAGAAGCAAAGGATGAAGCACAAAGAGTGCTCAGGTTTCCTCAGCCTATTTATTCCTGCACTTACAAAATCTAAGCATTCTTAAGAGATATTTTTTGAGATAGCTTGATAGCGAATAGGCAATTAACCCCACTCTACTTCCTCATGGAACAACCATGCTCCTTTGGAGCTAAAAATTCAGTGTTTCAGAAACAGTTTTGCATCCCAGAAAAATCATGCCTCTCCTGGTGAACTCTGCAAAGATTTCCATTTTTGGAGTATCTAGGATATTATAATTCTTCCACAGGTATAGTGCAGGATGCAATGTTATGATATTTCTTCACCTACTGTGTATTTTCAATAGTCCGTTTCTACAACTATCACAATCCTAGATGCAGAAGGAGTTGTATTCTATTGTCTGAAGATAATGCTACAAGAAGAATATTTAGAAAACGTCATTTTTTTTTATACATGTCTAGAGGCTTTAAAGGTTATCTATGTTTTAATATCCATAGTATGCCTTCTTTCCCATCTATATCTTTAGTGTTCCTCTGCCTCCAAAGAGATCTCCTCATAATACACTTCCCAGCAATACTTAAAAGGCCTCATTAATACTTAAAAGGCCTCATTAAACTTATTACATATTCAAATTTGACGGTTTATAAAAAAATATACAATTTTTAAAAGGAATTTCTTAATGTTTATATTCTAAAATCACTTGAAGGGATTTTTTTTTTTTTTTAATACTGATTCTTGGGACCAACTCAAACCAATTCAGTTAGAATTTCTGGGAGTGAAGCCCAGGAAACAGTATTTTTAATAGTTTTCCAGATAATTGTAATGCATAGCCAGGGATGAAAAATTTGAAATGAAATTTGGTGTCAGAAAAATATTAGGAAATTACCATGTCTAGAAAGCATTAATTTTAAAAATTCCTTGATTCTATATATTTACATTTTTGCTTTAATTCCATATTGTATAGTACATTGATTTAATTTTGAGTCTTTTAAAAGAGAAGTGAGACACATGAGGTGAACTTCCCAGTATTTTTTTAATCTTTAAAAGTTTTTTAAAATACTTTATTCATTTATTTGAGAGAGAGAGAGAGAAAGAGAGCACACAGAGGGAGAGACAGAGAGGGAGAAGCAGACTCCCCACTGAGCAGAGAGCCAGACATGGTGCTCCATCCCAGGCCATTGAGATCAAGACCTGAGCTAAAGGCAGATGCTTAACTTACTGGGCCACCCAGGCACCCCTGAACTTCCCAATCTTAATTGCAACAAATTTAAAACTCAACAGACTTAATTTTTTTTAGTAATATATGAAAATATAGTTAGACTTTTTCTAAAAAATATTATGTAGTTTTTTACATCAATATATTTCTAGTAGGAGAGCAATTACATAATTTGGGCAAATTACATTGTCTCAATTAAAAAATACACTAGGCTACTTAAGTCAAAATGTTAAAATAATACATTAAGGGAAATCTTTGGCTTAAAATAAAAAGGGTCAGAATGAAAGCATATGAATTAACTCTGCATTTTTACAATAATAGAAAAGATAGGTGAAAATGTAGATTTTTCTCTTCATAAAAGCTTTTAAATTTAAATGATGACATTTCTTCTTTTGATATACCTGTTATATTATTCAATCTAGATTTCTTCTTTTGATTACCAAATCCAGATGATATTAAAAATAAATGTGTCTTATAGAAATAAGTCTATATTAATAGTGGTATATTCTGTAGAAAGAGCCAACAGTCCCTTTGAAGATGTTTTAATCTCAGTCACCCTCACCCGTTCTGAGGACCTTTTAGTGCAAACATAATCATATTTCTTTGCATAGGTTTTAGGACACTTTATAAACATGCTTGTATTTGATCTGTTTTCTCATGGCTATTGATTTAGCATTCTAAAATCACTGAGTAGTTTCAACTGCATCAAAACTATCAGTTTACTGCTTAATGATTCATCTTTTGAAATAGTGCAATAGAGACTTGATTCAGAAATTATTCCAATAAATGGACACCAATGAATTCTTCAATGTTATTAAGACCTAAGTGTATGAGAATAACAAAATAAAAAATCTTATGCTGTGAAAACATTTACATTACACTAAAGGCTTTAAAAATATGTACTTCTAAACATGCATATATCTGTGAATTTAAAACATATCACCAGTTTCTTGAATTCATAACAGGATTTTTTTTAAAGATTTTATTTATTTATTTGAGATAGAGAGTGAGAGAGAGAGAGCACATGAGAGGGGGGAGGGTCAGAGGGAGAAGCAGACTCCCCGCCGAGCAGGGAGCCTGATGTGGGACTCAATCCCGGGACTCCAGGACCATGACCTGAGCCGAAGGCAGTCACTCAACCAACTGAGCCAGCCAGGTGCCCCATAATAGGATTTTTAAAACATTTCCATTCAGGGCACGTGGGTGGCTCAGTCTGTTAATCATCTGCCTTCGGCTCCAGTCATGATCTCAGGGTTTTGGGGTGGAGCCCCACATTAGACTCTGCTCAGTGGGGAGTCTGTTTCTCCCTCTCCCTCTCCCCCGGCTCATGTTCTCTCTCTCTCAAATAAATAAATAAAATCTTAAAAAAATTTCAATTCTATTTTATAAACCCATGAATAAATATGCTCAAGAACATTCAGAGATTAAGCTAATACATTTAACAGAAAAGAAGATACATGTAGGTAGCTAAGTGACTTTTCACAAGAATATGTAGGCTAATATAGGAACTTAGTTATTTTTTTCCTGTGAATCTTAAAATGATTAATCCTAAACTATTTCATCCTAATATTGATGCAAACTTAAGCCATGCAAGTAGACCTATTGAATCATTGCACTTCTTCTCTTTTGTCATAGCTTCTGGGTATAGATAGTGTATTAAAAAATTATGTTGTGGAGATAATTCAACTTTAATTGGGAGAACTCCTGGAAGACAACTTACAATTTTCACAATGGGAATTAAATAACCCATTCATCCATTCAGTGTTTATAAATTTTCTTCTCTTCTCTAGGCATTACGCTCGGTACTGAAGATCAAAGCTCACTACCACCCTGCTTCTTTTCTTTAGGCACTCATAGTCCATGAACAAAAATGTAGAGTAGTAAACTCTGGGGAACTCTGACCCCAACACAGTAACTTCCCTGCCCTGTATGACTGCTTTACACAGCAGTGTTAGAGTCCAGAAATCACAGGGTGTTAGGTGGATGAGAAAGTGCTGACACTGTGGGTTAATCTGGAGTTGAGCACATTTGGTATTAACGCACCTTTTCCTTCAATAAAAGGGGTTGAGGAAACTTAGACAAATTTAATCCCTTAAGAAAGGCCGACTAGAATATTGATTTTAAAAATCAAGGTGAAGAAAATAATAGATTAGTCTATTGAAGCCAGGAGTGAGGTTAGTGGTGTAAATGCAATTCCTTTACAATTTCTGCAGATGGGTCACAAATATGACTCTTTAGGTTCTTTGCAGCCAAAGCAAAGAGAGAAATATGATCAGTTACAATTTTATATTTTCTACTATAGCTTTTTCTGGCACTGAGCCCTGAAAGAAATTTCTCCCATGGGTCCTTGTATAAAGAGGTCACTATGGGATATACTATTTCAGACACTATATACTGGGAAGTGTAACAGTGGTTTTCCTATGGCTACTTTTTATAGCATCCTTCATTTAACTCAAAGGCACAATGTCAGAGCTCAATTCACAAACAGATTAAGTGAGGGACAAAAATCCAGCAATCTAAAAATGCAGATAGCTCTCTGATGGTTTGGCTTGATTGAGAGATGAAATTTGGAATATCTAGAGGGATAGATAACTGCTTAGAAGGAATTCTTCATGAATGTATTAATTCACTTCTTGATAAAAATTTGACTACAAAATGTTTGGCATATATTTTGTACCATAAATCTCTAGTAAGATATTCTTCATTGCTGATTAAAGATAGAATTATGTGACTTAGATAGCCAACTAAGCTGAAGGGAAAATAAACCACATCTGAACAATAAGTGGTCTAAACCAAGATTTTTGCTAGAAAAAAATGCATGGAGGTGACTCAGGAAGTACCTACAGAATAACTGAACTTTCTCTTATAAAAAAAATTGAATGATGGATGACCTTCAATCTGAAAATATTACACCAAAGAATATGAATGTGATAATTTTTATTTGATTATTTTCTTAAAGCTAATCACTCACAGTAGTCATAAAAAAAAACCTGAAAACTTTATCCCTGAAATGTCTAACTTTATTTATTAGGTTTGTTCTGTACCTTTCAGACTTCGATTAGTAAAACATACCAATAAATCAATAAATAGCTGACATATTGTATAGACTTGTAGTATTATTTCTACTTGATTAAAACTGGTCTGATAAATTAATTCTGCTCCCTGGATTGGGACTATCTGTAGCTGTAAATATTTGGACTATATTTAACTCTTTCTCAATGCACTGGAACTCATGTGATTCTCTCCAAGTGTCTCCTTTCTTCCTTTTCTTTTTTTTATCTGTGTTAGTTTTTTGTTTATTTGTTTCTTTTTTTTTAAATAGGGAAGGGATTTTTTTCTTTTTCTTTGTTTTTTTTTTTTTTTTTTTGTGGTTTGCTTCCTTCATTCTCTGAGGAAGATTCCAGAACCAATTTATTGTACTGGATGCCTGAGTATATGTCCACATTGCTTTTCCACAAGTTATTGTGGGTCATAGAAGACCAACATGGAACCACAGAATTATTGTTATAATGTGGACCCTGAGCCTACTGAGCATGCCAGTAATTAAGTAGATGTGTACCAAGAATCCTCGGCAATCAAAATATACATATCCTGAGACCTTTGAAAACCACAAATACCACTGTAACATATGAAATTGTCCATAAAATTCAATAAAGCTAACCTACAGTGATATACTGTGACGTGGGGTTAATGATCTTAAGCCTTTGGCTTGATTCCCTTACTAGATAGTTAGTTTATCACCCCATGACAGATCCTAAATAAGCCCAACTCAATTCCATGCTTCAGTGACATTACAGTTTTTTTGAAATTCTACTTTTGTATTTCCTTGAAAATCACTGAAACCAACAACTTGAATCTATAACTGCCTAAAGTAAATTTTACTGAAAGTAAGGGGGAATTAAAAATTTCATCAATGATATTAGTTTCCCAAAAGAGTATTGTGCATTAAAATTTTCTGAGGCAAAGCTGCGTAATGAAGAGGGCAGGCAGTCAATTTGGAAATCGAAACTTTGTTAATATTTCTGTAAGGTCCACTTGCTAGCTATGGGCTCAAAAAGATTTCTTAACTATTCTAGATATTATTTTTCTTATTCATGAAATGAGACAGTCATTGCTGTCAGTGTCACAGATTGTTGTGATAATCAACAGAGATACTGCTTAAGTGCCTATAAAAGTATATTGTTCCACAGATAGTTAAAACAGTATATTTCCCTATTAGTCAGATCTTATTTTTAAAGACAAAAATCTAAGCTTGCAACTTATTTTTTCCCCTAGAATCTAGTGCTAGGTGAACATTACTATTTAAGTGGCTACTGTTATGTTTAAGTTGTATAATTTAATTACAGGTCTATCGATAGACTATGTGGAAAACAAGCTTTATTGGATCAGTTCGGGAAATGGAACCATAAATAGATGCAACCTGGATGGTGGTAATTTAGAAATAATAGAGTCAATGAAAGAAGAATTAACAAAAGCTACAGCCCTAACCATCATGGGTAAGTGTAATGGTTCTATAGCTAGGATGCTATGTATTGATTGGGGGTTGATTAATTATGACCTGTTAAAAGCTTAGAAAAGTTACTGCTCCATTAACACCAGAAGCATATTCAAATTATACATCTCTATGAGAGTTGTTTTTTGTTTTGTTTTGTTTTGTTTTGTTTTTTCCTTTTTTCTTTTTTAACCTTAGCAAACAGACTTGTAAGATCATCCAGATCAGGGACTTTGTGCAGTTTGCCATACAAACTTTACCATTATTGATTTTTGGCTGTGACTTGTATTATTTTACTATTATTTTCTTTGTTCTACTGCAGAGTTCTTAAGTGTAAGGGCCTTGTTTATTTGTCACAATAAAGTCAAATGTGGCTTTTCTCTGCTTATAAAGGATAGCTTGATCCACACAGATAATTCAAAAAACAAGGCCACAGGACCCATTGACCAAGAAATGAAATTATTCTCCCACAAATAATTCTTTCTTATTTTTAGGGATGAGTAGTCTTACTGATTTGAGCCTCATTTCCATTCTTTTGGTTCAGTCTGTGGGGAAAAAAAATTGCTAGATGAATAAGACAATTAAGAAGCTAACAGGGGGTATGGAACAAATAATTATCTTCTGTATTGATATTTGAAGTTGACTTTTGAAATATGAATTTTTATACAAAATAGTTTGAGTTTTAGAAAAGATGTTAAGAGGAGATACCATAAAGAAGCGCTTTTTGGTGAGGATGGCTGTGCCCTTCCTTAATGAATGGCTGACTCTAAACTGACATTCATGGTAGGTCGGAAGTATGAGGATTAGATCTTTCACATAGAATCTCAGTAGTTATGTTTGGTTACGGGAAATCAGAAAACTGATTTCATATTTGCAACTCTAAATATGAGGTATTCTGGATAGCATATGAGTGTGTGTGTGTGTGTGTGTGTGTGTGTGTGTGTACAATATATATAATTATATGTATATATATAAGTACTATATATATAACTATATATACTATTTATGAAAAACCAATGTGAATATATTTTTAAACATTTGTATAGGTAATAAATTAAGCCTTTTAAATTAATATTCTACAAACTTCACCTATCATTTCTCGAATTGAATGTTAATTATTTTTGGTTTTGTTTTCACTAGTGACTATTGATTAGGATATAAAGTTTAAAAGTAAATAGTTGTTAATTGAGAAAGATATGAAAATTTATTCTCTATTAAAAGAAGGGTTTTAATCACCTTTTATTTATTTTTTAAATTGTATCGATTTATTTGACAGAGAGAGAGAGCACAAATAGGCAGAGCGGCAGGCAGAGGGGGAGGGAGAAGCAGGCTTCCCGCTGAGCAGGGAGCCCGATGTGGGGCTCGATCCCAGGACCCTGGGATCATGACCTGAGCCCAAGGCAGATGCTTAACCGACTGAGCCACCCAGGCATCCCTAATCACCTTTTATTTCAATTAGACTTAAAATATCTGAGTAAAAGTGAATACGGTTTAGATATTGGAAATTATTATTTAAAACAGGATGAGTCTGGGATACAAAAAAAATTAAAATTCAGTTCAGTTCAACATGTACTTAGAATCTTTTCAGTACAGACAGTGTACTTATCTCTGAAGTACAAATATAAACATGGACACTATTCTCAAATAAAACAAAACAGAACATACATTTCTGTGAGGGAGAGAGAGAAAATAGATTGTTTCAACCAATCGTCAATCACAAAGAATATCTCAGTTTCAATAGCTGAGAAATACAGAAAATAAATATATTTGCCTTAAAGTTGTGAGAATCATGTGGAAATGTATGGGAATACACTTTTGAAAATGTAAAGTTTTTTACAAATGTCAAAGGTGGAGACTGGAGTCACTTAATTTGATCTTTAAGACACTGGAATTTTACCTCATTGGGCATTTCCAGATCTCTGACATAGTGTGGCACGGATGTTTACTAACTTTCTTTTGCTGTAGTTTTATTCCTAAATGGCTGTCTTTCTGCTATTATTGTCCCATTTTTTTTTTTCTAATTGTTTCTTAGAACTAGTGTTATTTTTTTTTAAAGTTTTTCTTCAGAGGAAGAATTTAAACTTGTAAAAAAAAAAATCTTATTTTTGTTAATGTCCCAAGTTTCTTACTAGCCTTTGGACAATTTCTATATTGTTTGTAGAACATGATGTTGCCATTCTTTTCATTGTGTGTTTTCAGAAGTTACACACACAAACACACACATGTACAATAAGGACTATATCTGACAAGTAGATTATTTTAAAGCATAAATTTATTTATAATTTTCCTTTAAGGCAATAAGGAAAATAAGGTTATTTTATATTACTCAGCTTTGCCAAATTAACAAGAAAATTTTGTATTATGTATATTTGTACATATTTTAAATCACCTGAGTAAAAATATCAGCGTTTAAATTCTGCAACAATTCCCAAATCACCACCCACATTATGTTTTCAAAAACTGAATTACAGTATACCTGATGAAATCAACCTAAACTAGCAATTAATATAGCCGAGAAACACAATAAACTAGAGGGAAAAATGTGAAAATACGGTATAACATTTCAAAGAACATCTTTGACTTTTTAATGAATATATATATATATATATATGTATACACACACATATGTATACTATAAAAATCATTTCCTCATAGAATAATGGAAAGCTTTATAAAAGTTTATTTCTGCTAATGTGATTGCTACCCACCCTGCTATTAGTAGAAAATGAATACTAAACTTACAGAACTCAATGCTGTAAACAAAGTCTCAAAAATAGAGCAGTAGTTCCTTGTAGCTAAATAAAATAAAGTCAGTTAGTTTTGTTCCCTGATAAAATCGAAGAGTGAAAGTTTGGAGGAAATCATAATCCCTATATTGGGTCGGCTCTGTGAAACTGATACATCAGCACCGCATGGGAACCCAACTTTGCATACATTAAAATTATTTTAACTAGTGAATGGCCTTGTATGTATACCCCTCCCTGCCACCATAATTTGATCAAACCTGAAAGTTAAAAATAAATATAATAAGACTTATTAATGCCTCTGTTGTCAACAGTGGATTCAGTGGATATATCAAAATACATCTTTAGTTTGGAGGTTTGAAACCTAAAGGAGAGTACCTTAGAGAAGCAGCGGAGCAAACTTTATTTTACAAAGTTTCCTAGCTTGGCTCTGAACTTGCTCTGTTGCTCAAATTCCTCCTTCTTTGAGAACCTCTCTCTTCTTTTTCTTTGGGAATGGAATAAAGGGCGATGACCTGTTTCCTGCTGAGGCTAAGTATTATAGTCATATAAAAAAGGCAGTATAAAAGTAAAACAGAAGAACTTCACAACTTACTATCCAGGGGATTACTGATGATTATAGCTACAAATGTTTAAGGAGCCATTTGCCCACAGTAATACTGAAATTCACATCTAGAAAGCAAGGAAATAATTGTGCTATGAAGCTACCAGTTACATACCAGTGTATACCAGCTCCTCAAGACATACTACCTGGGCAATGATAACTAACTGAAAGTTTTTGTTTCTCTAAAATGTAGAAGTAGTTTTCCTAAAATCAAATGAAAATTCTCTTTAGACACTTCTTATCATTTTTTCAAACCTCAAAGATGGTAAATTATAACGATTTAGAGTCCCCAGTTTTATTTGGAAAAATATATACAAAAGAAACTGAAAAGAACTTAGAAATATTAAGATCAGGAAAAGTAGAAGGTTAATAAAGCAATGATTTGATGATTTAACCAAGTCCAAGACCCCAAGATCAAAATTGCTACATCCAAATTTCACACTTTGACACTTCTTACAAGAAGTAGTGCTTAACTTCTGTCCCCTTGAGTATGAGCTAGACTTAGTGACTCATTTCTCATGAATAAAATAAGACAGATGTGATGGTGTGTGACTTTAGAGATAAGATCATAAAAGGCATGAGGCTTCCTCCTTGCACTCTCTTTCTTGGATGGCTGACTCAGGGCAAAGCAAGCTGATATGTCATGAGAGCATCCACATAGCCCAGTGGAAAAGTCCACACAGCAAGGAACTGGGACCTTTGGCCAGTAGCCACGTGAGTCAGTCATCTTGAAAATAGAACCTCCATCTCAGTTAAAATTTCAGATGAGCAGAGAAAGTCAGTTATCATATGGTTTCACTTATTTGTGGAACATAAAGAATAGCATGGAGGACATTAGGAGAAGGAAGGGAAAAATGAAGGGGGGGAAATCGGAGGGAGAGATGAACCATGAGAGACTATGGACTCTGAGAAACACACTGAGGGTTCTAGAGGGGAGGGGGGTGGGAGGATGGGTTAGCCTGGTGATGGGCATTAAGGAGGGCACGTACTGCATAGAGCACTGGGTGTTATACGCAAACAATGAATCATGGAACACTACATCAAAAACTAATGTTGTACTTACTGTATGGTGAATAACGTAACATTAAAAAAAAAAAAAAAAAGATTTCAGATGATGACAGTCCAAGCCAATGCATTATAGCAATCTCAAGAGAGAGCCCAAACCAGGACCGCCCATATACCTGCTCCCAAACTCCTGACCCACAGAAACTATGAGACACAACAAATGTTTATTGTTTTAAGATACTGAGTTTTGAGGGTATTTATTAAAACAACAAAAAGGTAAGTAATTTACGTGTCATTCCATCCATAGAACTCATTCATTTATAAACAGAATTACAAAATCAAATTCTTATTCAATAGAATCAGAATTGTGAATAGTAAATTGTGTCAGGTATAATAAAACCCACTCATTCCAACATGATGGTGGGTGGAAATTGAGTCCAGGCTTCAACATCCAGACTCACATGGGAATGGCAAGAAGTATGATAAAACTGGAGAAAGCTGATGCTTCACCTCTCAGATCCACTTATTTTTGCCATAAAGAATATTAAACAGTTGTGCCAGATCTTTCATTTTGCAAGCGAGGCAAGAAATCCAGTTAAAACAGAAAATTTCATAATTTTTAAATGTTAGCAAAGAATCATATTTAAAAAAATGCAGACAAACATACTGTATAGGCTAACCCTGAAAATTAACACGATATAAACCAAGGAAACTACCAAAACCACCATCACAAAAGCCATGGATGGGTGTACTTGATTCAGCCCAGAGAACAGTAGTTAGTTCTCACCTCTGGTTTAATCATCATTATTTATACTGGTGGCTTTGAATTATTGAGAGAAGGGGATGGAGTTAAGGCAGCTAATGCCCAACTATACCAGTAGAGGAGACTAGGTAAAATCAATCAGTCAATCAGTCAATCAATCACCTGGTAGAGCTGGCATAGTTTACAGAGGAGAAGGGGTCTCTCTCCCACAGGACAGGACATATGATTTTCCACCAAGCTTTTGTGGTCTTGTTTGACCAGACCTTGCATTCCGCCTGAGGTATACAGAGATGAAGAAAGTATGAATGTGAGGTCCACATCTTATTTCAGTTCAACTGAAACTAGCCTATAACTTTAAACATCGAATTCTTCCCCATTAAAAAAAAAAAAAGATCTTATCAATTGTCTTTCTCAAACTATCAGAGCCAGCAAAAACAATAGTTTCTGCTTTCAAATACAATAGCTGGTAGCTTTAAAATTGTACCTACCAATTTTTTGTCTTAGATATTTTTCTCGGTATTTAGCCACTCTTTTTTTTTTTTTAAGATTTTATTTATTTATTTGAGAGAGAGAGAGAATGAGAGATAGAAGGCACGAGAGGGAAGAGGGTCAGAGGGAGAAGCAGACTCCCTGCTGAGCAGGAAGCCCGATGTGGGACTCGATCCCAGGACTCCAGGATCATGACCTGAGCCGAAGGCAGTCGCTTAACCAACTGAGCCACCCAGGCGCCCGCCACTCTTTTTATGGGAATTTTCTTTTATAAATAATATACTTCAATTTCATGAAATAACAATATTCTAGAACATTTTCTTACATGATTTTTAAGTTGTTTGTGCTGTAAAATAGGGTACAGTCAGCTATGCTATATTTGACTATTGATTACCTAGATACAGAGCTTTTTTGTTTGTTTTTGTTCAGCTTTCCTCATAACTTTTGGCATTTTCCTGATCATTAATGCCTGCAGGAGACAGAGGTAAATTTAAGTTCATCAAGTTGCCGTTCAATTTTAAGTGTCTTTGTGAAAAGGAGGAAGAGGTTGAAACTATTGACTAAAATTAGGGCTTGTGAGCTATTTATGGATTATATTTAACACAGTATTCCTTTTCACTGTCAGCATATGCAGTTTGAGAGCAGAGTGTATATATTGTGTTCACACTGAAGAGAGAGTTAGAAAAATCAATTAATGGTCCTGAGAGGAAAGACACAAATTAAACAAATGAACTGGCTGAAACAGACTTACTGGTATTTGAAGAAAATTAAGATGGAATTCAAGAAATAGTAGGATGGTGACTTACCTGTATTTATATTTTTTGGGTGGGGCAGGGAGGATCTGGGGCAAATGGACCATAGATTCAAAATAGAAGTGAAGGTATGGGAATTACTTAAACAAACTTGAAGAATTCATCTGTGTGTCTATAGAGAAAATCCTTGGCACTTGTGGATTTAATGGTCAGCATCTTCTTTAATCACAGGCTGATCTTGATATAGTCCATTAAAATGTGTCATGTAGTAATTTGTCAAGCTTCTCTCGAGCAAGAATTTGAGTTCCGGGCACTACAGGGGGTATAAGATTGAATTTAAAATTTCACCCCACACTCACAACTTATGAGCTATTTATTCATTGTTCTTTGCTACTCCACTGAATATGCAGTTAGTCTCATTGAGATTCAATTGTGTATCTAATTTTTGTTTTGTTTTCTGGTGCTATATGACCTTTGGAAATTGTCTTTATGATGGTATTTACAGGTAAGAATTCCAAAGTTAACATGACATGTTCTTGAATGTTGTCTGAGAGAAAGAACTTCCTCTGCCCTATGGTCCTTCTAGCTGGACTTAGAATCAAATTGACATGAGACAGATTAACAGGAGAAAATCAAATTTAATAGGTGTCCGGACGAGGAATTACACACGTGAAATTCCAAAGACAGTGAATCAACATGGAGCTTATACAAGCTCAGGAGAAGGGTAGGGGCCTAAGGATACAAAGGGGAGAACGCTCATTAGCAAGAAGGAGAAAGATCTTTAGAAAAACCAAGTTGCTCTGTTACTGCAGATAAGTTTTTTAGGTAAAGGGGAGTCTCTGTTAACAGTTCTCTTCCTGTTACAGGCTCTCCTATCCAATGTAAATTTAGGTAGTTGTGTAGGAGACAAAGAGATTTTCCTGCATTTGCTGGGCTTTGATTGCTTTTAACTCAAAATAATCTTTATGCCCAAGTGGCCCATCTTAGGTCAGCCTTCTCTGGGCCTCTACAATGTCAATGTTTATACATAAAATGGCTTAGTACTCTTACTTATATAAAAAATGGCTAAGTAGAGAGACAACAAAAACTGAATAAAAATAATGTTCACTTGTGAAATTATGCTAATCCGAGTTCATAGGAATCTATTCAAGTAGTTAGGCAAAATTATTCTATTTTGACTTTTAGTTGAGAATTCAGTAGATGTTTACAACATAGAATTGCTTAGATTATTTGCCTTAGAATAGGTTTGTACTTTTTATAAATATCTAAGTAGCTATCTCCAATGCCCGTCTAATCTTAGAACCACTTGCAAAACTTGGCTAACTTCTCTTTAAAAAGAGAAAGTTTGAGTCACAGGTAAAGGTAAAAAAAAAAAATTTAATTATGCATTATCTATGAATACTTAAACTCTCTCAGCTGATTTTTTCTGTTCTCAATCACAGTTTCAATATATTATACTATTGATCTGTTTCAAGTAGCAATTTGCCAGAATAGGCTTAATATGTAAATATTAGAAGGATATTGAATTTGGGCTACTGTTAGGATCAATAAAGGAGGAAAAAAAGGCATGTTTCATGTGCATTTTCAGTCTCCTATCAAAAACAAACTCTGCCCTTCATTTATTTTATTTTATTTATTTATTTTTTTTGAACTCTGCCCTTTAATGAGTAGAAAGTTGGCTTTTCACTTCTCTTGATTTGGTTATGCACACATTTGTTTTAAGTCAGTGTTAAAAAAATAAATGAATCATTTGTTCTTTAGGGAGCCCTTGGAAGGCTCTAACAAATATAATTCCTAAGGACATTTGATTATACTTTTCATAGGCTCACTTCACAGATCTGAGGTTGTCATAATAGCTGCTATGAAGATTCCTAGCATATGGATAGTTTGTCATGGGAGAGTCAAGGCTGACAGATTAAAATGCTTCCAGAAGCATCTGAGTATCAGAGAAGGTCATATTTATTTGCTTAAGAATGAATACAGTGTTAATATTTTGGGGGATTAGATGTTTCCAGTGTTCCCAGGAGAATTTCTACAACAAAGCAGTTACAATTGTCTGTCTCTCTGCTGACTGAAAGAAATGCTAAGCTAATGGCAAAAAATTAGTCTTTACCTACACTAACACTTACACTTTCTTGACTGATTTCTCAGGTTTTTTAAAAATATGTCTCTTTGTTCTTTTCAGCAAAATAGTACTTAGTACTTGGTGTAATGGCTGATGTTAGGGTTTATTAAAAATAAAGCATATCTAGCACTCAGTTTGCATACTTGTCAGGAATTTCCTCAGATAAATAATATGCCTTATAAATAATGATAAGAATGTGAAAAAAATATATACAATAAACAACCCAGTAAACTTGGCATGCGGGAATCATCAAAAGCCCTTTTTTTTTCTACTTTACCTCCTGAAATAAATTATTATGTCAGGTTGTCATGGCATCTAAGGGATATTATAAATAATGGCACGTGACAGGCTGTGAGTGTGGTGCATTTAGTCTTGCTACAATCCTTAGACTGAACATTCACAGATTCAAAATAAAATTTAGTCTAGAAGGATGCTACTATATGCTGTCTTCTTATGACAAGGCGATGGGTCTGATAACTTACAAGTTCTTAACTTTAATAATCCACCTTAAGGAGTCATTTCCTATTTTGTACAATGCAAGTCTAAGTGTTGTCAAATGCAGGGTTTTGTTTGTTTTGTTTTTAAATCAAAACTTGCTAAATATTTATCTCCCTCTGCATGTGAAAAAGGCTGAAACTTAGTTTCAAATAAGTCCATGCTTCTTGTGGAATTTTCCCCTCCCTTCCTTTTCTTCTTTCTTTTAATCCTCTATCTATGTCTTTCTCTGCCCCTTGGATTGACAGTCTTCTTTTATAATTGATAGCTCTGCCCGTTTATTTGTTTTTTTGTTTGGTCTGTTGGTTTTTCTTTCACAGTCTAGCTAGATTCTTAACAACTTTTTGTTTGGGCTACTGAATGGGCCCCTTAACCTTTTTTCACTCTCTGAATCTCCAGTCTCCAAACTATCAAGACCTGCTATGTTCAGACCAGCTGTGGCACCCCCTACTTAGACGTAACATTTCAGGGGCTGAAAAGCACTCACAACTTAATTCCTTATCATTCACCAAAAGTTGTTTGTCAGGACATTATTAGTTTCACCTTATGGATAAAGGAACCTAGAGTCAGTAAGATGTGTTAAAACCCAAAGCAGTATTAGTCCCGCCTTCTAAAAAAAGAAAGTTAGGGTCAATGTGAGATCTGTGAACAGTCACTCCTCTGGGACTCACCTGAGATCCTGACTCAAGTTAAGTTCTGTTTCCACTATCAGGAAGAACATTCCTAGCCATAACTTGATTTTTCATGTGATCCACCTCTACCCGTTTCCCATAGGTCAGGTGTGATACATCCAAGCAAACTTCCCCTGTATCTGATTATGCCCTATTTATTTCTATTTGTCTTTCTATTTCTTGTTCCTTGACTACATTCCATATTTATCAACTACCCTAATGAAATGCTGCTCTTCAAGTCCTACCTCAACTTTACCTCATTGTAATTTGAGATTTTTCTCTCCTCTGGACCCCTTTGTATTTTCCTAATGTAGTGGAATATTTTTTATCTTTTCTAATGTGTGAATCTGTCTCACTTCTCCATAATTTGGGACATTTTATTCATATATGCATCATTCATGACACACAGTAAGATGCTTTACACTGAGTACCTTTCAATAAGTAGTAATAGAATGTATGAATAAATAAAACAATGACCATCTACATGCAAAAACATCTGCCACAGCAATCAAAATGTATTTTTAAAGCATGCGTGTTTATGCAGAATAATCACAACCATAAATTTAATGTAGAATTTAAATATGTATTGAAATAAACTTTAAAAGAAAATATTTTATAATATGATGATTTAAATTGAAAAGGGAAAAATGAGTAATAAGATAAACATAAAATATAGTCAGTTATTTCTGACATTTATTGTATATACATATGCATACAGAAATGCAAGAAAAGAAGGGTTATATTGGGTTGTGTTTGTTCTCAAAGAAACTAAACAGCTTAATGGAAGAAGAAAATAAAATACTCATAAACACGCACAAATAAAAGATTTCCAAAATGAAACAAAAACTTGAGTGTTTGGAATGGTTTAGGCTCTTAAGGATAGTCTCTCACAGCTGGGCTTAACAGCATTATTCTCTTTAATAATAGTAATTGACAGTCTAAATAAATAAAGCATTCTAGTATTTAGGTTACAAATCTTACCTCAAGTAATTCTCACAGCAATCTCCGGAGACAGGTATCATTAACACTGCTTATTCCAGAGGTCCCAGTAGAGGCCCAGCCAGCCTAAATTAATCACTCAGGGTTACATAGTTAATAAATAGTGTAGCAAGCTTTCTAGTCCATGATTCTTAGACTTTAAAGCCTGTGATTCTTCTAGGAATTTCTTCTAGACACAGTTACACTAAGATGTATATGCACCGAAATGTATGCAAGAACATACTTTGAAGTTATACTTGTGATTAGAAAAGTCAAGGGAAAATATCTGTATATCTATTATAAATGACTAGCCAAATGAATCATGAAATATCTGTACAGTGAAATATATTGCAGCTATTAAATATGAGGTAAATCTATATATTAGTTTGAACTATTAGCCAAAATATATTGTTAATTAAAAATAGTTAGGTTCAAAAAGTCTATAGAGACTGCTCCAGTTTTTATCACATGTATCCATTTCTTTAGTTAAAAACACAAATTTAGATATATTTTTAAATCGTATTTTTATCCATTATGCTGCCCTGTTTATCTCAATAACTATTATTTACATAGCACCTACTCTCTAAATTAGTGCTAATAGACACAGTAACCATGAAAAAAGAATGTACTGTGACTGCAGTGTTACTGCTGGAAACAATGTGCATTGTCCAAGGTCTAAGCTGGGACTTGAACATAATTCTAACTCCGAAGTTAGAGCTCTTCTCATTGCCCAAGTTATTCTCAACCCAAGGCAATTTTGTCCATTGGGCAACATTTGGAAATGTCTGAAGACATTTTAGATGGTCACAACTGCTGGGTGGAGAGGTCACTGGTCCTCTTCTAGTGGGTGTAACACAGTGATACTGGTACGCATCTTAAATGGCACAGTGGAGTCTTCCCTAACAAGGAACTCGTTGGCTCAAAATACCAGTAGTGCTGAGGCTGAGAAACCTAGATCAAAAAGAGTCCTTCTGTTTTCTTTCTTTTAAATGTAACTTGTTGAAAAAGAGCCTGGATTTTTGTCTTTTACGTTTATATGCATCTTAGTCTTACATATTGTGTATGATAATGCAGATAGCAATTTATTTGTCCCAATTTTGATTTGTTTACTCATTCAACAATTTAGCAAGTGACTATTATGAGCCAGGCTCTAATTTAGGTGCTAGGAATACAAGAGTTTACAGCAGGTAACGAATCCATCATTAAGGGGCTGATATTCGCAGTGGGAGAAAACAAGTGTAAAAGCAAATACACAAGTGAAATAAAGTTTGTCAGGTGATGGAAGGTACTAATGGAGAAAATTCAGCCAGGCATACGAATAAGGAGTGTAGGGCACCTGGGTGGCTCAGTTGTTGGGCATCTGCCTTCAGCTCAGGTCGTGATCCCAGGATCCTGGGATCGAGCCCCGCATCGGGCTCCCTGCTCAGCGGGGAGCCTGCTTCTCCCTCTCCTACTCCCTCTGCTTGTGTTCCCTCTCTCGCTGTGTTTCTCTCTGTCAAATAAATAAATAAAATCTTAAAAAAAAATAAAAAGAATAAGGAGTGTAGAGTTGAGTTGAAAGGAAGGAGCTAGAAAAATTACAATTTTAAGTAGAGAGGTCATGGCAATTTTCACTGAAAAATGACAGTTGAGCAAAAATCTGAAGGAAGTGAGGGAGTGAGTCATTCAGGTATGTGGGGGAAGAACATGTAAGGAAGAAAGAACAGGAAGTGGAAATTGACTATTTGAGCATATTTTTGAACACTTACTTTTAGATGGAGAATCTATTTTTTTTAATGCTATAACCATTTGATTCATTTTTCCCCTCCATAAAAGTTTTATTTTGCTTAGAAAATGCTTGATATTTCATGTGCTGCCACTAAAGTAGTCTACTAAAATAGAATACATAGTTAACTTATGCTTATAGTATGAGCTAGAAGTTGTAATCTACAATAACTTTACTTCTCTAAAGATTTTAGCTTTCATGTTTATGAAATTCTTAATGATGATGGAGTTACTTCTGCCCCATGAGTTTTGCTTTATTTCCAATTTATTACATACAATGTTACTATTAATAATTATGTATTTTAATAAGAAAGAAGAGAGATTTCTAGTAAATACGATTATTTCAAGCCGTTATGGTTTGTAGAAATTAAAAAAAACAAAATCAATCATATGAAGAAAATAATTATAGTTATTTAGAACACAACTTTGAGGAACTCTTAGTTTGTTGCTTTATTTCAATTGTTTTAAAATTAAAAGCTTTAATGATTTGTATCTTTATGCAATTGTATTATGTCAGTTAAAAATACCTGGATTTAGAAAGAATATTAACTTATTTAAAAAAAATTGACTTTTTTTGAGAAAATGATCTCTACACACCAGATCATATATTTATGAAAGATTACTCAGTAGAAAGCATTCATGAAGATGGAATATAATGCTTGAAAATGGTTCTTTTAATTAAGAGTCTTTAAAACAGTTCAGAAAAATGACCCCAGTTATTGAGAAAATGTTAATTCTCTTAGATATACTAATGATCATCAGTGCACTTATATTAGATATTTACGTGATTCTTATTGTCATGTTTATACCGGAATTGCATAAGTGTGTTCTACTTAAAAATACAAGTAGTCAAAAGCTGAACAAACAACATATCACTTAAAAAGATTCAAAAGATACTCTATTTACTTAAAAATTGGGTTTACGTCTACTTTTCAGCAAAAGATCCAGTGATTTAATCGTTACACTTATATTGCATCTCTATCTGTAATTTGATATCTAGAAACCAGTTTATTTTAAATGCACTATAATTATGCTATATATTTAAAGTAATCCTCCTTTCAAATCATACTTTTCAAAAAGGGATAAGATACTTTTTAGTATACACCAACCAATGTCACTTAATGCAAAGAACTTCAAATATATCCACCTAAATTTTCTAAGCCATCAGTCTTCTAATTGCCATAACACTATTCATTAAAGTAACAGTAATATATGAAATATATCCAGGCAGTTTGCCCAGCACTAAGTATAGTACATAGTTGTCTTCTCTAAGTACTTAAACTACCATTAATGAAAACTAATAGCCCATCAAAATTTACATTAAAAGTACTACAAGAAATCTCCAAAGGACTATATATGATCCTATTCCAGCAATTTTTGTCACCTTAAATTGCTGTGTTCAAATATGTTGCTGTTCTTAATGCTAATTATCTAACAGAATGGATAAATACTACAGTTGTGAAGTACATCATCGTACTATTTTTGTAACCAGATTATAATTAGTGATCAGAGAATGGTCTCATTAACATAAATGGTATAATTAAATCATCTCAGCTTTACCATACTTAAAAGCATTAAATAGTGATTATCTCCCCTTTATAAACTATTAAAGGTTAACTTTCTTGGAATCATTTTTTTCAGGAAAAATAAATTTACATTGTTCATGTTTGTGGCATTAAAAAAAGAACAAATTTGAAAATGCATATTTTCTTTGAGTAGAGACATAATTGTTTTATGTTGCCCCGTGTCTCCTCTTTCATTTAAAAAGAAAAAAAAAAAGGTGTGTAGAGTACAAAAAGACATGACATGTTTTAGATTTATAATAGATTTTTGAGTTAATGTAATTACAACAATAATGTAATGAATCTTGAAAATGAATCAAGAGAACCAAAGAGGTCATTCCACAAGTCTGCCAATATTCTGTAGGTATTATCCCATGTTGGAATGTAACAAACAACTTGGAATCATATTATGCTTCAGTGAATACTATTCACTTAAACTGAAGTTGAACTATCAAACTTGAGCCCTTTTTGCTATTTGGCGATTCTTTTCAACTCAAATTAGACTTAGATAGATGGCATTTAATCACAAAGGATTTTCCGGGGCCATATACACCTAGATTTAGGTAAATTAAAAAAATGTACCTGGGCATCAATATGTTTAAATTTCTGTTTTTTCCCCCCTTTCCATAATTAACATCAGCACAATCTCATATAATGTGGAGAGAATATTAAGCATTACAAAGTTGAAATAAATGTCCTCATCAATTTAATTCTAATTAATACTGCTCCATATTTAAACATAACCATTCAAGGAATATCCTGTGTTGCATAGGAAAAAAAATGAAAGGACATAAATCAGGTGCACCTTTTAAAAATATGATGCTTTTAGGTTTTTAAATTGTATGTAAAATTGTTCTACGTAGCTTATAATGTAGATGCATCAAAGATTGACAGTATTCAAAAGGCCAGTGATAAGATTATTTTGCCCTGAATTGACTCCAAATGAAATTAAGTGTGGGATGATAAAAGACTATAATCTTAGAATAAAGGTAAGAGCTTTACCTAAAAGATGTGGTGAGATTTAGCAGGACAGGTAGGTGACCCAGAAACATTTACAAGAGGACTCTTTAGTTTGTGCAATAGCAAATACAAAAATAATACATGTGTCATGGTAGGGATTACTACAAATACAATTTAGAAGAAAAGCATTTTTCTTTTTCTTTAAAGGATTATTTGAACTTGTCATCACCAAGATTGCCTTTAATGGTGGCAAACATATTGAAGACCTCTTAAGCTGGAATATTTCTTGTATTTCTATGGATGGACAAAATACATAAAAGCTTTATAGTTATAGAATGTAGGCATAACATACACTGTCAGTAAAATTCCAAAATTATTTAACCGTGTCCTATTATTTAAAAATTTATCTGAACAGCCCCCTTGAAACATATTTTTCTTTTTTTGAAATAGTTAATATATCTCCAAATCATTTCCACACAAATTACATCTAAGCATTCGTGTGTGTATAGTGTGTGTGTGTGTGTGTGTGTGTGTGTGTGTGTGTGTGTGAATTTTTCCTTATGATATTGTGCCATCCAAATTTGTTGTAGGGAATTCTGGTTGTAAGAAATCTAATCAAAGCTGGAGATTACTTGGTGTAGAATGACAAAAATCACATCTCCAGATCATCTTTCTTCATAAAAATTTGTATCAATAAGTGACCATTTTTTTTAAAAATTCCAAATATAAAGAGAAATGTATTATTTGCAAATTCAGAGTTATATTCCTTTTTCAGGAACATTATATTGTGATCTCTGTCAAACATAGAGTACTTATCTAGTAGATTTCTTGGTATGAAAATGAGGGCACAATGAAGTGATCACATAAGGACACTCATTCTGGGTTTCCTTATAAAGGGCACATGCATTCTTCTTTATTTTATAATTTATATTTAAAATATGACACTTGTGATTTAATGAACTATAAAATAAAGGATTGTAGAATGATGCTCTCTTTATAAAACGATTTTATTTATATTTTCTGTTTCAAGGGTATGCTCCAGCTGGCAGATATCTCATTCAACTCAATTGAGAGTATTGAGTTGCAATGACGTACTATTTTGTTAACTGATTATTTAAATGGGCAACTTTTTCCCCTGACTTGTGCTATAATATAGAGGTTTTACATGTTTTTTTATTTTCAAGTGAACAGTAGTTATTTGCTGAGCTTAGGGTACGATTTTCGATGTAGCATTTTTGAGTCAAATTGTTTAGAAATTTTTAAGGCCTTACTCTTCATCTTCTTTTGTTCTCATAAGCATTTTGTCAGTTGATGAAAGCAGTAGTACTATTTTTCCCTGCTCTCTCTCCTCACTTGAACTATCTGGTAAGACACCTAGTTTCTTTGTTTTGTTTTGTTTTGTTTTGTTTTTGTTTGTTTGTTTGTTTGTTTTAATTTCATGCAGAATGGCATGGTTCTCAGACCCTCCTACATTATGATTGTTATCTTCTAAGCCTTCCCATCTTTCAGACTTCTTCCAAAAACTAAAAACCAAGACCTGCACATAATAATAAAAATATATTTAGAACAAGATCTACTGAGATTAATTCTTCCTGGATACTCTTTTATATGGTATTTGATTACCAGGAACAGAGAGTTTCATTCTGGTTATCTCTGTTTGGAAAACAGAATAGAGTTTCCGGGAGGTTTTTGCCAAAGAGGTGCTATTTGTTTTGTTTTGGTTTTTTAAGATTTTATTTATTTATTTGACAGAGAGAGACACAGCGAGGGAGGGAACACAAGCAGAGGGAGTGGGAGACGGAGAAGCAGGCTTCCCACTGAGCAGGGAGGCCGATGCAGGGCTCGATCCCAGGACTCTGGGACCATGACCTGGGCCCAAGGCAGATGCTTAACGACTGAGCCACCCAGGCGCCCCAAGAGGTGCTATTTGGACTTACAATGGAATGGCAAGAAAGATCTAGCCTTGTGAAAATTTCCAAGGAAGAACTTTCTGGGCAGAGAAAACAGCAAATACAAAGGCCTTAAGGGCAAACAGTGCTTGGCCTGTTGTGGTTAACACGGCTAGAGTGGCAGGAGCTTCGTTCCAGAGGAGAGGGCCACAGGGAGAGATCCCAAGGAATGTACCCAATATGGTAAAGACTGAGGAGTTTATTCTAATATCCAGTTGAAGGGTTAAGCAGGAGTTTTATAATCTGGATGTGTTTTTAAAATATTATTTGATAGTGTGTGAAGACTGGCTATGAGAGAAGCAAGAATAGAAGTTGGAAAACTTCAGGAGGCTGTTATAGGAGTTCAGGTGACAGACTGTGATAGCTTGGACTAGTGTGGTACCAGTGGAAGTGGAAGGAATGGAGGACTTAAAAAGAATGTGGATATAGGTAAATGGAATGTATTTTAGAGGTAAAGTTCAGATCTGCTTTCAATTTAGGGTGAATTTTCTCTCAGTTGTGCTTCTCAGCCTAGTTCTTCAAAATGTCTCAGACTCTTTTTAATAACTTCTCCAGGATGCTTTTAACAAACTAGTAGATATGGGGTAGTGTATTAGTCAGCTAAGGCTGCCATAACAAAAGACTATAGACTGAGTAACTTAAACAGTAGAAATTTATTTTCTCACAAGTCTAGAGACTGGAATTCCAAGATCAAGGAGTCAACAGGTTCTGTTTCTCCTCAGGCCCTCTTGGCTTGCAGATGTCTGCCTTGTCATCTTTATTCTGTGTTCACACCCATGGTGTCTCTTCTTAAACTGAAACCAGTCCAATTGGGTTAGGACCCCACCCTTATGACCTCATGAACCTTAGTTACCTCTTTAAAGACCCTATCTCCAAATGCAGTCACATTGGGGGTTAAGGATTCAGTATATGAATTTTGGGGGCACACAACTCAGTCCAAAAGAGGAAAGCCATCACCTAACTTAACCCTCTTTAGACCTTTCTTAAGCAAGGGAAAAGGGAAAGTGATTCTCTTAAACCTTTCACTTAAACAATGTATAAGTAAATATCAAACAAAGAATTAAGTTGCTTCCCTTGAACACTGATAATCTCACCTGTTTACAATTACAATTATAAATGGAAGTTCTAATATTTTATTTTTCCTACCCTAATCAGTCATCTTGTGTACAACTTGGACTTGATGATCACCTTTGGAGTGATCCCTACAGGCAAATAGCATAATTCTTTTCTACTGTCAAGAATTACGCTACTAGTTTCAACCAACCTCCATGCTAATGTTTATGACTAGTATAGAGAATAAAACATGATTTTCCATTTACTCTTGTAGATTCTTGGCTGAGAGCCCCCTGTAATAAAGGGGAAATTAATGGGAGAAAAAAATAATTTGTATGTGTGTACAGAAGCCCCCAAAAGATAGAAGACTGGAAAGGCAGCCAGATAATTGAGGCTTATATATCATCCTTAGCTAAGGAAAGGGACAGGGGTCTGGGACTTCAAAGGGGAGAAGGCAATTAATGGGAAGGTGAGAAGGGGAAATGCTTGGTAAACAAAGATTGCCCTGCCAAACAGAAAGTTTCTCCAGTAAACAAGTGATCTCTAGTATTAGCTCTCTTCATGGTACAGGCCTCCTTTCTAATATAAATGTCCCTTACAAAAGGGTAACTTATACTGTTTTCAGAGCTTCTCCTGTGTCTGCTTTTTCTCAAAATAATTGGGTCAAAATAATCCTTATCACAAAGGGGGGGCACATTATTGGGGTGGCACACTACCCTTCTTTAGCTACAAGAGAAGGAGTATAAAATCATAGAAACATAATGCAAATCCATCCATCATTTTGAAAAAGTAATTCCACACACATTCCTACTGATAGTTAGTAAAGGTATTTTTCTTGTTTATGTAATAGAATCAGTATATTCACGTATATGTTTCAGATTTTCTGTTGACTCATTCATTTGTTTATTCAATAAGCTACCAATTATTGTCTTTACCATTTGAATCACTTAGCTAATACTTTATATATTATGTGAGTGTGGTACAATTTTTCTCATTTTATACATGGGGAGACAAATATTAAGGGTCCAAGTAAGTTTCTCAGGATCAAGCAGAGAGTACGTGTCACAGCCAGGCATCAAAGCACAGGTATGTATGAGTCCAAATCACATTCTCTTACCTACTACAGCCTTGAAAACCATCCATGTGACTGGCATTGGCATATGTATGGAGGACGAGAGTTAATAAGACAGAATTCCTGCCCTGAAGAATCTTACCTTTTAAATAAAGAGACATACATGTAAATTAAAAAAGTGTTATGGGATTATGAATGTTACAATATAATCATACACAAATCACAGAACACAAAGAATCTGGTGAACCACTTTACCTTTTGAGGGCAATCAAAGCTTCCAAACAGAGGTATCACTTTAACTGAGTCTGAAAATGTGTCCATTATTCAGATAATGGGAGTAGAGGTGGATATAGCAGTGGAGGTAAGGAAGTAAACTGAGGGCAAATGCAAACAAGCATAGAGATGTTTGGGAACCATCATTTTGGAAAAGTATATATTCTGTCAACAATTTATTAACCTATTAACTGGGATAATGGAAAATGGAAGGAGGACACAGGTAGAACATAGTTCAGGCACAATTAAACACAACTGTGATACAGGATGACTATTTAATACAAATGTATGCAATTAAAATGTTCAAATAGTCTGCTCTGTTATCTGAGCCTCCTACTGCTGTTTCTCCACTCCCTGTTTCTAAGGAAAGCTATCTTAGGTAACATCAATTTTCACTGAATAAACTCTACGTTTTCTATTTTCTAAACACCCCAGCAAGCAGTTATTTGGAGCTGCTTTGTCTTTGTCAGCTAATTCCTCCCTCTCACTGTCATTCTCTCCGTCATTGCAGGAATACTAGTTCACTGGCAACACAGTGAAGCTATCCACTTGGAAATTAAATTACCTGCCATTCTCAAGTTTTTCTCCCTATAACCTCAGACTGCCCCCTCAGCTCTCAATGAGGCAATGCTCTCCATATAACAATGAATCGAGAGTTTAGGGCCATAACTGTCAGTTCAAGGTCACAAAGGCTTCAACCCAGAATTCTGGGCTTTGTTCTGCAGTGCTCTCCCTCCCACCTTCGCTGTCCTTTTCCAAATTCTCTGCGTAAGAAAAAACAACAAAAACCAAGTCTTAGCAGAGCAAAGGGACATCTAGGTCCATCACAGCCTTAAGGAACAGATTTTTGCATAGGTTTCAGACAGACTACAGAGAGCCGCTCCTGCACCGAGGAGCAGCTAACAGGCTGACAGATGCTGCTGTAAGCAAACATACCCACCTCTGATGGTCCAGGTGGAGGGGCGTTTCTGATTTGCAGTAGATACAATGCAAAAATGTAATGGCTCCTGTATAATTGGAAATGATAGACTCATCCCGATGTGTAGGCATTTCTCTTACTCACAGTAGTTTTAATTATTTTTCTTTACAAATAAGCTGCCTTTTGATTATTTCTATCCATGTTTCTGCCATAACATGGCTAATCTACCCTGGGATCACTGAAAGTGGAGTGCAATTCAATATTCCTGGAACGTGGAGCACTGGGGGCATTGATAGATCTGGTGATGGAAAATTCAGCAGGCTTCAAATCATGGATGGCCTTTGTACCCTGCTTAGGGGGTTGGCTGGGGAAAGCCATTGGAGAGTTTTAAGCACTGGAGGAGGGATACGCTCCTATTTGCATTTTGGAAAGATCACGCTAGTGTTTCCTTAGCAATGAGAGAATGACAGGTGCTGAGGCCTCGAGCTCAGCAGTTTCATTGGGAATGGAGAGGAAATAAAACATCCCTGAGATAATAAGCGTAAAGAATTAACTGAGCTTACTCAGACTGGCGGGCCCTTGGGTGAGACTGTGGAGGAGGTGAGGGACAAAAAGATGATTGCCTGGTTTTTACCTCCGATGACTGAATGGAGGTCCAGGTGATTCTATTTTACCCTCTAATTTGAGAACCTTATTTTCAGTGTCCTCAGTGTACTCATCCTCTCCTGAGGGTATTTCTCTGACTCTTTGACCAGGCTTAAAGAGCAGCATCCTCTTGGCTGTGTACATCTGGTTTGAACTCCTTCTTAAATAGACTAAACCAATCATCTTTTTTTTTTTTTCAATGGCATCTAACTCCCTATCTTCAGAGGCCTGAAGGTTCCCAGTTTCTGACCTATTCTGAAGTTCTGCTGTGCAGAGTAGCTTTCATCTGGCCTCTTCCCCTTTGCAGGTCTAGATTTTCATTTTATCTATAAAGTCAGCCACCAGGGGCGCCTGGGTGGCTCAGTCGTTAAGTGTCTGCCCTCGGCTCAGGTCGTGATCCCAGGGTCTTGGGATCGAGTCCTGCATCGGGCTCCCTGCTTGGTGGGAAGCCTGCTTCTCTGTCTCCCACTCCCCCTGCTTGTGTTCTCTCTCTGGCTGTCTCTCTCTGTCAAATAAATAAATAAAATCTTTAAAAAAAATAAAGTCAGCCACCAATTATAATCTTTTAACCTACTACAATTTTTTAGCCATGATCTTTTTTTTTTCTTTATAAAGACCTCCTTGTCTTTATAGGCTTCTGCCTTTTTCATTGCTTTCTTGTAAATTTTGGGGTTTCAGAAGAGAATAGAGATAATAGAATTGACAGATAAAATATAGGATACCCAGTTAAACTTGAATTTCATATAAATGAACATTTTTTGTGTAGGGATTTTTTAGGACATACTTTACAAAAATTAATTGTCCTTTATCTGTAATTCAGAGGTAACTGGCCACAATGTTATATTTTATATTTTAAATATAAAGGGCTAGTTTTTGAGGAAATATAATTTTTAAATATGGATCTCAATAGTTTTGGTATAGTTCAATAAAGCATATATTCTGAATATTTAAAAAAATAAGCTATCAATTTTGATACATTTTAAAAAGTCAGGTGTTAGTAACACTTTAAAACTTCATAATTGTAATTTTGAAATATAATAACTGAAACATAATTTCAACTGTTTTTAATTTGGGACCAAACTTTATATTTATCAAGTAATTCTGTATTGCAGGGTCTAGTTTTACTAGGTCTAGTGGGTATACCTTTTTATGCACAAAGCTATGCAATGGAAAGCACATTGAAATTCAGTTAATACCTGCTGAGAGTTCCCACCATGCTTCTGCTGTGTGACCTTGGAGAAGGTCACCTTCTGACCTTCTGTTTACTCATCTTTATCAACAGGAGGTGTATTAACACATCACGTCTCATTTATGATGATTAAATGAGACAGTCATATTCGCTTATGTTCAGAGCCTACCAAAGGCCCGGGAACTTAGCACATTTCAATAAATTTATTTCCCTTGTCTCTCCTCTCCTCTCCTCTTCTTCTCTCTCTCTCTTTTGAATGAAGATTTTAGAGACTGTATGGCAGAATCAATTTATATTTGTTATTTATGTTAATTCTTGAATTTCATAAATTCCTTTAACAGGTCTATTAGTAAATGTATTCGTTTGCTAGGGCTACATAACAAAGTCTCACAGACGGGGTGGCTGAACAGAAATTTGCTTTCTCACTCTTCTGGAGCTTGAAATCTTGAGATCAAGGTGTCAGCATGCTTGGTATCTACTGAGGCCTCTCTCTGTGACTTGTAGATTGGTGTCTTCTCCTCCCTGAGTCTTCCCGGTGTGTGTGCATCTCGGTCCTGCTTTTCTCTCTCTTCCTCCCTCTCTCTCTGTCTTTCTTTTTTGGATACTGGTATAATTAACATACAGGGTTATATTAGTCTCAGGTGTACAATATAACGATTCAACAATTCTATACATTACTCTGCTTCTAGTTTTCTCTTCTTATAAGGACATTAGTCATATTGGATTAGGACCTGTCTTAATGACTTCATTTAACTTAATTACCTCTTTAAAGTCCCTATCTCTAAAAACAGTTACATTCTGAAGTCCTGGGATTTAAGACTTCAACGTATGAATTTTGGGAGAAACAATTTAACCCATAACGGTGGAGTAGAGATATCCATAATGACTGACATCAAGTTAAGCAAGCAGTCTTTGCATTTTGGTAATTTCTGAAGATTCTAGTATATTCAAGTCAATAACAATGTGAGAAAGAAAAAGTGAGAGAAACACCTGTGATTCTACGTAATGCATAGTAAAAATCAAAGTCCTTTGTGTTAGAGAGATCCTTGAAAAGTACATTTAAAAAGATATTTTTAAAAAGATAATACCAACAAGGAATGGGAGAGATGGCTTTATTTAAATCTTTTCTGAGTTACGATTTGTTATGGGAGATATTTTTAGGGATATTTATTTCCCTAATCATTTTGCATGTATTTAGGAAACTTCTACATCATGCTCAGTTCAAAAGAATGCAAAGCACTGTGAAGAATATAAAGAAGTACAAGACAGATCCTTGTTCTCAAGAGCTTTCATCTCTGGATAAGAAGTCAAAATTAGTACAAGTGAAAAGAAAGGGAAAAGCAACAATTAAATATAAAGCCATGTGATTCTGTCTGTAGACAGCTTAGCATCACTGAGAAGGACGGGTAGATGTGGGATATGCTAGTCTGAAATATTTCACTGAGGGTGGGTTCTACTTGTGCAATGAAAGGTGACTATAGTGGAATTAAGTGCACACGAAGGTGGGGGAACCAGGATAAGTAAAAAATGGAACTGTGCCTATTCTTCATAGCACTAATAGAAGTTTTTAGTTATTTTCTTTCCTAATTTTTTTTTTAAATTGTGATAAGAACACTTAACATGAGGTCCATCCTCCTCACACATTTTTAAGTGTGCAATGCACTATTGTTAACTATTGGCACAATGTTGTACAGCAGATCTCTAGAATTTACCCCTTTTGTATAACTGAAACTTTTTACCTGTTGATTTATTTATTTTTTGCTGTTGAAAGGCAACTCCCCATTTCCTTCTCTCCCCAACCCCTGGCAACACCATTCTATTCTGTTTCTGAGTTTGACTAGCTTAGATACCTCATATAAGTAGAATCATGAAGTATTTGTCCTTCTATGACTGGCTGATTTTACTTAGTGTGATGTCCTCGAGATTCATCCATGTTGCTGTATATGGCAAAATCTCCTTTTTTTTTTTTTAAAGACTTAATTTCGTTAGAGCAGTCTTAGGTTCACAGTAAAATTGAGAAGAAAATACTGAGATTTCCTATGTACCGCCTATATCCTTACATTGATAGCCTTCCCATTATCAACATTCTCTAGCAGAATATTTCCTTCATTATTAAGGCTGAGTAATACTCCATTGTATGTCTATATCACATTTTCTTTAACCATTTATCCTTTAATAGACATTTAGGTTGTTTCTATATCTTTGCTATTATGAATTATGCTGCAATTAACATTAGAGTGTTAATATCTCTTTGATATCCTGACGTCAGTTTCTTTGAACATATACTCAGATGTGTGGGATTGCTAGGTCATGTGATAGTTCTATTTTTAATTTTTTGAGGAACCTCCATACTATTTTCTGCAGTGTCTCTGCCATTTTATTTTCCCAGCAGCAGGTGTGCAAGGCTTCCAATTTTTCTATAACCTTGTTAGCATTGTTATCTTTTTTTTTTTTTAATTATAACCATCTTCTCAAGTGTGAGGTGTTATTTCATTCTGCTTTTGATTTGCATTTCCTTGATGATTGGTGATGTTGAGCATCTTTTCATATACGTGTGGGCCATTTGCATGTCTTCTTTAGAAAAATGTTTATTCAAGCCCTTTGCTCATTTTCAATCAGGTTATTCATTTATTTTTTGCTGTTGATTTGCGGGGACTAAAGTTGTTTCTTTCCTTTTTGTTTATGTATTTCTTTCTCCATCACTAGAACATAGGATCTATAAAGGCAGACATTGTGTTTCATTTTCCCAGTATCTACATAGTACTTTATGAATATAATAGATGCTCAATATTAGTTGAAAAATGAATGAAAAAATTAGTATTGGGAGGTGATAAGAGTGGGTAAAATGCATGTACTAGAGAGAAATTAGAAAGACATCTTAGTAGGTGGAATCAATTCAGATTATGTCATCATTTAAAAACCTGGTAAGGAATTTTAAATTTGAGGCAGTATATAATCAGGAAATTTGAAGATTCTTGAGCAAGAATTAGGATTGATGAACGGTATGTTTTTAGAGGACTGAAACAACCTAAAATAGTTTTTCTAGTCTATCCATGGTCCTAGTTTCATGCTGGTCACTGCTGAGATGCCTGTTATCCGAGTCTTTATAGTCTTTCCTGGGCGCAAGTTTCTTTGGTCATGGTCCTCAAGGACATGGTTCTTTCTGTTCTGCCTCTTCTCCCATTTATTTGACAACTCTGTACTGCCCCATCAGAATCCAATTGGTTATCCTCAGAGACTTTTTACATAGACAGGACATGGTTTTATGTTATTTCTAGAAGCTCCTCCTGCCCTGAAACTGTAATCTAGATTAAGTTACATGGCCACCTCTATGAGCAGGAGGCTGCAAAAGAACGTGCTTGGCATTTTGAATGTTGCCTGTGGAAATTATTCTTCTTTAGCAAAGTCGATAGGGAGGACAGCGACTTTTGGGTAAGCAACATGGAGTCTGACATAGGTTGACTACCTTCTAGTGGTTAAGGATAGAGTTTCTTTTCATTTCATTTCATTTCATTCCATTTCATTTCTTTTTCCTAGTCAAGTCTAGTTTTTGCAATTATGAATAAATCTGTAAAAATCTGTGTAAGTTTTTTGTGTAGACACAAGACTTTAACTCCTTAAATACCAAAGAGTAGATTGCTGGATCACATGGTAAGAGTTTTTTCAATTTTGTAAGAAACCACGAAATTTTCTTCCAAAATAGCTGTACCATTTTACATTCTCAGTCAGCAGTATATGAGAGTTCTTATTGCTTCACATTTCCACTGGTATTTGGTGTTGTCAGTGTTCTGAATTTTAGCTATTTTAATAGGTGTCTAGTGGTATCTCATTGTTAGGTTACTTTGCATTTCTCTGATGACATAAGATGTGGAGCATCTTTTTATCTGCATATTTTCCATCCGCATATCTTCTTTAATGAAGTGTCAACGTCTTTGGTCCATTTTTAAAATTGGGTTATTCATTTCATTATTGTTGAATTTTAAGAGTTCTTTGTATATTTTTGATAACGGTCCTTTATCAGATGTACCTTTTATAAATATTTTCTCCATGTCTGTGGCTTGTCTTCTAAGTATTGATATTTTTTTTGCAGAGAAGTTGTAATTTTAATGAGTCCATTTTATCAATTATTTATTTCATGGGGTATGTCTTTGATGTTGTAACTAAAAAGGCATCACCTTATCCAAAGGCATCTAGGTTTCTCCTGTTATCTTTTGAGAGTCTTATAGTTTTGCATTTTACATTTAGGTTCATGTTCCATTTTGAGTTAATTTTTGTGAAATGTATAAGGTCTGTATCTAGATTCATTCTTTTGTATGCAGACACCCAGCTGTTCCAGTACCATTTGTTTAAGAGGCTGTCTTTGCTCCATTGTATTACCTTTGCTCCTTTGTCAAAAATCAGATGACTATATTTATAGGGGTATATTTCTGGGCTCTCTGTTCTGTTCCATTGATCTGTTTGTCTATTCTTCTACCAACACCACACTGTCTTAATTACTGTAGCTTTATAGTAAATCTTGAAGTTGGGTATTGTCAGTCCTCCAACTCTCTTCTCCATTTCATTCATTTTTGAGAAATATCTGCCAAATACCTGGGTCTGAATAAGCATAGATTGTCACTTGTTCTTTCAAGTAAAGAATGGTATTCTATGAAAAAAGTAGCTAATTTTCAAAAAAAGAAAGAAAGAAAGGAAAATTAAAAAAAAAGAAAGAGAGGTAAACCAGGAAACAGACTCTTAACTATAGAGAGTAAACTGAGGGTTACTGGAGGGTGGTGGGTGGAAGAATGGGTAAAATGGGTGATGGGTATTAAGGAGGGCACATGTAGTGATGAGCACTAGGTGTTGTATGTAAGTGATGAATCGCTCAGTTCTACATTTGAAACTAATACTACAGTGTATATTAACCGACTGGAATTTAAATAAAAACTTAAAGAAAAAAAAAGTACCTAATTTTTCTTGCAGCTTAAGCAATCTCATAAATAAATTTCTTCCAGACAATTATAATTTAGCATGCAGCAGAAATGCTTTATGCACACTTCCCATTTTACCACACAGAATATTAAAAAGACATGTACTGAAGGATCAAGATTTAATAAAATTAATACTTTTTACTGTTCAGTTAAGGACATTTTTATTTAAAACAGGCTGATTTTTTTTTTCCTGTAAATGTATAGCAGTGGAGTATCCAATGATTCCTAGTCAGATTGGTGATGCTGACTATGCGACTTTTTAGACTATCTTCTTTTTTTATCATGTTATCTGTTTGCCCTTTTCTTCTGTATTATGGAAGATTTTCTCAACCACATATTTTTTAATGTTCTAAGAGTTTGTCTTTCATTGTTCCTTGTTACAGCATCTTTAATTTTTCTAGAACAAGACATGTACTTGACTATCTTTGATAATTTTTAAAGATATTTTCTGAATTATGTTTATGTGTCTCTATGTCTATCTTAGTGTTTATTTTTTACTCTACTGGCTTTTTTCATTGGACTGGAGATTCTTGGTTTCCCATAATGTATAACAAAGGAAAACTGGGTGTCTATCATGGGTTTCCTCTTCCATAAAAATCTTTTTACTTGGTATCTTTCTGGAGACGGGGTTCCTCACTGGGAGCTCTGCATAGCATTGGACACTGTGACTTGCAGATTTTGCTTTAGATTGGATCTAGGGGTCAGATTTTGGGTCTCCCAAATGCCAGAATGAAGATAACATTATTGCAGGGCACCAGACTTCATATTCCAAACCTCTTCGCTGAGTATTTTTAAAAAGAGCTATGGTTATGTATTTAATTGAGACTTCTATCAGTTGTTAACCCTCTGTAAACTCAGGGCAAGGGTTTGGGGACATGGTGGTTGTAGGTGATATTACATATAAAAATATCTTCACTTAATTATCCTATTTTTAACCTTTATTAGCACTCCCACTATGCTTTTATATATATATATAAAATCAAGAGAGAGAAGACTAAACTCCATCCATCAATGGAAGGGGACACTAGAGGTTAAATTAACACCATGGGCTCTAAAATCAGGGCTTGTTCTAGAATCTGGGGCTACTACTTATTGTATGACCTGAGGAAAACTACTTAACCTCACTTTGTCTCAGTGTTCTTCTATAAGATGGTTTAATAATAGTAGTACCTACCTTATAGAATTGTTGTGAAGATTAAATGAATTAATCTATCTGCGGTGTTTAGAATTGTGCATTGCACAAAATCAAATTCAATAAAAGATGATTATTGTTCATTACTATCCTTCTTGTAATTATTACTGTATTACTATCCTTCTTGCAATATCTGAAACTAGGCTTTGGTTCAGTCAAAATATCTTAGGATTTGAATAAGAATAAATGTCCTGTGAACCGTTTTGAGTCTATTTTTGTGTTTGGTGTAAGGAAATGGTCCAGTTTCATTCTTCTGCATGTGGCTGTCCAATTTTCCCAACACCATTTGTTGAAGGGACTGTCTTTTAACCATTGGACATTCTTTCCTGCTTTGTCGAAGATTAGTTGACCATAGAGTTGAGGGTCCATTTCTGGGCTCTCTATTCTGTTCCATTGATCTATGTGTCTGTTTTTGTGCCAGTACCATACTGTCCTGATGATGACAGCTTTGTAATAGAGTTGGAAGTCCGGAATTGTGATGCCTCCAACTTTGCTTTTCTTTTTCAACATTCCTCTGGCGATTCAGGGTCTTTTCTGGTTCCATACAAATTTTAGGATTATTTGTTCCATTTCTTTGAAAAAAGTGGATGGTATTTTAATAGGGATTGCTTTAAATGTGTAGATTGCTCTAGGTTGCATTGACATCTTCACAATATTTGTTCTTCCAATCCATGAGCATGGAACGTTTTTCCATTTCTTTGTGTCTTCCTAAATTTCTTTCATGAGTATTCTATAGTTTTCTGAGTACAGATTCTTTGCCTCTGGAGCACTGGGTGTTATATGCAAACAATGAATCATGGAACACTACATCAAAAACTAATGATGTAATGTATGGTGATTAACATAACATAATAAAATAAAATTTAAAAAAGAAATATAATATTAACTGGGAAAAAAAAGAATAAATGTACTGTGAAGGGAAAGACTATTTTGTTTTGTTCATACAATTAAATAACATTTAACTTCTTGGTAGAAATTGATGTGGTCCTGATTGTCATTAATTATGTTTTTCTTGAAAAGTCTAAATTGTTCAAAACCTTTATATTTATGAAATTTATTTTGAATTACTGCCTTTCCTTAAAATTTTTAATGCATTCAGTGTGCAGTCTTAGAAAGAACACAATTTTTGGAGATAGGAAGACCAAGTATATAAATTAGATTAAAATAGTTAATCTCTATGAATCTTAAACTCTTCATCTATAAAGTGAGAATGGTAATAGATTCCTTCTAGTTTGGGTATGATATTTTGAAGTAAAATAATAATAAATTATCATTTTCACTAGCATGCCAGTTTCCTTAAGGTCAGGACTATTTTTTTTTTTTTTTTTTAATCTGGGGCACATTGCAGGGTCTCTACTAAGGGAGATATTCAATAGATGCACTCAACACATACACTGAACAGTTTACATTATAAAAATTTTGAAGAAAGGGGCATAAGCTGTGCAAAAAATATAAAAGAGGTTACTAGGAGGAATTCAGTAGTAGGGAGTACTAATTATTAAAAGCTTACATATTGCAAACAAAGAGTTCAGTCTTTTTGTTTATAATTGTTGTTTGGATATTTGGTTGGATTTTGCCGTTCATTTACAGATATAATACAGAACTACTGTGATCATGTTTAAGTATGTAAATAATATAATATGAATTCCATATTAATTTGAATATGCTTTTATATTTACATTGTGAGTCTTCCCCCCCCCCCTTTTTTAAGAAAAAGAAAAGACAAGACTCTCTGGTGAGGAGGGAGAAAAATTTAAACGATAAAATATCACTGTGGTTTTTATTTTTAAAAGAGTAAAAATGATTTCATGGTTTCCCTTAGAAACAGAGTTTGAGACTATAATGAAAGAAATCAGAAAGTATTATACTTTAATAGCTGTTTACTATTATTTAATAAGATGATTATCTTTTTCATAGAAGAGATCTTTTCACTTTTATAGATAAGAAACTGTGGTGGGCAGACCAAAACTTAGCTCAGCTGGGAACCTGCAGCAAAAGAGATGGAAGAAACCCCACTGTCCTGAGAAATAAGACTTCTGGTGTTGTTCATATGAAAGTGTATGATAAAGAAGCACAGCAAGGCAAGTCACACTGTAATGAATTTGTGCCAATTTTTGAATATATATAAGGTTTTTTCATATTCTTTTCTCAATTCAACAATTAAAAGGTTTGTATTTTTGCTTCTAGTTAAAAAAGGGGGGGGCAAATGCTCATTATTACTGCAGAAGAAATGCCTTTAACATAGGTATATAATGAGGTTTCAAAACATTAGCAAGGGCTTCCAAAGAATCTTAATTTGTCATGTCTTCAGGGAGGTCTTATCTAGTTCTTGATTCAAAAATGTAAGAATGAGAAAAAATTCCCAGCCAAATATATACAGTGTATAATTAAGCCCAGAAACTAAATGAATGAGGGGACTTCAAATGGACTATGTCAATGTAAGAATTTCACATCCAAAAGCACTGCATTGTTTGGCTCTAAGCATTTTGCTTTTTTGTTTTTGCTTGTCTAAATGGTGTGCAGTGAAATGGAGTGAGAGAACTAGCAGATGGTTTACATAGGTGGACTTGTCACATTGCCCAAATGGCATTTACTTTAGAGATGCCAGCCAGGAAAACCCCACACCTGCTAGTCCTTTCTTAGTTTTTGCTTCATGACCCATGACATTAGCAGAACTCTTTTCCTAGAAAAAATACTCTTCTGTATTATACTTTCTTACTTTAGTCTCTGCTATGAAAATCCTTAGCTTCACATACTTTTCTTCTTAGGAAAAACATTTCAAGAAAATGTAACAGGGCTTTCATCTGAAGGATTTGGGCAAATAGACCAAAGCAGAGAACAGTAGAGATAGAAATAGTGAACCAAGGGGGATCACTAATTCTGAAGACTGGTGACAACCATCAATCAGGCAGAATTTATTGGAGGTACCAATTGGGAGGCATACTTGCCCATCTAGATACAAAATGAAGACCAGATTTCATGGTTGCTTTCCCTATACAGAACAGAGGCCAAATTTTAGTATGAAATCACTCCTGAAATTTCATGAAAAAAATAAAGAAAATAATTGCTTTAAAACAAACAAACGATGAAGTGATTACTGGGCTCCTTTCATAGTTTAGAAGACATTAATACCCAAACTCTTATGCACAAATCTTTATTTGCTCTCTGACATTTAATTTTTTTTTAATTTTTAAATTCTTATGTATGTATGTATGTATATATGTATGTATGTATTTTTAAAGAGAGAGACGGGGGACAGGAATAGGGAGAGGGAGAGAGAGAATCTCATGACAGGCTCCACCCCTAGTGGGGAGCCCAACCCTGAGATCATGACCTGAGCCAAAATCAAGAGTCTGTACTTAACAGACTGAGCCAGCTAGGTGCCCCTCTGACATTTTTTAAAAAATCACTATCTATAATAATGAACAGGAGTGTTTTCACTAGCTGTTCTCTAATGGAAGATTTCTGTATCAGAATAAATAATTTTGTTGGCATTCAAGCCACGGGGAATAGAGTATATAATTGAGAATAAAACGCTGGTACTCAATAAATAAAATATTGTGACATTTTTGTGAATTTCAACACAATATATTTGCAAAGTATAAAAACTTACAGTACCATGATAAAATTTAGTTCATAGTCTGTACTAAATGAGATTATATCTGAAAACACATTAGAAAAACACAACAGAAGGAGAGATTTATTGTTTCCAAACAGGACATTGAAAAATATATATATTCATTTTTTTTCAAAATATGAACAAGCACATTGTTTGTTTGAAATTGTAAATTAATATAATTTATAGAGTTTCCCTAAGTACAGTATCAATAAAGTTTATTGGAAGAAAAATTTATTATATTATGTTTGGCTCACTTTTTTTGCTCATGTTAACAAAATTTTCCTCATCTTATAAGGGTTTGACCCTACAAGTAGAGTTGGGTATTTTACACATTGTGAAAGTATTACTAACTTGACAAGGACCTGAATACTTAGGAATTAATGGTATAATATGACTCAGCTTAAAATTCAGTGAAAATACTATTTTTACTAAAAGAATGTGCTGATTAAAGCATCTGTATTAAAGAGAATCACATTAACAGAATCATGGCAGGTACCTTAAAAGCTTCATTAGTATGAAATATGAGCAATTTAGGATTATTTAAGGTGTTAACATTACTACCTCTTTGGATTTCAAAGTACAATTAGCTACTTCATTTATCATTTTTGACATAGATCACTGGAGAGCTGAGACTTCTCGTTAGTCAAGTGGACTTTCTAGCTCCACTAGGGAATTGGGGCATGAGGTTTGAACATCAGTCTCACTGCAAAATATTAAGCCAAGCTAGTATTTCTAACTTGCTAGATAATCACTACCTAAATTACTGTCTTTAAAAATCACTCTAATATTTTTCCTACATCAATTCTTTATTTAATAGGCAGATACTTACTGTAAATAATGACTCATCTCATTTTTTCCCCCTTTTCTCTCCTTCACTAGTAGAGACTAAACAAATGATACATGAAATGTGTGTTATACAGCATAATTGTTGACATAGGCTAATTTTATTATTTCTCAAAAAATGAGCATGGTACAGTATACTGCTATTACTGCAATTATATTTAAAAATGTACAGTTCCAGAAGTTCCTTTTTTTATTTCTTAACATATGCCTGATATCATCAAGGTTATAAAACACTATTTTTCTTTTTGTAATTTCATTCTCTTCCTGAATCTATTTTTTTTTTTTTAACTTCAACTTCCTTGTTTCCCTTTCTCTCTATCTGGTGTTTCTTCAAGCTTTCTATTAAAGCATTTCTTGTCAATCTCTTCTCAGCTTTTCAGTCTTTATAGTAGTTGAAATAAATCTATATCAAAATGCAAATTTCCATAGCTTGGCATTGCATTAATATATGTTTATGTGTTTTCTATAAGATAAAATATGCATAAGGTCAGTATAGATTACTGTAAATGTGTAAATATAACTGTCTCATTAAAATAATCAGAGATCTGAAATTTCATTTTAGTATATAAGTCAGCTTGAGGAAAGGGGGAATAAATGAACTCATCTTCATTAGTTTATATAGGAGATAAAAGTAATCATTTCAACAGTTCAGGGCAACTCTAATCCTAGCATGTGGCCCTCTATAGGATAGAGCTCAGCATTGACTGAACTGGTAACTATAAGTTATGAGCAGAGAGTGTGGTAGCTCTCTTGGTGAGAAATCTCCCAAGTTGAGATTATTTCACACTTCAAAACTGACAGAACTCATGACAGCTTCAATTGAACAATTAAATCCCATTAGACTATCTTGAATTCAGGAGATGAGAAATAATGAGCTGCATTGGTATTTTGAATTTTCCATAGAGCACTATTGATATATAGCTTTCATCACGCTTTGTAATTCTCACTGGATTTACTGCACTTCATATTAGAGCTTGAACATCCAGTAAATGGTCCTGCATGTCCTAGAATAATAAAAATGTTGTAAAAATGGGATATTTAATGAACTTGCCGGATAAGATTGTAAATTACTTAATGTCACACTACCAACTTTAATTAGCACATTGGGCCTAGTAAATTCAATGGAACATCTTTATAGAATGCCTAGCTGTGATTACCTGACTAATATTTGTCATTGCTACTATGCAGGAATAAGGAGAATTAATATGCCAATTAATTAGATGACTCTCACGGGTGTGTTTTAAATATATTTTGGGAGAATTATGTTCCTAGGAATAGCAAAATTTATTTCCTTGCTTTCAAAAATTATTTAAATATATATACCTCCTTTCTTTTAATGGCATAATCTTTAAGTTGAGTTAATAATATAATTTAACAGCTATTTATGTGACACATTTGGATAAAACATTCTTGAAAAGGAAGTAACTTTAGAGTTGAAGTGAAATATCATAATAAAAAGATTTCCTAGTTTCTGTGATCTTAAAAAGTCTATGACAGTATTCTTGACAAACCAATTTCACTTGCTCTTCTGTGGCTGTGAATCTTCTCATGCATTGCCATTTGCTTTTTAAAAAACTTTTTAAATTATTTATTTTGAAATTTATCTTTTGAGATCTAATTGACATATAGCATTGAGTAAGTTTAAGGTATATAATGGGTTGATTTGATACATTTATATATTGCAATATGATTACCACGTTAACATTAGCTAACCCCTCTATCGCATCACATAATTATCATTTCTTTTTTGTGGTGGGAATAATTAAGCTCTAGTCTCTTAGCAACTTTGAATTGTAATCGAAGTTTAATTGATACTATAAATTAATTATAGTATTGCTGTGTATAATCACTATGCCACGCATTAGATCTCTATTTACATTTTTGGGGGAGGGCAGACTTCAACTGCAATATGCCACTTCAAATTATTCAAGACAATAAAACATCATACTAACCACTATGAAGCAGCTGCATTTATAAATCAACAAAAGCATAAATATTTGTTCAAATTATTGATATCAAATGATACTCTTTTTATTTTTCTTGAATATTTCTTTTGCTTGTTTTCCTCCTATGCAGGCAGCAATTCTTGCCAACTAAATAATGGTGGATGCTCTCAGCTGTGTTTGCCAACATCTGAAACTACAAGGACTTGCATGTGTACGGTGGGATATTATCTCCAAAAGAACCGCATGTCATGTCAAGGTATAAGATCTTGAAAATTTTAATTCTGATGCATTTACTTTATCAATGAAAATTTTAGGCAACACAAATCAGTTAAAAAAAAGAAAAAATGATATTAGCTTCTTATTAGGACAACAGTTTACTGCTTAGTCTCATATATGTAGGATTGTTATTATCTAAAAAAAATTAAATATTACTGTTCATTAGAAGTCATAATTAGTTATTTTCTGGAACTGCAGTTTATTATCAAACTTTTAACCAAGCCCAGTAGAAACTACCTTCAACTTGAATAGGCAAGGGTTGAGGTAAAAAACAGTGATTGATTGGTTACAATTACCATTCAATCTGAATCAAGTTATTCTTTTAACTATTTAAGAGAAAATATAAGAGACTTGAGAGGGCTCAGATTTGCTTAACTGAGAGATAAGATCACTGCCAAAGAGCTGGAACCTAAAACACCCATCTTCCTATTTCATGTTTCATAGAGTCTAGTTCTTAGTCCCAAAGAAATTTAGTTCTAGAATGATCTTTCTATCCAATGATCACAGCTTAATTTTATTTAAAAATGTTTCAATCTGGGGTGTCTCGGTGGGGCAGTTGGTTAAGCTTCCGACTCTTGGTTTTGGCTCAGGTCATGATATCAGGGTCATGGGATCTAGCCACCGTCAGGCTCCATGCCCTCTGCCTCTCTTCACCCACATGTGTGTGCCCACTCTCTTTCTCTCAAGTAAATAAATCTTAAAAGAAAAAAAAAAAAAGAAAATGTGTCCAAAAACATGTTTTGGCATATTAGAAAAATTCATAATCATCAGCATGCAGACTTCTGGTAGTCAGCTTTTATGTATGTGCATATTTTAGGATATACTTTTGATACTGGACCAGCGAGGTATTAGCAAAAATTAAGTACTTGGTATGTTTTTGGGTTCAAAATGGTTTAAGAAGACTAACTTTATTAGAAAAACAACAGTGATGTAGCTATCTAAAGTCATATATAAAATCGGGGCACCTGGGTGGCTCAGTCATTAAGCGTCTTCCTTCAACTCAGGTCATGATCCCAGGGTCCTGGGATCGAACCCTGCATTGGGCTCCCTGCTCCGTGAGAAGCCTGCTTCTCCCTCTCCCACTCCCCCTGCTTGTGTTCCCTCTCTTGCTGTGTCTCTGTCTGTCAAATAAATAAAATCTTTAAAAATAAAATAAAATAAAATAAAATCGTATATAAAATCAAAGTTTATTATCATATATAAGCAACAAGATAATTGGGCATTAGAAAAGAGGAGGTAAATTTTGGTTGTGAGGCCAGGTATGGTTTCTGGAATCATCTACTTCTGTGTTTATGAAAGTATGGTTCCCAGACCAGTAGTGCTGTCACTACCTGGAAACTTTTCAAAAATTCAAATTATCAGGCCCCTGGGATGGGGGCTTCAGTAATCTTTGTTTTAACAAGTCCTCTAGGACATTATAATGCACACTCAAGTTTGAGAACCACTAATTTATCTACCTTTCAACTAGTCAGAAGTGTAGTATGCAATTAAAAATTTTAAAAAAAGGCTAAGAAATATGTTTTATGAAAAAAATTAAGAATGTTCAAAATAATGCTGCTAGTAGAATGATTTTAATTTTAAATATTCACATTTTCCTCCCCAATTTAGGTATAGAGTCATTTCTTATGTACTCTGTTCATGAAGGAATCAGAGGAATACCTCTGGAACCGAGTGACAAAATGGATGCATTGATGCCTATATCAGGAACTTCATTTGCTGTTGGGATAGATTTCCATGCAGGTAAATAGCTTTTTATTCATAATTTATGTATGATGTTTTTACTTGATTTATTATACATGATGGAAACCTTTCCCCTCTGTACTGTGATAGTCAAGATGAGGAATAAGAAAGCAAATTAGTAATGAATTTTTAAGCCTAATACAAATTGTTCTAAATGTTTTCCTGAAAAAAATCAAGTAAAAATTTCCTAAAGTATAGCATTTTAATTGCCAGTGCCTTAAAATGCCATGATTGGCATTTGGTTGCTTCAGTTTTATTTGTATTTTTTTTAAATGACACTTTTGCTTTTATTCAACTATAGATGTAAATATATACAAAACATTTTGATTGATTATATACTTAAAACATAATCTAATTTAAAATATTTCCAAAACGATTATCTATTCTAATATAGGTAGTAGCAAATGAATCCAAATAACAAGGAAACAGTTATAAATGCTGTGCCATTTAAATTACTTTTGAATATGGTATGTATCATTTTGGAGTAAGATTTTACCTTATCTTCTTCTTTTAGCAAACAGTGAAAGAAAGCAGATTCGATGCTAACATTTTCCTGTGGCTAATATAAATGTAGGATTGGAAACTGATGGTAGACACTGTCCATATATTGAAGTAAACATGTTTTCATGCGGGTGTGCTAATTGCTAAATTCACACTTAGTATAAGCATTAGATATGCTTCTGACATTTATACTCAGATCTATCATTCACACTTGTGTCTAAATTTATAAAACAGAGTTTCTCTACTTCTCCTCGAGCTAAATCATATGCTTCCCATATTAATGTTTTAGTGCTGAAGATGTACATGTATGTTTACAGTATTTTTTTAGTACTTGTGAAGACTTAATTTTATCTAATGTTAAAAAGCAAGTAGTTCTTTGATTTATAATCTTAAAAGAAATCTTCACGCATCAGCATGTGGAATTCTGGTTGTAAGCTTATGTTTTCTCCCTCAGCTCTAACACATTTTGTTTAATCATGTGTTAATGAAATTCCTGGCTACAATTTAATGAATTATTGGGGATCTTCACAAACATTTCAAAGATGACTTTTCTTAAGTAAATTATTTTGTCCCAAATGTTTGGAATCATATACAGGCCAAACTTCCTACATTTTTAAAAGGACCTATCCTAAAAGGAAATTCAGACAAATACAATATATTTTGTTGAACAATATGTAAATTTTGCCAAAAATCACAATGTGATTTTTGATCAAGCAATGCTGTTTGATCAAACCTCATTATACACCGAAGGCTCACTACCCTACCATGCATAATCTACCCTGCCTCTTAATTACATGCATCTTTTCTTTAGAATTTCATCATATAGGATTTAGTAAATACAAAACTAAGAAAACTTGAACTTCTTGAAAAGATGTTGTGTATATACGCATATATTTTTAGTAAGTAAACATAATCCCTTGTTTTAGCTGTTATCACATATTTGATTCTTTTAAAAACTTCATAATGATTTTTGAAAGTATTTGGAAAATTTCTGTGAGATATGATATTAAAACATTTGGTGGTGTAAATGTCCTGGTTAGATCATTAGTAAATCTCTTTTTTCTTATGGGTAGACTGATTATTTGCATAAATTGAATTCACTCTCTGAGGCTTTATACTAGCCCTGAAATGGGATAAGTTTCATATAATGTACCACGACAAAAGATATTTTTATTTGCAGAGAATAGTACTGTCCCTATTTCTATATTTCCAATAATTATTAATATCATAATAAAATTATTTTGCATAATAAAATTATTTCCCATAATTATTACTATCATAATAAAATTAGTTTGCATCAGATAGTTTTTCCCCAGAGAAACTACTGGTTGTTAGTCAAAACTTAGTGTTCTTCATATCATATCTCTCATATTTTTAAATTCATTTCCTAGGAAGAAATTGTTTTTAGAAAATCTATTTCTTCTAAATGTAAAAGGATATAAGCATATGGAATGGTCAAATAAAATTAAAATGTTCAAGAATGTATTAAAATCCCTATTGTTAATCGGAAAACAACAATGCAAAATTTGCTTTGAAATCAGAGGGTTAGAGACCTAGGCCACTAAAACGTATAGTGGGAAGAGGTAAGGCTTTGGCAACAACTCAGATTCCGGTGCCAGTTCACTCTCTTAATACCCTGTGATGTTGTGTAAATTACTTGATATTTCTGAGGCTCAGCTGCCTCACTTTTTGGGGTATGGGAATATTAAGATTAATATATACAAATGTTTGACTCAGTGCTATGGGAGCTATGAAAATAGTAGTGATACCTAATAACAGAAAGTAATAAATTGTAAAAATTCGCATGTGTGATATATGTGTGTGTAATATATATATTTACAAACATGTCCTGGAAGCTATATTTCAACTTCTAATTAGCGAAGATTTCCTTTTCTGTTCTCTGGACTGATACTATACTTTCTGTTCAGTGATCTGCATAGAATAGTCATTTCTTAACTTCTTGGGGACAGAGAGAGTAGGTTAGTAAAATTCCCTAGTAAAGATGAACTTAATTATGATGATAATGAACAGTAGGGAGAGCAGATATTTAAAGATTAAAAAATACTGCCAGTTATTTGAAGTCATTAAATATATACCTAGGAGGCCAGGAGACAGTGCATAGATAAGGAATAAGTAAAACACTAAATGATGATGATGGCAGTGGTGGTAATAAGAGCCTCCAACACTTCTGCCCATACCTTTTGTGCTTCTGTCTATTTTACAGTCTGATCCTTTACTAATTGTGTTTTATGAAAATGTATTAAGATCAGACTAAGTGGGGAGCAAGATGGCAGAGGAGTAGGAGACCTGGATTTCGTCTGGTCTCAGGAATTCAGCTGAATAGGGATCAAACCATTCTGAACACCTACGAACTCAACAGGAGATCGAAGATAAGAATAGTAACAACTCTCTGAACAGAAAAGCGACCACTTTCTGGAAGGTAGGACATGCGGAGAAGTGAATCCGAGGCGATATTCGGGAGGATAGACGGCGGGGGAAGGGGCCTCCGTTGGCCGCTTCTGGCAAGTGATAGAACCACGGAGCACAGAATTGGAACTTTTAGAAGTCGGCTCCGCGGAGGGACGTCGCTCCGGTGGCTAAGCGGGGGGTGGAAACCTCGCGGGACAGTGTGCTCTCAGGACCCTTGGGGTCACTAAAGACCGGGGTGCCTGAGTGTGGCAGAGCTCCCAGGTATCAGAGCGAGGAAGCCGGCTGCAGAGATGGAGCCGAGGCACAGGCTCTCAGCTCGGGGTTGCCATAAACTGTGATCTGCGGCCCAGTCGGGCCACTGCTCCTCCAGCAGGGACCCAACAAGCGGCAGATCCAGGGAGACTCCCCTCCCTCCCCCAGGAGGAGCGGCGCGGGAGCGCACCGCAGGGATCTGCTGAGTTCGGAGACTCCACACAGGGTCGGATGCCAGACACAGAAACGCTCGATCACAGGCCGGGTGAGCACGCAGTGCGGCCGGAGACCGGGGAGACGGGAGTGACTGCTTTTCTCTGGGGGCGCACTGAAGAGCGGGGCCCCTAGTTCTCAGCTCCTCCGGCTGGAGATTGGGAGGCCACCATTTTCACCCTGGTCCTCCAGGGCTTGCAGGGAACAAAAGCTCCTGAGAGCAAATAGGAGCAGCTTGCTTAGCCCGGACTCACAAGGGCGGGACAATTCCATCTCCAGCAAAGACATTTGGGAACCACGGCAACAGGCCCCTCCCCCAGAAGATCAGCACGAACAGCCAGCAAGCCAAGACCAAGTTTACCGATCAAGGAGAATGGGCGAACTCCAGCGCTAGGGGAATACTGCACATAGAATTCATGGCTTTTTTACCATAATTCATTAGTTTTTCAAAGTTAATTTTTTAACTGTTTTTTTGAATTTTTCTTTTTCCCTTTTTCAAACATCTTATCAATCCCTTTTTTAAAAAAACATTTTTTATTTTTCATTTTTAGAGTCATATTTTTATCCCCTCATAGTAGTTACCCTTATTTTTGGCATATATATATAAGTTGTTCTCTCTTTAAAATTTTGAGATACAATTTCTTCTAACAGATCAAAATATACCCTAAATCACTAGTGCATGGCTTTGTTCTATTCTCCTGCCTGATCACATTCTCTCCCTTTTTTTTTTCTTTTTTTTTCTTTTTAAATCTTCTTTCTTTTAAAAAACAACTTCTTATCAATTCCTTTTATAAAATCTTTTATAATTTTCATCTTTACACTCATCTTCCATCCCTTCATTGTATGAACCCTTATTTTGTACATATATAAGTCTTTCTTCCTTTAAAATTTTAGGAGGCACTTTCTTCTGACAGATGAAAATATGCCCAAAAGCTAGTGTGTGGCACTGATCTATGCACTAGCCTGATCATATTTGATCATATTCTGTTTTTTGTTTTGTTCTGTTTTTGTTTGTTTTTATCTTTTTCTTTTTCCTTTTTTTTTCTCTTCTTTCTTTCCCTTTCTTGTCCCCTGTTTCAGGTCTTTTCTGATTTGTATAGAGTATGTTTGCTGGAGACATTGTTAACCTGTAGCATTCTGTTCTCTCGTTCATCTGTTCTCCTCTGGACAAAATGACAATATGAAAAAAATTACCTCAGCAAAAAGAACAAGAGGTAGTACCGTCTGCCAGGGACCTACTCAATACGGACATTAGTATGATGTCGGAACTAGAGTTCAGAATCATGACTTTAAAGATACTAGCTGGGCTTGAAAAAAGCATGGAAGTTATTAGAGAAACCCTTTCTGGAGAAATAAAAGAACTAAAATCTAACCAAGTCGAAATCAAAAAGGCTATTAATGAGGTGCAATCAAAAATGGGGGCACTAACTGCTAGGATAAATGAGGCAGAAGAAAGAATCAGTGATATAGAAGACCAAATGATGGAAAATAAAGGGGCTGAGAAAAAGAGAGAGAAACAACTACAGGATCTTTAGGGCAGAATTTGAGAGATAAGCGATACGATAAGACAAAACAACATTAGAATAATTGGGATCCCAGAAGAAGAAGAAAGAGAGAGAGGGGCAGAAGGTATATTGGAGCAAATTATAGCAGAGAACTTCCCTAATGTGGGGAAGGAAACAGGCATCAAAATCCAGGAGGCACAGAGAACCCCTCTCAAAATCAATAAAAATAGGTCAACACCCTGACATCTAATAGTAAAACTTACAAGTCTCAGAGACAAGGAGAAAATCCCGAAAGCAGCTCGGGAGAAGAGATATGTAACCTACAATGGTAGAAACATTAGATTGGCAACAGACCTATCCACAGAGATATGGCAGGCCAGAAAGGACTGGCATGATATCTTCAGAGCACTAAACGAGAAAAATAGGCAGCCAAGAATACTATATCCAGCTAGGCTGTCATTGAAAATAGAAGGAGAGATAAAAAGCTTCCAGGACAAACAAAAACTAAAGGAATTTGCAAACACAAAATGAGCCCTACAAGAAATATTGAAAGAGGTCCTCTAAGCAAAAAGAGAGCCTAAAAGCAGCATAGATCAGAAAGGAACACAGACAATATACAGTCACAGTCACCTTACAGGCAATACAATGGCACTAAATTCATACCTTTCAATAGTTACCCTGAATGTAAATGGGCTAAATGCCCCAATCAAAAGACACAGGCTATTAGATTGGATTAAAAAACAAGACCCATCAATATGCTGTCTGCAACAGACTCATTTTAGACCCAAAGACACCCCCAGATTGAAAGTGAGGGGGTGGAAAACAATTTACCATGCTAATGGACACCAAGAGAAAGCTGGGGTGGCAATCCTTATATCAGACAAATTAGATTTTAAAACAAAGACTGTAATAAGAGATGAAGAAGGACGCTATATCCTACTTAAAGGGTCTATCCAACAAGAAGATCTAACAGTTGTAAATATCTATGCCCCTAACACGGGAGCAGCCAATTATATAAGGCAATTAATAACAAAAGCAAACAAACACATTGACAACAATACAATAATAGTGGGGGACATTAACACCCCCCCTAACTGAAATGGACAGATCATCTAAGCAAAAGATCAACAAGGAAATAAAGACTTTAAATGAAACACTGGACCAAATGGACTTCACAGACATATTCAGAACATTCCATCCCAAAGCAACAGAATACACATTCTTCTCTAGTGCCCATGGAACATTCTCCAGAACTGATCACATCCTAGGTCACAAATCAGGTCTCAACCGGTACCAAAAGATTGGGATTATTCCCTGCATATTTTCAGACCACAATGCTATGAAACTAGAACTCAGTCACAACAGGAAAGTCAGAAATAACTCAAATATATCGAGGCTAAAGAGCATCCTAGTAAAGAATGAATGGGTCAACCAGGAAATTAAAAAAGAATTAAAAAAAATTCATGGAAACCAATGAAAATGAAAACACCACTGTTCAAAATCTTTGGGATACAGCAAAGGCAGTCCTAAGAGGAAAGTATATAGCAATACAAGCCTTTCTCAAGAAACAAGAAAGGTCTCAACTACACAACCTAACCCTACACCTAAAGGAGCTAGAGAAAAAACAGCAAATAAAGCCTAAACCCAGCAGGAGAAGAGAAATAATAAAGATCAGAGCAGAAATCAATGAAATAGAAACCAAAAGAACAGTAGAACAGATCAACGAAACTAGGAGCTGGTTCTTTGAAAGAATTAACAAGATTGATAAACCCCTGGCCAGACTTATCAAAAAGAAAAGAGAAATGACCCAAATCAAAACAATCATGAGTGAAAGAGGAGAGATCACAACCAACGCCAAAGAAATACAAACAATTATAAGAACATATTATGAGCAACTCTATGCCAGCAAATTAGATAACCTGGAAGAAATGGGTGCATTCCTAGAGATGCATCAATTACCGAAATTGAACCAGGAAGAAATAGAAAACCTGAACAGACCTATAACCACTAGGGAAATTGAAGCAGTCATCAAAAATCTCCCAACAAACAAAAGCCCAGGGCCAGATGGCTTCCCAGGGGAATTCTATCAGACATTTAAAGAAGAATTAATACCTATTCTCCTGAAACTATTCCAAAAAATAGAAATGGAAGGAAAATTTCGAATCTCATTTTATGAGGCCACCATTACCTTTGATCCCAAAACCAGACAAAGACCCCATCAAAAAGGAGAATTACAGACCAATATCCTTGATGAACATGGATGCAAAAATTCTCACCAAAATACTAGCCAATAGGATCCAACAGTACCTTAAAAGGATTATTCACTATGACCAAGTGGGATTTATCCCTGGGCTGCAAGGCTGGTTCAACATCCGTAAATCAATCAACGTGATATAATACATTAACAAAAGAAAGAACAAGAATCATAGGATCCTCTCAATAGAGGCAGAAAAAGCATTTGACAAAGTACAGCATCCTTTCTTGGTCAAAACTCTTCAGAGGATAGAGATAGAGGGTACACACCTCAACATCATAAAAGCCATCTATGAAAAACCTACCGTGAATATCATTCTCAATGGGGAAAAGCTGAGACCTTCCCCCCTGAGGTCAGGAATGTGGCAGGGATGTCCACTCTCACCACTGCTATTCAACATAGTATTAGAAGTCCTAGCCACAGCAATCAGACAACAAAAAGAAATCAAATGCATCCAATCGGTAAAGAGAAAGTCAAACTCTCACTCTTTGCAGATGATATGACTGTATGTGGAAAACCCAAAAGACTCCACCCCAAAACTGCTAGAACTCATACAGGAATTCAGTAAAGTAGCAGGATATAAATCAATGCACAGAAATCAGTGGCATTCCTATACACCAACAACAAGACAGAAGAGAGACAAATCAAGGAGTTGATCCCATTTACAATTGCACCCAAAACCATAAGATGCCTAGGAATAAATTTAACCAAAGAGGCAAAGGATCTGTACTCAGAAAACTATATAATACTCATGAAAGAAATTGAAGAAGACACAAAAAAATGGAAAAACGTTCCATGCTCATGGATTGGAAGAACAAACATTGTGAAGATGTCAGTGCTAGCTAAAGCAATCTACACATTCAATGCAATCCCCATCAAAATACTGTCCACTTTTTTCAAAGAAATGGAACAAATAATCCTAAAATTTGTATGGAACCAGAAGAGACCCCAAATAGCCAGAGGAATATTGAAAAAGAAAAGCAAAGCTGGCGGCATCACAATTCCGGACTTCCAGCTCTATTACAAAGCTGTCATCTTCAAGACAGTATGGTATTGGCACAAAAACAGACACATAGATCAATGGAACAGAAGAGAGAGCCCAGAAATGGACCCTCAACTCTATGGTCAACTAATTTTTGACAAAGCAGGAAAGAATGTCCAATGGAAAAAGGACAGTCTCTTCAACAAATGGTGTTGGGAAAATTGGACAGCCACGTGCAGAAGAATGAACCTGGACCATTTCCTTACACCACACACAAAAATAGACTCCAAATGGTTGAAAGATCTAAATGTGAGACAGGAGTCCATCAAAATCCTAAAGGAGAACACAGGCAGCAACCTCTTCGACCTCAGCCGCAGCAACTTCTTCCTAGAAACATCACCAAAGGCAAGGGAAGCAGGGGCAAAAATGAACTATTGGGATTTCATTAAGGTAAAAAGCTTTTGCACAGCAAAGAAACAGTTCACAAAACCAAAAGACAACCGACAGAATGGGAGAAGGTATTTGCAAATGACTATCAGATAAAGGGCTAGTATCCAAAATCTATAAAAACTTATCAAACCCAACACCCAAAGAACAAATAATCCAATCAAGAAATGGGCAGAAGACATGAACAGACATTTTTCCAAAGAAGACATCCAAATGGCCAACAGACACATGAAAAAGTGCTCAACATCGCTCGGCATCAGGGAAATCCAAATCAAAACCTCAATGAGATACCACCTCACACCAGTCAGAATGGCTAAAATTAACAAGTCAGGAAACAACAGATGTTGGCGGGGATGTGGAGAAAGGGGAACCCTCCTACACTGTTGGTGGGAATGCAAGCTGGTGCAACCCCTCTGGAAAACAGTATGGAGGTTCCTCAAAAAGTTGACAATAGAGCTACCATACGCTCCAGGAATTGCACTACTGGGTATTTACCACAAAGATACAAATGTAGGGATCCGAAGGGGTATGTGCACCCCGATGTTTATAGCAGCAATGTCCACAATAGCCAAACTGTGGAAAGAGCCAAGATGTCCATCGACAGATGAATGGATAAAGGAGATGTGGTATATATACACAATGGTATATTATGTAGCCATCAAAAGGAATGAGATCTTGCCATTTGCAACGACGTGGATGAAACTGGAGGGTGTTATGCTGAGTGAAATAAGTCAATCAGAGAAAGACATGTATCATATGACCTCACTGATATGAGGAATTCTTAATCGCAGGAAACAAACTGAGGGTTGCTGGAGTGGTGGGTGGTGGGAGGGATTGTGTGGCTGGGTGATGGACATTGGGGAGGGTATGTGCTATGATGAGCACTGTGAATTGTACAAGACTGATGAATCATGGATCTGTACTTCTGAAACAAATAATGCAATATATGTTAAGAAAAGAAAAAGAAGATGATAGCAGGAGGGGAAGAATGAAGGGGAAGAAGTCGAAGGGGGAGACGAACCATGAGAGACGATGGACTCTGAAAAACAAACTGAGGGTTCTAGAGGGGAGGGGGGTGGGGGGATGGGTTAGCCTGGTGATGGGTATTAAAGAGGGCACATTCTGCGTGGAGCACTGGGTGTTATGCACAAAGAATGAATCATGGAACACTACATGAAAAACTAATGATGTAATGTATGGTGATTAACATAACAATAAAAAATTATTAAAAAAAAGATCAGACTAAGTGTCAGCCACTTGATTTATGATACCATTATAGACAATATATAAGCTATGTGGCTTTGTTCAGTGAATTCGCTTCAGGGAAGAAGGAAGGAAAATGTCTAGATTGCTCCTGAGCGAAGTAGAGAAACCAATTTTGAGTGCATCAACTTTTTTTTTTTCTTTTTCACCACGACCGTTATGTTTTACCTGATCATAAGTTCTTCCACTGTTAGTTCTCTTTGCAGATATTCTATTTCCTCTTTTTTCATTAATGGACATTCACCTCTATGAATCCCTACTTTAGGACCAATCAAAGATAAAGATGACAGAATGGAAGGGCACAGTAGATCCTTATTCTAAACAACAACAACAAACCAAACAAAATTCTACCATTACAATAAGGAGATGGTGTGAAGGAGAATCATTTCTTGAGTATAACCATCATAATTTATGTCATAGTCATTTATTACCACAGTTTTACAGGGATAAATACATTGTTCAAACCTGTGCATTTCATGAAGATTAACAGATCTCAGTCCTGCTGGGTTTTGGTCCTAATGAATTGAAGTTTTCTGCAGTGAAAGGATTTCTTTCACCAGATGAGGCAATTCTGGATAGTATCCACAGGAGAAAGAAGACCCTGTGGCTAGGTTTAAAATGTTCAAAGCATTTTTATCACTTCACTGGAAAAGTCCCATTCCACTGGAAAAAAAAATAAGCTTTGAAAACCTTGCCCGCTGGGTGATATTCCTCCTGATGAATGAATATTGAATTTGATGCTTTAAAGGATATGTTTTAGTTAGGAGAAATACCTTCAAAACAAAGCCCATTGCCCCAGTTAGTAATGTGATCTTCAATAAGTAATGCTCTACCCAGCCGGCCCCTCCTCTTCCTTGAGGATATTTATACTTTATTATAATAATCACATAATAGGCTATTGCTTGAAGAGAGAGGACATTCTATTCAGAGAATGGTTATTAGTATTATTTATTTTTTTTTTTGGAAAGTAGTCACATTTATTGTAAAGAGACTTTGCAGTGTGGAGTGGCACATACAGGATCTTTCAGAGAATGATAATTTATCTGCAAATTTCAAGCTTATATTTTCTCCATCTTTTATCTCTTTTGTCAAATTTGAGTCATCCAACTCAATATTAACAAATGTTGATTACGATCTACCAGGTGTAGAATATCACAGCTAAGTTGCTGTAGAGACAAAAAGATAAACAAGGAATAGTTTCTGAGGTGATGCATGTATGGATGATTTGTAGGGCTTTTTGTTTGTTAGTTCTGTTTCTTAAGAGAACATCAAAGGACTATTATTTGGATGTCATTGCTTGGCATTTACTATGGGGAATATTTTAATGCCTTTTTACACCATCACATAGTGATCTGGCTATCAAGACAATAAAAACACTGAAAGAACTTGTCCTTATAACTTCTATTAAAACCCATGGAGGGGCACCTGGATGGCTCAGTCATTAAGCGTCTGCCTTCGGCTCAGGTCATGATCCCAGGGTCTTGGGATGGAGCCCCGTGTTGGGCTCCCTGCTCAGTGGGAAGCCTGATTCTCCCTCTCCTACTCCCCCTGCTTGTGTTACCTCTCTTGCTGTGTTTCTGTCAAATAAATAAATAAAATCTTAAAAAAAAAAACCAAAACCATGGAATGTACAACACCAAGAGTAATCCCTAATCTGAACTATATAGGGCCTAATATAAACTATGGATATGCCAATTTAGGTTCAACAATTGTGACAAATGTACCACTCTCATATGAGCTGTTGGCAGTGGGGGAGGTTGCATGTGTATGAGAGGGAGAGCACATGGGAGTTTTCTGCTCAATATATCTGTGAATCTAAAACTGTTCTAAAAAAATGAAGTCTATTAATAAAATACAGTGAAGGAGAATATATGAAAAAATACCTTTGCCACATTTCCACATTTGCATATCACCTATTTACATGAAATGATCTCTCCCTAATAGTTCCACAACATTTACATATACTGTTGAAGGTTAGAACTAGAAGAAACATTTGATACCGTGTTGTAGCATTCCCTCATGTTACAGATAAGGAAACTGGAACCCAGAGAGATCAAGAGATTGGATGGTAATTAAGTATCCTACTTCCAATTCTTTATACTATGCCATCTCATACCTGTAACAACTGAAACAAAATTTTATTTGAACATTGTTGGCATTACTTGATAAACGACATTGCACTTGTGCAAATTTGTGCTTGTGGAAGATCCTATTTTATTTTGATTCATATACTGAATCATTGAACAGGTGACCTTAAACACATTTAAGAATTGAAGCAGGTGACACTCAAGTGAGAGTCTCTTCTTTTCCCTAGAGACTTAGAAGACAGCTATTCACAAAATTTTTTTAGTAACCATTTTGTCACCAAACAAGGCAACTGAAAATTATAGAAGGAATTCTTTTTATGTCAGTAACAGCAATAGCTTAAGAAATATAATACTGTTGCTTTGGGACATTTTTTCAATTTTATGAAAACCATTTCCTTGGCTACAAAGTGAATTTTTAGAACTGGTTCATTTCTTCTTGTTCTTGTGACGGTGAACCAATACTACTTTGTGTTGTCATTTCAAACTTGCTTCAAGACTGTATTTTCAAATCATGTGAGCAGTTTGCATGTAATTGTAGATGGTCAAGTCCGGTATATCTTTCAAGAGGCAAAGTAGTAACTGCCACAAGAAAACAAAAACTTCAACAACCCTCGGAGACAAATGTCATACATAGATAAGGAACTATAGGTTAAACAAATTATTGTGTATATCTCACAAATCATTTTTGGATAATTTCTAAACTCAAAAGATAAACAGACAGCTTTCTCGGCATCTGAACTCCCTAGAGGTTACTGGAAACCAAAAACCCAGAAGATTCACAATGATTACCTGCTAAGATTAAGACTTTGGTCAACTTATTTGGGATTTATATCATTCTCTCTGTCATTGAGAGAATCACGGACGCCAAGTTGCATGAGAACTTCTCACTTGGGCAGTTAGCACTCCTCATGAATATAAATTGTGTCAACACCAACTTTAGATAAATTCACGCAAAGCACATGCGTCCTGTGTTTGGGCACCTTTCTTTTTACCTCCCCTGAATCAACACATGCTGTTATATTTCTCTTTAGCGGCTTGGGATTCTTTTCAGCAGAGCTCCGTTCATATTTGATACTTGTATTTGTATCCTTGTACTCTTTTCCTTGTCAAAACTGAGTTACCATGAAACCTATTCTCAAAGGCCTAGCTATACTAATTCAAAGTAAATTATTAATAGCTGCTAAGAGATTTACAAGTTATCTTACTAAGTGTGTTTGAGCAAAGCACAGTATCTTAACCCAATACCATAAATACAACTAAAGCACCACTAAAGAGATGTGAAGAATGTATTTTTTAGATAAGTCAGTTTTCTGGATGTTTTTCAGATTTCTCTGTACTCTGATTCTTAGACAATACACTGCTACCTGCTTATCCCCAGAAACTCAGTACTGGATATGATGACAGGTCAAATGATAATGTTGAGGTCTCCTTTAGCTCAGGTACATTGATCCCATTAACACTGTTAATTGTGACCTTAAAAAAAGTGCTTTCAACCTTGAAAAAGTGTTTTTTCCCCTATTTTAAGAAAACTAATAATATGTTAGTCTATTTTTCTTTTTAACACCCTTTCTTTAAGAAAAAAAAAATAAAGAGCTATGATTCAGTTTCTGAGATTATTGATCATTAGTTTTTAATCAAGTAGACAATTTTCTAGTTAATAGAGAAAAATGGAAGTTATTTCATTGATTTTGGACTAGTCATAAAGAGTAGATCTTTAATTCTTTTTTATCATTTGGCTTTTTTCTTATCTAGAAGCAATCAGTAGTAAGTGTAGTAAGCAGATCCTTTGAGGTGTAAGTAAGCAGATCATTTGGGGTGTAGTAAGCAGATCCTTTGAGAAGAATAAAGAACTAATTATTTCCATGAATTCCTTACTACTTTTAGAACAAGGACTTGGCTGAAGTAGAAAGACTAGAAATGGAATTAATCACCCACAGTGGGTTAGGAATAAGAAGTTTGAGGAAGAAAAAAAATTAAAATAACATTAAATAAAAACCCTTAACATTTATTGAACACTTAGTGCATTGCAGCAATATGGTTAGGAAACTTTTTTGTGTTTATGCCGTTTAATTCATCAAAATAATCTGTTGAGGCAGGTGGTATTTTCATTTTAACAGTGAAGAAAGTGGGTTTTGGGATAAAAGATGGAGACAAGGGAGAGTTGGTTACTTCAAGATGCCCAAGTGAAATTCTGCGTTTGAGATTTGCATTTGAGTTTTTGCCCTTGAGATTGACATAAACCATGAATTGAATAACCAGTAGTGAAGTAACCAACATCAGAACCCTGATAATTTCCTGAGAATTGTTGTCCTGTTGCAATGATGATTGGGAAAAATATATGACAGTTTCAGGACTTGGAGTTTGGGGGAATGATGATAATATAGTCACCAAGTATAAGAGTGCCCCTGCTAAACTTAGGGACAGAAGACTAATAGTACAGCTTCATCTGAGAGGTGAGCGAGGGAAATGATGATCATTACTAAAAGGAGAAGGGGAAGAAGAAAGGAAAAAATAATAATTTATCCCAACATATTTGTATTATTTATTGTTGCCAAACAAATTACCAAAATTTAGCAACTTGAAGCAATACACATTTATTATCTTATAGTTTCTATGGGTCAGTTTATGAGGCTGCAATCAAGGTGTTGACTAGACACTTTGTTGTGGTCTCCTCAGGAGGCTAAACTAGGGAGAATTTGCTTCCAAGTTCACATGGGTGTGGGCAGGATTGAATTCCTTGTGGGCTCTTTGACAGAAGGTCACAGTTCCTCACTGAATACTGACTTCAGTTTCTTATCATGTGGGCCTCTCCACAGGGCAGCTCACAGGATTATTGCTAGCTTCCCTTAGAGCTAGTAAACAATACAATGAGAAATAGCACACACGAAATGAAAGCCAGACCTTTTGTAACCCAATCTCAGAAAGGATATCTCATCACATTTGGTACATTCTATTTATTAGAAGCTAGCAGCTAGGTTCAGCCCACACTCACAAGGAAAGGATTAAAGAAGGGACTCAGTATGCGGTGGTGGGGATCATTGGTGGGTACATGAGGGGCTGTTTATCACAGTATTATAGATGTTTTATCCATGTTATCACCACATATTATTGTCTAAGAGATAAATTTTGATGGTTGGTTCAAGTTCTCAGTGATGTTACTGTATGGGTAACTTCTGAATTATGTCTTAAATCCTTTAAGAAAAGCTAGCAACTCCCTCCAACCCCCCTTTACAGTTTTTGACCAGTGTCTGGGAAAGTCTCCATGTAATATTACTTACACTAAATCTTCTACCGACAACTCTCTGGCACAAAAGCTCTTTAAGGAAAGCTTTTTCAAGAAAATTCTTAGAGCTGTCTAGGATTGCCTGGGGGATACGAAGGTGTGTAACACGAACAGAATTATTAGTGTAGTTACTTTCTTTTTTGTCACCAATGCAGGCTAAGTGTTGACTGATGTTAACTACACTTAGAATGAGTTCTAGCATTGCATCAAGTGTCCCTTTCCAGAGATTTGTGGCCAGAAAGGGAGCTCTGAAGTAGTTGGCAACAACTGCTAGTTCTTTATGCCTAGCATGGTGCACAAGAGCAATTATGCAAATCTTCTTCCAAGGATAGCATATTATCTCCCATCATTTGCTATGAATAAAACATTCTGTCAGTGAATTCATCTGGGATTATGTTGAGAAACAAAGTTGATTGCTTTAGCTTAGAAGTTTACTTCTTTTATTTACTTATTATTTAATTTTACTGAGGAGTGAATGAGAGGAGCTAGATATAAATTAAGTAGGAAAAAACTCAGGTAGAACCAGAAATGGAACTTGATTGTGAGTGTATTAAATATTAGGATAGATTACTTAAGGGTTATGACTTTCTGGCTCTGGAGTATTTTAAAGAGTTAAAACAAACAAACTAACTCTTCTCAATAATGATGTCTCTGGGTTTCTTCCAGCTTTTTGACTATTCAACTTCCAGTATTAACAGCTTCAACAGTAAAAACCTATAAGCTGTTTTTTAAAACCCATCTATTTTCTTAGTCAATAGTCATTAAAACCTATGTGAACAAAATCAGAATTACACTGGCATAGTGTTAGCATAGAAAGCAGACTGTGTTATAGAATCTGTTCTTTTCTTCAAGGGAAAAAACAAACGTTGACAGGGAGATCCCATTTTGGTTGCTGCTTCCTTTACAAATTAAATATTAAGATACTAAAAAGAACTGATGATTTCACAGTAATCCAAGGTTCTAACTATATAAGAAAGTTATTTTCTAAATTCTGAATAAAAGGATTCAAAAATTTTATTTTACCTATGATATATTATTCTGTAATCAGAATAATATTAGTAAGGATAAGAGCTAAGACTTATTGGTTATTCTTATCAATAACCTTACTTAAATTGTGACTCTAGCCTTATTTTTTTTTCCATTCACTGTTCTCCCTTAATACTATTTTAGTGATTAAAATATTTTTTATCACTAAAATAGTATCACAAAATATCTGGTATTTTGATCTCATTTGGCTCAGATTGAATTTATAGATACAATACAGTATACCAATGAGTATATTTGCACACTCAATTATTCTCAATGTTCATGTGAAACCCTATTAACTCAAAATAGTGATGATTGAATGAAAAAGTAGCCATCTACCAGCTCAATCATTAAACATTAAAATGTGTTTGCGGACTAATCGTCATTAGTTCAGCAAACATTTATTGATGACAGATATCAATCTATAAGTAAATAAATGCCTCTGTTTAAAAATTCTTTATTAAAATTGTATATTATGGGAAATTAGGAAACATGAAACAAAATTGAAATAAAAATCACCACTACTACTACACAGACAGCAACTATTAATATTTTGGCATATTAATCTTTTATATCATTTTGTTTTTTTCTTTTTTTTAAAGATTTTATTTATTTGAGAGAGAGAGAGTGAGAGAGCGAGAGAAAGCATGAGCAGTGGGGAGAGGAAGAAGCAGGCTCCCCATTGAGCAGGGAGAGTAAGACATGACTCAATCCCAGGACCCAGGGATCATGACCTGAGCCAAAGGCAGAGACTTAACCGACTGAGCCACTCAGGGACCCCTTGTTTTATTTTTTCATCATAATAAGTGTACTCTTTAAATCCCAAACCCCTATTTCCCCCATTGCTCCCATCCACTTCCCCTCTGATAAGCATCAGTTTGTTCTCTATATTTGAGTCTGTTTCTTAGTTTCTCTCTCTCTCTTTCTCTTTTTCCTTTGCTCATTTGTTTCTTAAATTCTGCATATAAGGGAAATCATATTGTGGCATATTGATATTTGTGCTATGTTGTTTAAATACAAATCAAAATTATCATTGATAACATTTTGTCTTTCTCCTTTTACTTACCATTCTAACAAGAGCACTGCTGTGTTATGATTAACAATCTGTAAATACTGCTTTTGACAGGAGTACATTATTATA